>NC_045426.1:31067506-31412506 GCF_902635505.1 Sarcophilus harrisii | reverse complement strand
TTAGAAGTATCCAGACTCCTCCAGATTTCTGTGGGATGTTCTTGCTCTTGGCTTGCTATCTCACTCTAAATTATCTTCCACAAACACATGTGTCTAGTCAGAGTCCTGCCTTTAATGCAGCCCAGATGTGGGCTTGTGAACAGCTTGATAGGACCCAGGGTATTTAAGGAGAAGAGTGTGGCTAGGAGCAGTGACCTTGTTGGGGAAGTTCCCATTTCCTTGGATCCTTCAGGGATTGTACCACAAAGGGAATGCAAGGATCGTGGGATCCTAGTGTGCCATTGCTGGGCGGGGCTTGACCTTCTCACTTCTTCTCTCTCCTCCTTTTGGCATCTTCTCTGATGTATTTCCCATTCTCTTTTTCAGTTCATTTCATAAGCCACCTGCTGACCATCCTGGGCTGTGTGGGGAGCTATTCAAGGAGGTTTCCTGGTGCCATGGGGATAGAAGAGTTTGAGATCCTATTAGTTGTAGAGGTCAAAGAATGACCATGGAAGATATGAACTTTTGTCTTTGTATCCCCAGACATACATACAGAGTATGTAGTGTTGAGTAAGCACTTATTGATTGACTGATTAAGGGAAACTGAGGACCATTGATAAATTTAGAGTTAAACCTTATATGCCATTTGCTCCACCTCCTCATTTTCCAGATGAGCAAACTAGATCCAGAGAAGTTGTGCCTTTCCAAGGTCAAATAGGGAGTAAGTAAATTAGTGATGGAAGGAGATTGAGGCCCTAAATACCCTTGGTCTGATTTTTTTAAAAATAATATTTGATTTTCACAAAAAAGAGATTCCTGAAGGAACTATTCCTGAGTCACAAACATACCTATGGATAAGAACAACACCCAAATTACTCTAGTACTTTAAAGTATGGGTTCTAGATCATAGAGAACTAAAAGCAGTCTGGTCCCCAACTCTCATTTAACAAGTGAGCAAACTGAGACCTAAAGAAACTCCATGATTTGGTCCCACGGATAGCAACAGCTGACATGTCCGTGTTCATTTGAGTTTTTGAAGTGCCGAGGTGGCAAAGAATTCTTTGGGTTGGGCTTGGCTTCGGCCTTGAGCTCAGTGCAAGATCCAGCTCACGGACACTGAAGAAGCCCCAGAGCTTGTCATCTGTGCTAAGGAATGTGATTAAAAGCTCCAGAGGAATAACAGTTTACATTGACTTTAAGCTAAACGGCTCCAGGAAGATGTATGAGTTGGGAGACGTTCTTGGCTCCCTCATCATGTGTGAATGGCTCACTGCCCAGCCTCCACCTCCCACTTGAATAGGTTTTATAGTGGAAATTAAGGGAGTAGACATGTCATTTTGATGGAGTTTGTGCTCCGTGTGTGCCAGGCACCAGCCCTAACCAAGGGAGGATGCTCCTCACCTCTGAAGATTATGAGAGCCTACATTTGAGCTGGGGCAGGGGGGATCTCAGAGTTCAGCTAATTTAGCCTATTCATTTTCTAGGTGAAGAAACTGAAGCTTCCTTTAGGCATTTACTAACCCACTTAACCTGTCTGTGCCTCCATTTCCTAAAATAAACTCTCAGATTCCTTCCAGCCCTGAAACAGCCATCTCTTAACAAGGTTACCCAGGTACCAGGTGGCAGAACTGGGTTTTAAACCAAGGCTCCTGCTCTCTGCCATGCTGTCATATGCTGACTCATGGGATTTCTAGAACAAAAGACCTAGACTCACATTCATGCTTGACTTGGTTCTCTATACAGTTTCCCTGATCTTGTTTCTGGTCCTATATTAAGAATATAGCTGGGAATTGTTGAGTTTTTTTTCCATTTTTATTCTATTTTTCAATTAACAAGCATTTATTTTCTGTTCCTTCCACTAATCCCCAATTTAAATGAAAAAAGAAAAGCAAAACCCTTATAACCAATGTGTAGAGAATTAAGCAAGATAAATCGACACAGTGTCCATATGCAGAGTTCCATTTTTCATTCCACTCTATCAGCCTCATAAATGGTCTTCTAGATCTTTTTGGTCTTCTAAAATCTTCTAGAATCATGAACATCATGGTCTGGACCAATCTTCATCTTCCTTCATCAGTGATCCTTGGACTAATCTTCATCTTCCTTCATCACTGACCCTTGGACCAATCTTCATCTTCCTTCATCACTGCCCCTTGGACCAATCTTCATCTTCCTTCATCACTGCCCCTTGGACCAATCTTCATCTTCCTTCATCACTGACCCTTGGACCAATCTTCATCTTCCTTCATCACTGCCCCTTGGACCAGTCTCTTCATCTTCCTTCATCACTGACCCTTGGACCAATCTTCATCTTCCTTCATCACTGACCCTTGGACCAATCTTCATCTTCCTTCATCACTGATGCTATGGAAGCAGAGTTGGGCAATGCATTGATCAGCATTTTTGTCTTTCCAAGTTACATTTCTTTATAATATTGATGTGAGCTTAATAAAAGGAAGGGAGCCCCACCTACTTCATCGCATCAAGTCAAACAAGTCTTCCCAGATCTTTCTGGTCACCAGCTTTTTTTGTCATTCAGCACAGATCCAGATATCATCAGATTTCTTGAGTGATCCCTAAAAATGCTTGATTCTTGCACTAGGAATAACAATGGTTTCTGCTCTTATAAGAAATGGGATTGTATCAAGAAATGAGTATCAAATGGGGCTCCTGAATGACTACCTATGTAGGTCAATCAGAAAGAAAGCAGAAGCAATCTCACTATGTAATCTGTTAGGAGAAGAAAAGACTTCTTGAGAACTCAGATACTGAAGTAAGGTCATGGGAGGATTTAGAGGGTAAAGGGTCTTAGAATATGTCTAGTCCCAACCCACCTTGTTTTTTAGATTTTTTGATTTAGCCACAGGTTACCTGTCTTACTCCTTGGAGTCAAACCCCTATATGACTAAATGGCTGTAGCAGACTCCTTTCATGAATGAGTTGACTAGAGGAGAGCACTGAGGTCCTTGGCCATTCTGACATGAGCTATTACTTTAAACAGTGACTGCATATTAGGTAGAAGAACCAAGATGAAACCCAGGTCTTCTCCCTCCAAATCTTGAGTACATTTTACTGCACCCATATTTATGGTCTGCCATGGCAGGTTAAAGAGCTTGAATCTGAATTAAAAATCCCACCCATAGCATATTAGCCTCAGCTTCCTCATCTGCAAACCGGGGATGAAAATACATATAGGAGCAAGCCCACAGAGCTAAAATAATGAAAGTCTTCATTTCTATAGTTCTAAAAGATTTACATAGCACCTTCCAACTGTTCTCTCATTTGAGACAACCACCCTGGGAGGTAAGTGCTATTATTAACCCCATTTCACAGATGAAGAAACTGAGGCAGGCAGAAATTAAGTGATTTGCCTAGGATCAATCCATCAGTAAGTGTTACTTAACAATGTTCCAGGTACTGGTCACAGCTACCAGTTGTCTGAGATGGCAAGGTCAGCACTCTACCCCCTGCACCACTCAGCTGAGATGACCTATTTTCAAACTCCAAAATGCCGTAGGTATCTCAATCCTCCTCCTCATTATCATAGTATCAGATCCTGTTGGGGAGAGGAGGTCTTGAATGTAGGAGCAGTTGAGGAACCTCAGTTCAAATCTAGCCGTGAGGATCCAACGTGGTGCTATTTGTAAAGCACTTAGCATCGTGACTGGCACATGGGAGGCACCGTAAATGCCAGTTATTAAAATTATCCCTCCTTGGCCCTCTGAAGAGCCTCTTGTCATTGATCACCAGTTGGCTCTTCCAGCTGCTCTCTGCCTCCCCCACTTTGCCCCCTCAGCACCTGCACCCACTCTTTGCTGGACAAGAGCAGGATGTTGTGGACCATGGGGGAAGCTCCTGGCACTTGTTTCTGACCCATTTCCTAAGCCTGGGCAGGAGAATATCTCGCGGGCTTCCTCTCCCCACTTCCTGGCTGGCTCAGCACTTTAGGGCCCGGATCCTCACATGGCTCACTGAGAGCCAAGCATCCCGTGGGTGGGCAGCGAGCTGGGGCCAACGTGCTTGGGCAGGACTCGCCGGTGCTCTGGCAGGAAAGCTTTTCAGCTCCCCGGCTAGAAATCTTTGGGTTACACAGAGCAGTGAAAATTGTGCTTCTCCAGAGTATCCTCCGGGCCTTTAATGGAAGGAAAATCTTCTTCCTCTGAAGCCAGGAGAAAATTTTGCCATTAGCCTTGCGGAGGTTAAAGAGCCTGTGATGGATTCTTATTCACTAAGAACTAGACAAGGCCCAGAAGGAAAAAAGCTCATCGTGTTCCCTGTGACACTTTGCAAAGAAGAGTCAGGATGTTTCTACGGCCATTAATGGTAATAACTTTAGGATAGACGCTTTCAGTATAAACTCTTGAGAGCAAAACTAAGAAAATATTATAAAAATAAAATTTTAATTTTAAAAAATGTATGCATTTGTATCCTCAGCATATGTCACATAGTAGGTACTTAATATTTTCCCCTCCTAAGGCAATTGGGGTTAAGTGACTTGCCCAGGTCACATATCTGGGACGTGTTAAATGTCTGAGGCCAGATTTGAACCCAGGTCCCCCTGACTTCAGGGCTGGTGCTCTATCTCCTGCACCATCTAGTTGCCCCTTGGTTAATAATTTCTTGCTAGAAACAAGCAGGATGGCTTTGGAGTTGACAGGTTGAATCTGGTGCCAGACGCCTGTCAGTTTTACCTTGAAAATAGCTCTGAGGGGCAGCTGGGTGGTGCAGTGGATAGAGCACCAGTCCTGAAGTCAGGAGGTCCTGAGTTCAAATGCAGCCTCTAGCTGTGTGACCCTGGGCAAGTCACTTAACCCCAATTGCTTCATCAAAAAAAGAAAGAGAGAGAGAGAGAGAAAAAAAAAAAGAAAGAAAGAAAGAAAGAAAGAAAGAAAGGAAGGGAGGGAGGAAGGGAGGGAGGAAGAAGAGAAGCTCTGAAACAAGGCCCCCCCATGACACAGCCTTCTACCAATCACTGAGGGCAGTGGGTGGGTCTCCCCGAGAGAGAATGGGTATATGTATTGTGTATTTGTATATACACGCACACATTTGTACACATATACATAAATATACATACATTAGACACATAAATGTATGTATTTGTATATACATGTAAATATTTACACATGTAAATATAGATGTATTCATATATAATGCATCCATTTATACACATATACATGTATGTATATATGCATATTTGTACACATAAATTGTCTGCTTGTGTATACATGCATATATTTGTGCACATAAATGTGTGTATTTGCATGTACAAGACTACTTTATGCACATAAATATACATATATTTGTATATACATACTTTATACACATATATTTATGCACATAAGTGTAGTATTTGTATATACATATATTCATGCAAGGTACTGTGGGCGTATTCTTGTGTTGCACATGTGTACGTGTGCATAGAGGGGTGTTGCACATGCTACATACTTTGTGTCTATTGTGTGTGTTTTACTGGGAGAGAGCAGGAAAGAATGTATGCATGTTTTATACCTGCATGCGTGCATTTATACACACACGAGTATACAGAACATATGTACTCATACGTGTGATTATTGCATATGCCTTGTATGTTTTGCATGTTTACAACATGATTTGCGTGCACAAGAACATATGATATGGGGGGGGGGTGTCTCACCATGAATATGCACATGTGCGTGTAAGTAAAAGACCAAAGTCTGTATAAAATCCCTGTGAGAGGGAGGGCTCCCTAATAACCGTGTGCCTCCTGCCTTTGCCCATGGCGATCTCTAGGCTCTGCGGCGGTATCTCAAGGGTGGCCAAGTTAGTTTAGAAAGCGCCCCGTTAGCCCTGGTTCTGGACGCCACCGAACAGCCCCCGGTCTCCCCTCACTTGGGCTGGGGCCCCAGACGAGGCTCCCGTGGCAGGTCCGCTTGCTCCTGCCCCGCTTTCTCCGGTCTCAGACCAAGCCGGGCATTCAAAAGAAGGATGGGGAAGATCCCTTCTGAACTGGAGATGCTGACTTTATCAGACCGGGACAGAGACGGAGGCCACCGCGCCGGAGCAGGGAGATTGATGACCCGCCGCTCACCAAAGACATTCCCTCTCCGGCCCTTTGAAACTGGAAGATAAAAGCCAAAGCTATTGTCATATTTCAAGTCAAGGACAGAAGTGTGTGTGAAGCAGCGCTGTTTGTCTGCTTTTCCTGTCTCTGCAGCCGGAGTCGTGGAGAGAACGAGGGCCCGCAAGAGCCTCTCGTCAGCCCCAGGCTTTGGGCCTTGGGATCCTCCATCCTTCAAAGCCAGCAGCTCCCACTGACCCAGAGCACGTGCTCGTTATTTCTGCGACATCTTTATTTCATCAGCGGAGGGCATCAAGGGGAGCATCTGATGCTGATGGGAGGGAAAAAGCAATGCTGGAGCTGTGAACCTTTAGCCAAGTGAATTGTCTGCTGGATAATAGATAAGATGCTGTAAGCCAATTAAGGTTTATCTCCTGGGCCTTGTACTTATTTACAAAAACTACCTCTCCTGAAGGCTGAAGTTTTAATTTGACCACCTAAATTAAAGTTTCTCTTGCTCTGATATTCAGAAGAGAAGTCTTTCAATAGGAAAGTAGATCATCGGCTCTGGAAATCAAACTCTGGGTTCAGATTCCTCCTGCTTGCAGGGAAAATCACCTGATCATTCTAGACCTGTCTGCAAAATGAGGGGTTAGATGACCTTTGCAAGGATATGCTGATAAATGTTTAACATCCAGCTCTCTAGAAGAAAAATGTACTCGCCTCACTCTTAGGCTTGAGCTACATCATTAACATTTTCTCCATCTTTTTTTAAAGTCCAGACAATCAAAAAATAACAAATCAAATTCTGAGTTGTAGCATCTGCAGATTTCTACGGTATAAATGCTCACAGAGAAAATTTATTTATTTATTTATTTATTTTATTTAATAGCCTTTTATTTACAGGATATATGCATGGGTAACTTTACAGCATTAACAATTGCCAAACCTCTTGTTCCAATTTTTTACCTCTTACCCCCAACCCCCTCCCCTAGATGGCAGGATGAACAGTAGATGTTAAATATATTAAAATATAAATTAGATACACAATAAGTATGCATGACCAAAACGTTATTTTGCTGTACAAAAAGAATCAGACTCTGAAATATTGTACAATTAGCTTGTGAAGGAAATCAAAAATGCAGGTGTGCATAAATATAGGGATTGGGAATTCAATGTAATGGTTTTTAGTCATCTCCCAGAGTTCTTTTTCTGGGCATAGCTGGTTCAGTTCATTACTGCTCCATTAGAAATGATTTGGTTGATCTCGTTGCTGAGGATGGCCTGGTCCATCAGAACTGGTCATCATATAGTATTGTTGTTGAAGTATATAATGATCTCCTGGTCCTGCTCATTTCACTCAGCATCAGTTCATGTAAGTCTCTCCAGGCCTTTCTCGCAGAGAAAATTTAACAATCTACTGGTGGGCCTTGGAGATCTTTTGCACTTTTGAATAGAGCAATGAGGCACTAATAGCCTCCATCCGTAGACAATTCTATTATTGAATCAGTTCTGCCATATCTGCTTTTCACATTAAGTGAGTTGTCTCATTTTTTCCTTCTATAAAATAAGGAGTTTGAATTCCTGATCCCTAATGGCTCTTCTATCTTGAAATTCTAAAATTCTAAAGCCTTGGAAGATATATTTTATTAAGAAGCCAGAGGTCTTTTATACTTTGTTTACTTAGTATTTGCATAATTGTTGAACTGAGCTACAGAATGATTTTCTATTTTTCTCCTCTCTCCCGCCCTGAAAAAATACAAAATGTTTTTCACATTCAAAAAATAAACATTTCTGCCTGGACCCCCATTTTAAGATAGAACAGTATGATCTCATGAAGAGGTTTTTAAGCTCAGCTCCAGTCACAGATTTTCAAAGAGTCTATAAACTTGGAATGAAAAAAAAAATTAATTATTTTTTTTTTACTAATTGCTAACTAAAACTTGGCATTTCCTTCGTTTTGATGATAGGCAGCAAAACATTTTGAGAAAGGATCCATCAGATTCTCCAAGCTACTGAAGGGATCCATAAGACCTGCATATAATAGGTCTAGTGGGAACACCCAGTTACATACCTGTGTGACCTTGGATCTCTCCAACCTTTGGTTTACTCTTTTGTGAAATGAGGGAGTTGGTCTTAATGACCTCCAAGGTCCCTTACAACCTTAGGCCTATGATCCAAGGGTTGTTTCCATGGTCTTTATTTGGACAATAGGATAAAGACTAGACCTGAAATTTAATCAATAAAGACAACTCCTGGAGGAGGGAATGCACTTTATACAATGTAGGCAGGCAATTTATTGTTATGGAGAATTGCCTGAGTCACTGAGAAGTTCAGGGACTTATCCATGGTAACAAAGCCATCAATGTGTGAGAGACGGGTCTTCTTGAACCAGATGTCAGTTCTCTATCTGCTATTCCCTGCTGCCCCTCATTTTGATGCTTTCTTGATCTATTCTACCTTAATAGATCTGGAATCTCATCCATGTTTGTACTCTTTCCCTCAATGCAGCCATGTTTTCACTTTTAGAAAGTGCATTTAGCTAATTATAGCTTCAATCTGACCAGCTGCGTTAGAACAATAGTAGAGAGATTATTAACTTCTTCTGTTAATGGTATGGAGTGTTGGTTCAGATAATCTATCAGGAAAGGCAACCTGGCTTAGTGAACAGTGAGCTGGTCTTAAAATATTATCTCATTTGATTCTTGCAACAATCTGGGGAGGGAGGTGCTATTCTCTCCTTCATTTTACAGATGAAGAAATTGAGACCGAAAGTAGTTAAATGACTTGCCGAGGACTCTATCCACTGCACCACCTAGCTGCCCCTAGAAGGGAAGATTCTTGAAGAAAGGAACTATTTCATTTTTGACATTGTCTTTGTCTATTCCATAGAGAATCCAAATGTTAAGCTGGAGAACTTCCTCTATTTTTATAACATTTTATCACAGTTAGCAGAATACTTGGGTCTTCCATATGCCTTCTTTCACCCTTGAGTCATGGCCAGCCCATCACCTTTTCCAATTAAAGTGTCTGAAAAAGCTTTACTTTCTTTTATGCAATTGCCTACAGTCAAGTCATCACTGGTTCTATGCATCTACCTCCAGGGGACTCCTATGCATCTCTCCATTACTTTTTGATTCATTCATAATTTTGATTCTTTACAGATCATGGCATTCCATGACTCCTAGTAACATTGCAACACCAGGAAAAAACTAGTGTTAAAATAATAAAGGTTATTGCATCAGGAAGTCTCTTAAAACCATGGGAAGAATTGTTCCATTTCCCCATATGATATATCATGCTCTCTTCTGATTACAGAAGACATGGTCTCTGAGATCTTTCCCAACACCGAGATTCTGGGATTCTGAATTCTGGTTCCAACTTATTGTCTCTGTAAATAGGCAAGTCGAAGGTATTTGTGGCAGTGGACCAACTGGAAGGGCTGCTCCTTCAATTGTCCTTTGCCTTTGTGTCCTCAGTATTTAGCACAGTGCCTAGAGCACAGCAAGTATTTAATAAATGCTTGCTGACTAGTCTGGACAATGTTTTCTTGCTTCTCCTACATTTGCTAGGCTAATTTCTTGAGTAATCATGGATGCCATTTAAAAGCCCTTAATGCAATCATTACAATCAGGAGCAATTAAAAAACTCTTCTATATTGACTTTGCAGTGGCCATCCTTTCTTTTATTGAAGCACCTCTGAAGAGCATGTATCTACCTGTGCTTCTGGTGATACGTTTTAGTATCACCAGTTAGTCACCGAACAAAGCTATCCACAGACATATCTGTTAAGTAATCTTGGATACTCAGCATATACATTGGAGTTAGCTACCTTTAAGGCTGTCAGCAAAGTAAAAATTTTGTAATCAAGCATTAAAGGCAGCAGAATTGCATAGTCTTTCCTTTGTTTTCTCATGGAAAAAACATTTATTAGCCGTTTACTTTTTTCAAGCAGTATTTAAGGAAAAATAAGACCAGTGAGATTCAGCTATATTATATTGGAATTTATAATCCAGGTTAGTGTTTAATAACTTATTCAATGAAAGGCTATCCATAGTCTCCTCCCAAAACTCACAGACTCCCTCAACACAAATTTTTTTCAAATTTAAACCAAGTGTTTCATTCAGTAATTCTGAAGTCATCATTTTTTTTTTCCAATATAGTAGCAAAAGATCTTTACATAGTCAACTCCCATCTGTTGTGTCAAATTTACAACATAATTTGTCAAATTATTTTTGTCAAGAGATAATTTAATCCTCTTTATTTCACTAGTGTTTATCCAATCTCAGAGCTAATAAAATACACATGCATACACATACAGTCAATAGCAAACGAGTTCCTGTATTTCATACTTTTCACTTCATAAGTTTTGAAAAATTTGACTTCTAAACCCTCTGCTAGGTTTGAGAAAGGAATGTAGCTCTGGGATTACTCATACACAAACACTCCTTTATCTGTGAAGCTCAATATCAATGTATTGCTCTCTCCCCTCCTCTCCCTTTTTTCTATTTCAAGACTCATTCAGCTATTAACCAAACAAGGTTTTTGTTTTGTGTTCTCCCTAAGGTGATTTTAATGAGATAAAAAGTTACAGTTACTAATTAATGACAAATTTATCTTGATAATTAACATGTCTCTGTGTTCTTATTGGTTTATCATCTTAAAATAGTCTTAACAGTTGTCTCAGCCACAAATGCTTCAAATTTCCTGTTAATTATTAAATGACCTTTTTTTTTTTTTAATCTGAAAAAGAAATGTTAGCTTTGCCAGGATTTGGCATCTTATCTCTCTTAATTTTCTAGAATATTATATTCTAGCTTCTTTTTTTAAAATGAAATATAAAATTTTAATCTATTTTTAATACATTTCTTCTTGATGTCATGTAATATCTTGTTCTTAAAATCTTAAAGCTTGACAATAGTATGTCCAGGTGAGCTCAACTGGAAATTCACCTATATTGATATCATATGATTTTGGTCAATTTTTAATCTGAGTCTTCTCATTCTTTCTTGGAAGTTTTTCTGGTATAAGACCTTAAAATCAGATTCTTCTTATTTTCACAGTTTTCCAGAAACTTTATAGTTTTGTCTCCCCCAAAAAATAATGGTTTATCGTTTGCATAGATATTTCAAAATTGTTGAGTTTCATCAACTTTTCTAGAAATATCTTGGTTACACTCAGTTTCTTTAACTTTATTCCTTCAGTATTTTGGAGATTGAAGAATAAGAAGTCACAAGATTCTTCTCTCACAACATGACTAATATGGAAATATGTTTAACATGATTGTATATGTATAAGCTATATCTGATTGCTTGCTGTCTTGGGGAGGGGAGAGGGTGAAAAATTTGAAACTCAAAATCTTATAAAAATGAATGTTGAAAACTATCTTTACATGTAATTGGGGGAAAATAAAATACTACAATGTGGGAGGGAAAGTTACAGGAGATGTATTTTGTTCTGAGGAAATTCTATTTTCATTTCTGGTGCTTCTGGAATATGGCGCTTGTATATGTCTTTTTTTTCTCTTCCATTAATACATAGATTCCTTTCTTGGTGTTAGAATTCTTCATTGTCCATTTCTTTGTGTGGTTTACCTCTAAAAATTATCTCTCCAGTGCTTCTAGCAGTTTTGTTTATTTGGAGTAAGTTCCACTGTTGTTTTTTGACAATCATATTTGGTGAGGAAGATTCTCCTGTGGATTCTCACTCTTCTATCTCCCTGGAAATCATGGAATTTCTGTCTTTATACTTCTCAGTCAAATTCTGTGATTGTGAAAAAGTGATCCTCTTTAGTTAACCAACCAAAAGGCCTATCTGTTCTCTTTTCATGTCCTTAACAAGAATTTTCTTAGTGATAAAAAATAGAAAGAATATTAGATAATGAGAAAGAATCTAGATTTAAATTCTGGTCCTGTTCCTTGCTACTTATATGATCATGGGCAAGTCATCTAACCTCCTTGGGCCTCATTTATAAAATGAAGTTAATAAATTAGGTAAGCTATAACATCCTTTTTAATCCTTCTGTGATTCTAGAGTCCTTTGATGCAATCATGGGCCATTCTCACAAACATTTTATAGCAGAAAGTATATTGGTAGGTAGTTAGTATTGTCACCTTTACAACATTTTTGTTAATAATAACTTTTGAAATCATTCCTACTTTTAAAAACTCTTCTCTTTGAGATATCTTGAAAACTGATCCCTAAATGCCATTAAAATTGTATACCCCAAACAATGTGTTTCTTTTTCTGAATGAACGAAAATGCATTTATAAGCACTTAATAAGTATGTGCCAAGCACTGAGGATACAAACACAAAAATAAAAATAGTCCCTGTACTCAAGAAGCTTTTTTTCTGATGGGGAGGACAAAACATATAAGTAATTGCAACAAAGAAGAATATTTTTAGCCCAGGAAGCTACAAGAATGGTAAAGGGGGCCACAGAGGAACCAATTAGCAGGCCCAATCCAGGTACAATAGAAATATTGATTTGCTCATACTTCATGGTCCCCAAATTGAAGAAGGGGATGAACATGAAGGAGGGTATAGCATCAGGGTAGTTGTCAAAGCTACATAGAAGATGGCAATTGAGTAGGGAATCAAACATTGGGCTAAGACCAAAAAGCACTCATAAATTAGGAGAATGGAGCCGCAGGAAAGACTTTCTTTCCTATTTCATCTTTTTAAATGTCATTTCTACTTTCTAACTTTAAGATACCTAATATTGAGGTGATGAATGAGAATAGCTCACTATAAAATCTATTGCATTTCATGTGTTTGTATTGTCTGTCTTCCAGCATTATCTTTAATGTGCTCAGGATGATGTAGCTTCAAATTTTGCTAGGCTCTGGAACTAGAAGGATCATAGGATTATTGGCAGCTATCCAGTATAATGGGTAGTCTGTGAGCCCAGAATTTGGGAAGAGCTGATTTGGATGCTGTATGAGCAAGTGACTTGATCTCTCTGTCTGTTTCCTCATCTGACAAATAAAGACAATAAAAGCACTTGCCTTACAGGCTTGTTGCGAGGCTCAAATGAGATGATGTATGTAAAATACTTTGAAAACCTTAACATGTGTACAGCAAGCCAAAGATCTAGTATTTGAATACAAATCTCCTAACTTTTCCCACCTCACCACATTGTTGGCTCTCAGTCCCAAACTCTCAGGCTAACTTGCCCCTTCATTCATTTTTTTTTTTTTTTTTCTGTTTTGGGAGATAATCTGACATCATCCATCTCTACAATGCTTTGCAAATGAGGGAGTCTTCTCTATTCTCCATTTCCATTGTCTTAAGTCACCTCTTGACAAGGAGAGCAAACAGTTGCCAACTGGGAAAGTTTCTGGGCCTTTTGAACTCTTTTGTTCAGAGGATTGTTTTATATCTATTGAAAACCATCCAAGGAAATTTTGACTATCAGAGAAGACCTTTATCTTTCCCCAGGTTTTCCAGGGAATAGATAGCTCATTTAAATAAGCCAGGTTGTAACAGTAGAATATTGTAGAAATTTCCTTTATTGTCTTCTCAACTACTCATTTGAGGTTGATTTTGAACTTTGCTCTAACTTGTCAATGGTCTGTCAGCACACAGTTGATTCTGAAATCACTCCCACATTAGGTAACCAGTCTTTCCTGTCTGTTAAGACAGAGTGGATTCCATCTTTGGTGGTGATATTCAGTGTTCATTACATCTTGCACCTTCTTTAAAGGCATCGGGTATCTGTGTTTCTACAAGCTTCTTTCACTGCTGAATATTATTTTGGGCAGTATTTACAAATGTGATTTTTGTTTGGGATGTATCAAAAGTTGGAGAAAGAATGAAAAAGTTATGTACTAATCTAGTACAATAAAGGGAGACGATATCATAGAGGGAGCTATCAAATTGTACGAGTCATGGGATTTTTAAGTATAAAAGGACTTTGGACATGAATTTCTTTAATTTCTTTCTTTTGAAAGGGAGTAAACTGAGGCATGAAGAGGTAAGGTCATGTGTCCAAAGTCCCACTGCTAGCATCAAGCCCAAGTTCTACTACTCCAAATGTAGTGCTCTTCTATATCATATTGCATTAAAAAAAATAAGCTTAGTTGAAATACTAAGGTTTGGTAGCTAAAGGGAACCATAGAAATGGGGATGATGATGATGATATCATCTTCCTTTCTTTAGCCTATAGTTAATAGTCATTCACTACCTAATGTTGTAGCTAGTTTTCTTTTTTAAAAAATGCATATAGAACTATAGCAATATGAGAAGCATTTTGAAGAACCTTTTTTCCTCTGGACCAGTATCTCCTCTACAGGGACCAGTACACACCAGCAGCTTCATGACAGAACATGCATATGGGAATTTGAAATCTTCTTTTGCTTACAAATATCTCCCCTTCCTCCCCCAGAGCATCTTGATGGTGCCTTTTAAGTGAGGGAGAGGCAATTGATTGCTTTATTGGCCTTAACTCCTTACATTTGTAATGTTTTAAAGTTTACAAAGTTCTATTGACAAGAATCTTATAAATGGAGACATAATTTCTGGGTAATTAATTATTTGACTGTCTTTGGTCTCTCATAAACCAAAAAAGAATTATGGTGGCCTATTGATGCTTATATGTTTTTGGAAGACTGAGTATTCTTGACAGCTAGCAATCAATTCTGATGGGTTAATAATGAGAAGAATGAATATTATAATAAGAGATAGATTTATTCTAATGAGGAGCTGAGAGGTTAGAGGACTTTACTTTGATTATGTCACTCTTACTCTCAGATCACTCCCAGCCTCAGGCAAGTAAACAGAGGATTCTCCTCCACCTCCTGTCCTCACAAAGCATTGAGTATCCCCTTTTGAGTGGGGTCTGAACAAGATTGAGGGGAAAGTTAATGTAGTTTTATTATCAGCAATGTCTTTCAGATGCTGGCTAAATAACCAGGGCTGATTTCTGAATGAGGAAATAGGAAGAGGAAAAATATTAGTCCTAATTCAGTAATTGGTTATTAATATGAGAGAAATAATCTCTTCTCATGAAGTAAATAGTATAGATATAATACCAATAATGTTTACATGCTAGGTACTATACTAAGCACTTTACCAAGAGTATCATATTTGATACTCACAATACATACAGATGGGAAAACTGAGATTTAAGGCCTACCCACCATTACACAACTACTAAGTATCTGAGGCTGGGTTTGAACTGGGGTCTTTCTTTTTTTGGTGCATATAGGTTTAGTATTGATATTACTTCATTATCTATGATAATGTACTTTCCTTATCTCTTTTAATCTATTTTTGCTTTTGCTAGGTCTGAGATCAGGCTTGCTACGTCTGCTTTTTTGTTTTTTTTTGTTTTTTTACTTCAGCTGAAACATAATATATTCTGCTCCAGCTATTTACCTTTAATCCATATGTGTATCTCTATTTCAAATGTGTTTCTTGTAAGTAACATATTGTAAGATTCTGGCTTTTAATCCATTCTTCTATCTGCTTCTCTTTTATGGGAGAATTCATCCCATTCACATTCACAGTTGAGATTACAACCTTGGTATTTCCCGCCATCCTGTTTTTCCCCATTTATACTTTTCTCCCTCTTTTCACTCTTTTCCTTCTCACCAGTGTTTTGCTTCTGATCACCACCTCCCTCCATTTGTTCTCCAATTTTTCAGCCCCCTCTTCTTTCTTATCCTTTCCCCTTCTACTTCTCTTGGTACTGAGGGAACCCATTCCACTGTTAGATCCCCTCTAATTGTAGAAAATTCATTCTCATATAGACCAAAATCTGCTATTCTGGAACTTCCACTCATATGGTACTTAGAATATTCCTGTTCTATTCTCTGTACTAATTTGCATTTATTATGAATTTATTTATCTCTAGTAGAGTATAAGATCTTTGAGGGCCAAAGCTTCTTCTTATTATTTTTTGTTTGTTTTGTACTTGCCTTTGTTTCACTAGATACTACTAGCCCAGTGCCCTGGAAGCAACTGTTATTTACTTAATGGTTGTTGACTCAAACTAAACTGGCCACTAGAAGAGGACTATTTCTTACCTTTCAAATATTTGAAAACAGCTGCTAAGTTTTAAGAATTCCTTATGGGAATTATACTGGGTTATAATTTAGCTGATTCTTCTCTTTTTTTTCCTCCTAGCTAATAAGAGAGATGTTAACTGGTTATTTCAATTGAACCTGGTATGAGATGGTTGATGGTATTTTATTCTTGGTAGTACTAAGTATACACTAAGGATTAACTCACTTCTTGTCTCAAGAACCATACTACCATATGTTTACCTTGATCATAGTTAAATGGTTTACCAGCTATTTATTGCAACATCATCTCAGACTCAAGGCTACTAAGTTGATATGAGATGCCAACATAGAAAAACTTTGAACTGGTAGCCTAAAATTCACAACTATAATCCTCCCCTTGTCACCAACTGACTTTGTAACCATAAGTAAATAGTTTAACTCCTCTGTGTCTTAATTTTCTCATCTATCATAAGGAAACAATAAAACTGGTGCTAATTTCACAAATAGTTGAGGAAAAATCCAGTGTGAAATGTCATCTTTCACAAAAAGGTAAAAAAGGGAAAGGTCAAAATGCCACATAAATGTATGATAATAATAATAGTCACAATCGCACTCATCTATAATGAAAAATTTACCTACAAAATGAGAAAGTGATATTTTTGTCCCAAGATCACAGTATGATGTTACGGAAAAAACATTGAACTGATGGTCAAGAGAACTTTATCCCCAACTAGCTGTGCCACTTTAACCAACTCATTTCATCTCTCTGGGCTTTGGCATTGCCTCAAAATGATGACTATGATGATGAATGAAAATTGTTAGTATTTATGTAGCAAAATAAGGTTAACAAAGTGCTTTACAAATATTTTCTCCTGTCTCCAAAATACTGAGAGGTAGTTACAGATTATTAATATACTTTAGGGAAACCAGAAAAACCTACTGGGCTTTTAGAAGGATAGTCAAATAAATGGTCACCACTTTTGACTTCACCATTGTCAAAATTCATTCACCTTTTACTCAAAAATGCTTAACTCCATAGCAAAGGAGCATCTTCTTCCCTCGACCTTAAGTTTCTCTGGTCCAGTTCTCTCATTTAATAGATAATAAAACTGAGGGCCCTTGTCCCATGTCAGACATGTTGACTTGCCCAATGTCAGACATGTTGACTTGCCCAATGTCAGAAAGGTAATAAGGAGCAGAAAGTCATGTGCCTCCATATAGTAATAAGAGCGTAGGCCTTAAGAGTCAGGTGAAAGCAGGGTTCAAATCCCAGTACTGACTCAAATAGAGTGACTTTGGGTGAATCACTTCACACCTCATCTGGCTATGATAATAATACTTGAAATGTCTGCCTTAGAGTTTGCAATCTTTAAAGTCAATAGACATGTGAATTCATATTACTCTTTACCCCCATTTTTTAAGCCCCCAAACAGTCTTCTTCTTTGTTCCCTAGCATGTATAGGAAGGTAGTATGGCAAAATATTTCTGGAGTTAGAAGACCAGGATTCAAATCCTACTTCTCTGATATGTGATCTTGGACATATCACTTAAATGCCCCAGCTTCCAGTTTTTCCTCCTCTGTAAAATGAGCTCTCTTCCAGCTCTCCAGCTGGGATTCTCTTGTTTTTCTCTTTCTCAGTTATTCCGATCTGGCTCAACCCTCTTGCATCCTTGAACTCTCCTTCCATGAGGTTTGACATTTCAAAAATGAAATCTTTCCTTTCTTTAAAGCCCATACCTTCTCTCCCAAGTTAGTACCCTTTCTTGATTCAGCACCCTCATTCCCAAACTATTTTGTGTTTAATAGCTTTGTATTTTTTAAAAATTCATTTATATATTTATATATCAGGCCAAACATCTATTAATCGCTTGCTCTGCCAGGTACTGCTCTATAGATTTAACACAAGTTAAAACAAACAGTACCTGCCCTCAAGGAGCAAACATTTTACTAAATACATTCAATTCATACAATGAATGTATTTATCACTTCCCCAGTTAAAATGAAAATGCTGTCTAAGTTGAGATTGTTTAATTATTTGTTCTTGTGTTCCCCACATGATGTCTCACACATAGTAGGTGCTTAATAAATATATGCTGATTGATTAATACCTCAGGGACCATGCTAAGCCAAAGGCAAAAATGAAACAGACTATTCAATTATCTTTTAAGTGTCCCCCCTCTGTAAAAAACCCAAAATTACTGAGCATTGCATAGCCAGTATCACATCATTGTGAGAATCAGCCAGCCAGGAGCTCTGCGGGCCCTGGAGCCTTGCTTTCTCATGACTCAGACCAATTTGAGAGCGACGATGGCTCTCCCCAGACCCCCGATGAGCTCTGCCACTCACTCATCAAATGTGTTTTTTATAAGACCAGGCACAAACACTTGAAGACCACTTGGGAGCCTAAGCGTTCCCACTCGGCCTCCATAAAGAACCTGCCTCCACCAGATCAGCTTTATCATCCTAGGATGACCAAAATAGGCTGTTCCCCAAACCTCCGTCCTTCTCCCAAGGAAATGCCACAGCAAGTGGAGGCCTGCTCAATGTAATCTCCCAGATCGCCCCGCCAAAAGCTGGGCAGAAAGAGTGAGGGGCCAGAAATATGTTCATTTGCATGAGAAAGGGCCAGGATTGCTTTTATGGGCTAGTCTTGGCTTCTGGCCAAGGGAAAGCCCCAGCGGCCTCAGTAAGGAGGGATCCACTGGGCAAGCCTGAGGACCTTAAACCCCACCTGGAGTCAGAAAAACAAATTTCCGTGGGCTGCCTCAGGGTCTGATTATGCACTTCTTACTCAGCAAAAGTCATAAAGGGTAACAGTGCTCAACGCTTGGAAAACCCGGATTTTCTCTGGCACATATGGGCTGTGCAGCTCTGAACCAGTCACTTCCCTTCTCTGTGCTGTAAACAATAATTTGCAGAAAATGTCCAGCACCATTTTCTGCGGGGAGTCTTCACATGAGAGAATTCCCTATCCAAATAAAATCATAGGAACAGCCCTGGAGGGTGAGAACCAACCTTTCCCATAAATCCCTCACAGCCGTGGATGTTGTTGAATAAATGGTATTGGGCAACGGGTACATTTCATGTTAAAGACTTCTGATTTTATTTTATTTTATTTTATTTTTTGTCACTTAACTTCTCTCTTTTTTTTTTAATAACTTTTTATTGACAGAAACATCTGATTTTAGAATAACAATAATCAGAAAAAGAAAAAAAGCAGGAAAAGTGACCACAATTCCTCTGAACTCCTCTTCTGCTGGGGTTTGGGATCGGGAGCAACAAATCAGGACATGATGTGGCGGTGGGAGAAGGAAGTTTAATCTTACAACGTGAACTTACTTTGTTTTCATTCAGGTTTTACATTGAGAGCATATCGTTTCTGAAGGACAAAACCACTGTGGAGCTCTTTTTTCTGAATGCGAAGGCCTGTGTGCATAAGGTAAGGCCCTCTGCTTGCTGATTTCATTAATTTCATTATGAAAATCCAGGGAATTTTAAATATGGCGGGAAGGGGGTGGATTTCCTACTTATTATTCATCTTCATTCAAAGAAAATCAGGTCGAACCCCATAGTCTTTCTGCTTAAGAGATAGCATTTGCATTAATAAGCGATCGCTCCAAGGTCGAGTGGAAAATGGGACCATCTGGGGTAGAGTAACAAAACATGCCCAATTACCACTATTGTAAAATAGAGTCCCTGTGAATGGCCAGTGAAGTCCCGATGACATATTAAATCAGGCTTGAGAGAATAATTATTATTCATTGAAAACTCAGGCTGGAAGGCTTCTTCCTGGGGGAAAGTCTTCCCTTCTTTACTGTGGTTTGGAGCACTTCTGGTTCTTATTTAAGCTCTTCCCTTGGAAATTTGCAAATACTTAGCCTTAATTTTGTAGGTGTCACACAGTAGGGCGTTCATTCTATAAGCATCAAAGAGGACATCATTTTCCCCCACTTTGTTTTGCAAGAAAAAGAGATTTTCCTGACCTCAGGAGTCTGATTATCAGCCTTTCTCTTAATAGGAATTCTGCCTGCTCAAAGATTCTGAGGGATTAGCAGGTCCCTGAAAATCTGTAGACCAAATACAGAGTTTACAGATTGGGGCCAACACAACTAATGAACTACAATTGACAATTATATAATATTTGGGCACCTATACAGGAGAATACAACCGCCTATTGTGATATTTCCTTCCTGTGGCTGGCTCAGTCCCAATGACAACATCACCCATTCTCTCTTTCCTTCTTTGTTAAATAATTGGTGGGGGTTGGAGGGGAGAGTTAAAAAAAGGTAAAGGAATCAAAGGGGCATTTTTCCTTCTGACATTTACTGGGAGCATCTTAAATCCATTTTTGGGAAAGAGACAGAATGGGATGTTTTTATAAATTTTACTTATAGGTTAAAGAATCAAAGAACTCTGGGGCTCCAGCACTTTCTGATTTAGAGGGTTTCATGAATGTGGGAGAGCTGGCATTTGGGGGAAAGTAAAATTGCAAGCAGGTTAGAATAGTTGAGACTTAATATGTCACTTAATAATCACTTTATAAAAGTTTGTTGATTGATTAAATGTATTTCTTGCATCACGATGCAAAACTTTTTGGGGGCGGGGAGAAGGAAATAAACCTTTGTATAGCACCTACTATGTGCCAGGCATTGTATTAAGCTCTCTACAGATATTTTTTCAAATATTTTCAAATATTATTTCATTTCATCTTGAGGTATTAGGTGCTGTTATGATTCTTAATTTACAGTTGAGGAAATTGAGGCAGAATTTGAGTTGGATTTTTTTTTTTTTAGTGACTTACCCAGTGTTTCATAGTATTTGAAGTAGATAATGAAGTAGAAGACTTTTGAAGTCTTCTTGACTTCATTCAAGTCTTGAAGAAGAAGAAGAATTTTGAAGTAGAAAATAAGTAGAAAGTATTTGAAGTTGAATTTGCAGGATCAGTATTTTATCCTGTTTGATACCTAGCTGCTCTGGGTTATAAATTAATAAATGAAGAATGAAGGAGTATATGAAGAGCTACATGAGAGACTTTCTAATAGCCCCACAATCCATCCCAAGAGAAGTCAGAGAATGCAAGGTCTTTGAAGGCAGGAGAAATTTCATTGTTGTCTCTCTCTTTCTCCATCCTCTGGAGCAGTACCCAGCACGTAGTCTGGACTTCATAAATAGCTTTTGATTGATTGATGATAGCTGGATAAAATAATGCCACAAAAGAGATTTATTTTTGCTTTCTTTTTTCAAAAAGAAGTAATTTTAAGTCCACTGCAAGGAAGGAATATGTCTCTGGAATTTCAAGTACCAGAGTAAATAAGTCTTTCAAGAGCAGATTCCTTGACAACAAGTATGGGTGTCTCATGGACTTGTGGGTGGCTGGCTGGACTTGCAGATGAGTCAACAACTGCCCCCACTGCTCAGAGTTGGAGCTTGTTGACAGGTGCTGATACAACTTTATGGACATTCTTCTAGGCCTCGTATCCTGCCCAGACTCCTAGAAAAGGGTTAATTCTCCCACTGCTCTGCTCTTTCCTTCACTCCCACTAGTCAGCCAAACTACAAGCATTTACCGAGTCCCTACTGGGTGCCAGACCCTGTGCCTTTAGAAGTTGGGATTACAAAGATAAAGGTGGAAAAATCCCCACCTTTGGGGAAGTAACTTTCTAAAGAAGGAAACATCATATGTATATCTGTAGATAACAAAGAAAAGGTGAGCTGGGGGGCGGAGGCACCTTGAGCTGGACAGAGTAAGAAAGGTCTCCCTTGAGATGAATCTCCAAGGAAACCAGTATCCCTGACAAGAAAGCCCCACTTTCACTTAGCTTAAAAAGACCAAGATCTCCCGTTGTATCCAGGGCCATCTCCAGTCGTCTTGATCTGTAGCTGGCCACTGGACCCAGATATAGAGGGGAAAATGAGAAGGTGACCTTGCACCTCACTTAAATTCATTCCATCTTATGGTTTCACCTCCCTAATGTCATGGTCCTCTTAAAGAAGGAAAAACAATAACAATAGTGTCTGGCACTGTTTCTCAGTCTGTCTCCCTATCTCTGTCCCAATCTCTCTCTGTTTCTCTCTCTGTGTCTCCCTATGTCTCTTTCTATCTCTGTCCATGTCTCTGTCTCTTTCTCACTCTCTCTCTGTCTCTGCCTTTCACTATCTTTAATTTACTTCTGAGTATGTGTTCAAGCAAGACAACAAAAGCACTTTGCAAGCTTGGCTTTAGAGGGAGGGAGCAGAGCTGCAATTTTATTGGTAAATGGAACTTCCAGGGAGCATGTGGCTAAAGAGTTCCCCGGGGGACTCTGGGGTCCAGTTCTGCAGTTCTAGGCATCTCAATGAACCGCTGTGTGCTCAAAGCTAAACTATTACCTGCGGAGATGTCAGCTTGCTGGCAGAGGGAGCTTCCTTTTTTCAGGAATGTCCCTGAAATCACAGGTCCAGTCTCTAAAGCATTAAATAAATTGTGTGATTTATATACAGGGGTGTGTGTGTGTGTGTGTGTGAATGTCCTTAGAATGGAAGTTTTGGAAGGAACTAATCAATCCCAAAAGGGACCCCAGGGACTGAGTGAACTTTTTGCACTGCTCTGGCACGATGGGGGAAAGATCAGAAAACCAGGATGGATCCATAGTTTTTCTGAAACCAAAGACTGCTCTCTATCCACTGTCACCATGCTTCCTATCTTTATTATTATCTTCCTCCTCCTCCATCATACATTTTCCACACAGTAGATGATTAATAAAGCCTCTTGGTTCATTTGGATTGAATTATTATTCAGTTGCTTTTTTTTTCAGTCACGTGTGACTGTTGGTGATCTTATTTGGAGTTTTCTTGGCATTTCCTTCTCCAGGTGATTTTACAGATGTGGAGATTGAGGCACACAGGGATAAGTGATTTGCCCAGAGTCACACAGCTAGAAAGTGTTAAGTGTCTGAGACCAGATTTGAACTCGGGTCCTCCTGACTTCAGGGCTGGTGCTCTATCCATTGATAATGGATAAATAATAAAATAATTATTTTATTTATTAATTATTAATTAAAATAATTTTAATAAATTAATAAAAAGTCTTTTATCTATGATTTGTGTAAGCATGTAAAGGGATTCTTCGAATTAGAAAAACAAGCCATCTTCCATCACATCAGCATGTCATTGTAAGTATAGGATGATATGTTATTGACCTTGATACTGCCATTATTATTTCTGCTTAGGGAATAAACTGCAAATGCCATACACTCTGCTGAAGTCCATGTATTACAGGAGGGTTTTGGGAGTTCCACCCAGAATTCAAGAGGTAATGATCAGTTTTTTGACATCAGGGGAGGAAAGGAAGGTGTCAGTTTTCATTTTTGGAGAGCAAAAGAAAAACAGTTTCTCTAATGGATTCTTTGACTAGCAATAAAATGGGACATATGGAAATATCTGAATTTATAATGAAATTGGACATTAAAAAATTGCAAAATATCTTCTTAGTTGAAAATTGTCACAGGACAATTTAACACAGCCACTCTACAGACTTTCTGTCGTGTTTGTACTAATATAGGAGGGTAATTCCAAGAGGAGACACTGTAATCTTATAATATCAAAGAACAGTCTTTGAATATTCCAAATACTGAAATAACTCAGTTCAGTTCCTTACTCTGTGTCAAATATGTTGGCATCAATAGTTGGCCTCCAGGTCAAAGAGACCTTGGATTCAAATCTTACAAGTCACAATTTCTCAATTAATCCAAACTATTTTGATGACTTTGTACAGCCGTGTCACTCAAATCCAATTCACTTGCAAGTCAAGACATTATCCTCCTGAGGTCGTTGGTCTTCTGAGAACAAAGGACAAAGAACAAGACTATAACTTGCACAACAGCTATTAATCTGCTTCAGGAGAGGGAATTTCCTCACCTAGAGTTCATTCTGTCAAATCATGGGTCTAAAAGCAAGAAAATTCACCAGTGTGGTACAGTAAAATTTGGAGTCAGAGAATTTAGATTTTATTTCTAGCTCTTCCTCTCATCATTTGTGAGACTTTAAGCAAGACACATCATCTCTCTCAGCCTCAGTTTCCTCATCTGTAAAGAACCTCAGTTTCCTCATCTGTAAAAGAGAGTTGACCTAGATGACTTCTATATATGATGCTGTGAACTTGCATCTCATATGCAAGCCACTGTGCTAGGTGTTGGGGATACAAAAATAAAACATTCTCTGCCCTCCAAAAGCTTATATTCTCTTAGGAATATACACATACATAAATATAACACAAGATTATTTGAGTAGGATGAAAGCTATTGTAATTGAATAATTGAGAGGATCAGGAAAGCTGTCACAGAGGACATGGCACTTGAACGCAGCTTTGAAGGGTGATGAGAATTCTTGAGAGACAAGAGAAAATCCATTCCAGCAATGGAAAATAAGTTGTAAAAGTGAGGGAGAGAGACAGAAAGACACAGAGACAAGACAGACACAGATGGACAAAGACAAGAGAAGGAAGGAAGAAAGGGAGGGAAGAAGAAGGAAGGGAGGAAGAAAGAGGAAGGGAAGGGAAAAGGAAAGAAGAAAGAAAGAAACAGAAAGGCAGAAAGAAAGACAAAGACAGACAAAAGGAAGGAAGGGAAAGAAAGGGAAGGGAAAGGAAAGGAAGAGGGAAGGGAAGGAAAAAGGAAACAACAAATATTGGAAGAGCTTCTGGAAAACAGGCACACCTAGTTAGTGTCCGATTGCTAGTGCTGAGAATAGGAAAACTGACTATACAAAGGAAATGGAAAGGGAATAAGCATTCATTTAGACTGTACTATGTGCTAAGCATTGTGTCAAATGCTTTACAAATATTAATCCTCACCACAATCTTGAGAGGTAGGTGCTATTAATATTCTCCTTTTTAAGAGAGGTTAATGATTTGACTAAAGTAGCTATTAAGAGCTGGATTTGAACTCAGGCTTTTCTGACTCCAGATGCAATACTCCATCCACTGAAGATACCTACTTGCCTCATAATAGAGAAATACAACTTTATAAGACTTCAGAATTCTATTAACTCAATGATAAATCACAAATTCAAAAGAAAGATGAAATAGCTACCTATCTCTTGTCAGAGAGGCAATTAATTTGAAATCAGTAAGATTCATATATATTTTTGGCAGTATATCATTTTGCCCAGACTATGCATCCATTTATTAAGGGTTTTATTTTTCATTTTTTAAAAATTTTGCTCAGTAGAAAAAGAGGTATAGTAAAAGAGACATTAATAAGAGAGGAAAAAAAACTCCATATAATAAATGGTTTTCCTAGAGCGGAGGTAAAGGCATACAAGGGAGAAATCTAAGTAATTTAAAAATAATATCAATAAACTTTTTTAAAAAGAATTTATGGATATGCGATATTTAACATGCGTTTGACGACAAAGACAGTAATTGACATTGGCTGTAATGTGGGAGATTTAACTGAAGTAAGAAAGAGAAGACAAATTAGTATTAGACTATAGAGGACCTTAAATGAAAGGTTGAGCATTCTGTACTGTATCATATGCAACAGGAAACTATTAAGGAGTAAAATGCTCAATTTGTGGTGGTTGTTCAATTGTGTCCAACTCTTTATGCCCCCTTTGGAGGTTTTATTGGCAAAGGTACTAGAGTGGTTTGCTATTTCCTTTTCCAGCTCATTTTACAAATGAAGAAACCGAGGCAAATAGCATAAAATGAGTTGCCCACAGTCACACAGCTAAGAAGTATCTGAGCCCACATTTGAATTAAGATTTATTCTGATTCCAGGTCTGGTACTTTATCCACTATGCCACCTGGCTGCTCCTAAAATGCTCATATTTATTCATTATTTTAGAACCTGGCTAGAGGATAGTTTTGATGTTGTTAGATCCTGAACTAGAGAAGTGGTCTAGTAAATATTAAAGATACTTTTATATAAGGATGGGACTCCATTGATTGATCCCATCCACTTAAAAATCATTACTGTTTTCAGATAAGAACATTTCTTGATTAAAAATCAGTCAGAGTGACCAGGGCTTGTACACATCCCTCAGTCTTTCAAAGTCATTTGTAGGAGACTTGATTACAGCCCTAAGCAATTTGTATAACAGAAAGACTACATCAAAACCAGATAAAGATTCCCAAAGTCTGGTAGCAGAGCTGAAGGAACTGAGTTTTACACAGAACTGAAATCAGCAGACCCAGGCAGCCAGCAAAAGGATAAACAGAAGATAAGCCCGAGCTGTGGCAAAGAAGAGAGATATTAAGAACTACAAACTACAGGCTGATACCACCAGTCTACCCGTGTGCTCAAGGACAGAGGAAAATTCCAAAAAAAGGTCTGCTTTTTTGCCAGCTCTCTCCCCTGCTGCCTACCTAATCAGAGACTAATTTAATCTACTGTTTGTTACCCAAATATTTTCAGTAGCTTGTATTTGTAATCAGTCAGATAACCTCTGGCTTTGAAAGATGGATGGATGGATGGATGGATGGATAGATAGATAGATAGATAGATCAATAGATGGAAAGGTAGGTAGGTAGAAAAGACAGGCAGACAGACAGACAGACAGATAGATGATATATAGATAGATAGAGGGAGATGTATGGATGGATGGACAGAAAAAGACATTATGAAGAAAAATAAGAATTGACTGGTAAGGAATATTGATGATAATTCCATAGAGAAATCATTAGCATTAAAGGGGATCAGGAAAGACTTTTTGTAGCAGTAGGATTTAAACTAAAACAGGAAGAAAACAAGGGAAGCTGAATAGTAGAGATGAGAAGGGTGAAAATTCCAGGCATGAGAGATAGCCAGTGAAGATGTCGAATTGAAAGATGGAGTGTATTGTCTCAAGGAACAGCAAGGAGGTCTGTGTCACTGTGTAATAGAGTACATGAAGAAGAGCAAGATATATGAAAACTGGAAAAGTAGAAAGGCGCCAGGTTATAAAGAGTTTTGAATCCCAAACAAAACAATTTCTATTTGATCCTGGAGATGAGAGGGAGACATTTAAATGGAGGATAATGGACTTGAGAAAGATCATTTTGACAGCTTAATGGAGGATGGTTGGAGTGGGGAAATATTTGGAGTGAGGAGACCCACCAGAAGGATACTGGAATAATCTAGATGTGAGATGATGAGAGGTCTTCAATGGGGTTGAGCACCATGAGAGAAGAGAAGAAGGTCTATGAGGGAGATCGTTTGAAGGTAGAAATGACAATACTTGACATCTGGGGGAAGAGGGAATGAAAAAAAAATTAAAGAGCTGAGGATGACCCTGATGCTTATAAATCTGGGTGACTGAGGGGATGATGGTGCTCTGAAGATTAATAGAGAATTAGAATGGAGAAAGGGGTTTGGGCTTTGCCCAGAAGTACTCAGAGTACTATATAACTGTGATTATAATTGCTACCTGCAAAAATCACACTCATAATCTGCACATTTATAGTGCTTAAGATTCACAGAATGCTTTCCCCACAATCCTTTAAAGGTATACAATGCAAGTATTTTCATAGCCAATTTTACAGGTGAGGAAAATAAATCGAGTTGACTGTGGCGATAACAACTAACAAGTGTCAGAGCCTTCATGAAGCCCAAAGTCTGTTCCAGCATTAGCAATGTAGGAAGGTTGCATATGATAGAACATAGAGCTGACACCCAGTGTCAAAATCTTTGTTCTGCCAGGAAGAGGAAAGGAATAAGCATTTAAATAGTACCTACTGTCTGCCAGACACTGTTCTAAGGGCTTTTAAAAAATAGCATTTCATTTTGTCATATAGGACTAGCTGGGCTTGGGATAGCACCAATAAATTCTGCTCTTTTGGTATTCTTTTAAAAGTACAAGAACTGAGTGATATTCTTATAATCACATGTTTGTGGATTAGACATAATGAATGTCTCTCAGCTTTCATTTATCTGAGCACTGCTTTTCCACATCAAGTACAACCTTTGGTAATGAGCTATTTTTTCTTCCAAACAAAATAGGAACCAAAAAACACACAAACATGAAAAACGAACAAGTGTATGGGGGAGGCCTTATGTTTATGTTTAGGTAGTAAAAGGCAGGGGGAAGATTTTTGTGGGGCAGATATTTTCTTAGTCTTGGCAAGAAACTTGGCAAACATTTCTTTCTTTTTTTTAAAAAAAAAAGCATTTTAATTATTTTACTGACTTTCAGAAAGTCTATTTTAGTGATTATTTTTTCTTCTCAAGAGTATCTTATTTTTCCAAACACCTTAAGATTTCAATATTTCATTTTTGTAAGATTTTGTGTTCCAAAGTTTTTCTCTTTCCCTCTTTTACTTTTCCCTTCCCCATGACAATAATAGGTTATACATGTACAATTCTTTTAAACATATTTCCATATTTCTCATGTTGTGAAAGAAAAATCATGCCAAAGGGAAAAAACCATAGATGACTAAAAGCAAACTAACAAAAAAGAAAAAGATGAAAATATTATGTTTTGATTCACATTCAGTCTCCATAGTTCTCTCTCTGCAGACTCATGATATTTTCTATCCTGAGTCTTTTGAAATTATCTTGGATTGCTGAATTGCTGAGAACAGCTAAGTCTGTCATCATTGATTGTCCTACAATGTTGCTTTTACTGTATACAATGTTCCCCTGGTTCTGCTCACTTCACTCAGCATCAGTTCATATAAGTCTTTCCAGGCTTTTCTGAAATCAGCCTGCTTATCATTTCTTATACAACAATAATATTCCATAATATACATATACTATAACTTATAGAGCCATTATCCAACTGATGGGCATCCACTCAATTTTCAATTCCTTGCCACTACAAAAACAGCTCCTACAAATATTCTGGCACTTATGGGTTCTCTTCCCTCTTCTATGATTTGTTTGGGATACAGGTCCAATAGCAACACTGATGATTCAAAAGGATATGCACAGTTTTATAGTACTTTGGGCATAGTTCCAAATTTCTCTCCATAATGGTTGGACCATTTCACAACTCCACCAACAATGTATTAGTGTCCCAGCTTTCCAACATCCCCTCCAGCATTTATTCTTTTCTCTTGCTCTCATTTTAGCCAATCTGAGAGGTATGAAGTGGTACTTCAGAGTTGTTTTTATTTTCATTTCTCAAATCAATAGTGATTTAGAGCATTTTTTTCATATGGCTTTAATATCTTTATCTGAAAATGTCTGTTTGTATCCTTTGACCCTTTTATCAACTGGAGAATGACCTGAATTCTTGTAAATTTGACTCAGTTCTCTCTATATTTTTAAAAATGAGGCCTTTATCAGAGACACTAGCTGTAGAAATTCCGATATTTCTTCTTCCCTTCTAATCTTGGCTGCATTTGTTTTGTTTGTGTGAAGCCTTTTTAATTTAATGAAGTCAAAATCATCCATTTTGCATTTAAAATGTTCTTTAGTTTTTCTTAGGCCGTAAATTCCTCCCTTCTCTAAAGAATCCAATAAAAAAGCTATCCTTTGCTCTCCTAATTTGTTTATAGTTTCTCCCTTTATGTCAAAATCATGAACCCGTCTTGACCTTAATCTTAGTATACACTGTGAGATATTGGTCATTGCCAACTTTCTGCCATACTATTTTACTATTTTCCAAATAATTTTTGTCAAATAGTGAGTTCTTATCCCAGAAGCTGTAGTCTTTAGATTTATTAAACTGGAGATTGTTATAGTCATTGTTATAGTCTATAGACATAGACAGTGTCCTGTGTGCTTTATCCATTCACTTGATACCAATTGATGCATTATTGACACCAATTTCTAATGCAAAATTTCTGAAGACAGCTAGTGAGTACCAAGGATACATTCAACCATCTCAGAGCTCCACAGACTTTTAGCAACCTAGAATCTTGGACTGTTAGACTTAAAAGAAAGTGGGTAGTCCATCTCTTCTGCAACATTCCCATTTTTATATCTAGCAGGGAACCAAATTGATTTGCCCAAAACCACATAGATGATGAGCAACAAAGTTGAGAGTTCTTATGATGATGTTTGCTACTGATTCCCCCTAAATATAGACTACTATGGTAGATGTCCAGTTTTTTCCTTACATGAAAGAAAACACCCTGGTTGAACCCTAGTGAACAGATCTACATATGCCCTCCTGTACCATCTGACCCTCACTCTACCCCATTGTTGTGTTGTTCTTCATGACCTCACTTGGGTCTTTGTTGGCAAATCACTCCAGTATCTTTCTCCAGATCATTTTATAGATGAGGAAAGTACAGATTGACTTGCCCAGAGTCACACAGCTGATGTTTGAAGTTGAATTTGAACCCACCTGGTCTTCCCAACTCCAGGCCCCAACCTTCTATCCACTCCACTACCTCGCTGCCTCCACTCTCTCCCACTAATAAATAATTGAAATGGATTTTAATGCAAACTTTTGTCAGCTTTCCTATCTGCCAAATGAAAACTCGAGATTAAAGAGTTAACTTTGTGGGGTAGGGGCAATAGTCTTTTGGGCTGGGTTAGATCTTGCCTCAGGACTAAACCAAAGTACACACTTAACTTTTTAAAGAAAGCATTATGTTCATTTTGTCTTGTACTGAACTGTTGATCTGGGTTCCTAGGCAGCAACTTTGTTCCGGGTTCAGTATAAATAAAGAACAAATCAAGATGGGAAAGAACATGTTTCTATTGTAACCAACTTTCTAATTACTCTCCCTTTTCTCACCAAATAGTCCTAATATTCTTGTTCTTTGAGATAAGAAGGAAACAGTAGACCCATTTATCAGTAAGCCTATTATAAAGCAACAGATTTATTATTATTCAGTTGGCATTTGTGTATGTGTGAATGTGTGTGTGTTTCACACCTTAGTACACCATTTCTTGACCAGAGACCTTATTTGGCCTGTTCTTTCAGCAGCCCACAAAGCAAAGCAGCTCTCACCACACTGACATGATGCTGTATAGCATATTGCCCTTTATGCCATTTTAGGGAATGAACTCGGTAACGAGGCCATCACAGAACTCCCTTATCAAACCAGTCTATCTTCCCCCTTCATAGTATGGACATAACCTTGACTTCTCAAAGGCTATTTCAGTGGAGCATAAGCTCAGGAAGGTTTTACTCTGGTGGAAAAGCTTACAATATAGCAGGGCAGACTGGTGTTGCTAGTCCAGAACTAGCCAGACTGAATTTGGAAAGGTGTATCAACAGAATGGCCATGAGGTAATGGATTCCTTGCACCATGGTGAGATGGAGCTTTTTTTCAGTGCACTCAATCTAAACCAGTGTCTATAGAGATGAAATAAAGAGTGCCAAATTGGCTTATTTAGCTAATGAAAAGCTCTGCAGTTGAGAGTAATTGATTGGTTTACTTTTTACCTACTTACATCAATTAAATTTACTCAGGTCCTGAATTCCTCAAGAAATCTGGTCTTAATGGAGTGTTGGCCCTGAAAATGCATCTTTTTTATGTCACTGAAACCAAGTTGCAACATAATAAACTGACAAGAAAGCATATGGAGCATATAAAACTAGGGCTGGAAATATACTGCAAAAAAAAAAAAAAAAAAAAAAAAAAAAAAAAAGAGAGAATTATTTTAAAAATTGACAATCAGCTTTGTCTAAATAATGGCCAGAGAAATCTAAACTCTTAAAAGTCCAAGTTTATTTTATGATTACTACCCTAAAGGGAACTGCATATAAATAAAAGAACAAAAGTATCTTTAATTCCTCTACTGTTTGCAAACAGACCCGATGGTCCTGAAACTTCATATTAGTGCATAGTTTTAACCCTTCCTCATCCAAACTGTCCCAACAAAATACTTACCAGCCAAAATACAGTTAATAAAGGGGGAAATGGAGGAGAATCGGGATCATAACATCTATCTATTGGGAAAATCTTTTGACATCATCTGTTGTAAGCTCCTCCAATATGAAATCTATGTGGTACACTGGATAGAGCCTGGAAGAGCTAAGTTCAAATCTAGCCTATGACACTTACTAGCTGTGTGAATTTGGACAATTCACAACTTCTATTTGCCTCAGTTTCTTCATCTGCAACATGGGGATAATAATAGGGACCAAACTCCCAGAGTTGTTGCAGAAGATCAAATAAGCTAATAAGTGCAGTTTACATACTAAATACTAAATAAATGTTGACTAGTAAGTTCCTTATTCACATCCAGTCCATGACATTTACTAGCTATGTGACCTTGGACAATTCGCAACTTCTATTTGCCTCAGTTTCCTCATCTGCAAAATGGGGATAATAATAGGACCTAACTCTCAGAGTTGTTGCAGAAGATCAAATAAGCTAATAAGTATAGTTTACATAGGAAGTACTAAATAAATGTTGACTATTATTATTAAATTGTAAGCTCTTGAGGACAAAGAACTGTCTTTTGATTCTTTTTGTATCCCCAGTGCTTAGCACAGTGCCTGACAGAGAGTAAAGCTTAATATTTATTGATCGATTTGGTCTAAGCCAAGCCTTTCCAGATGAAATCCAAAGAGGAGAATTTCCCCCAAGCACACATTGGCTGAATGACTATTAAAGGCATGAATGATCCAAAGACTGGTGAATTACCTCTTGAATCACCAAAAGTTGGCTATTTGTGGAAGCAGCTGGGGCATGCATACCACTGAACAACTGTGCCCTTCGCCAAGCAAGCCACTTGACATTAAAAGAAAGAGAAGGGATTTAAAATCTTATATTCTATGCTCTTAATACATAAAGACTAGAAAAATGTTTGGATACCTTCTCCCAAAGCAGTTATATATAATGATCCATGGGCTGTTTTTGAAATACAAAAAAGGAAACAAAACAAAACAAAACAAAATTCCCTTTGGAGGCTGTGTTTTTGATATGTTGAGTGACATGCGTTTGCCCTCCATCTGTTTTACCAGACCCTAGAGAAAAGACTACCTTTTACCAGCCCCTAGAGAAAAGACTACATAGTTCTCTGGCCAGCAAATTCTATTGAGTTAAAAAAATCATTCATGGCAACTGATGCTAAGTGAGATGAACAGAACCAGGAGATCATTGTACATGGCAACAACAATACTGTATGAGAATCAATTCTGATGCAAGTGGCTATCTTTGGCAATGAGAGGATCCAAATCAGTTTCAATTGATCAGTGATGAACAGAACCAGCTATACCCAGAGAAAGAACACTGAGAAATGAGTGTGGACCACAACATAGCATTTACACTCTTTCTGTTGTTATTTGCTTGCATTTTTGTCTTTTCTTCCCAGATTATTTTTATCTTCTTTCTAAATCTGATTTTTCTCGTGTAGCAAGACAACTGTATAAATAAATATACATTAAAAAAATCATTCATGGCAATTGTTCTAGAAATATTCGGTACCATATAACAAGGAGACACTGGCTGATACAGTCAGTAAATCTAGACCTTGGGTAACTTGACAAAGGTTTTGTGCTTGGTGCTTCATTATCTGAAGAAGTTATTATTCTCTCCAATGGATTTCAAGGCCCTGGCAATACAACGGCCATAAACCTGAATTGGTGGGCAACAAGATCTAGCAGAAAAACCGTGAGCTGGGATGCTTGCTGACACAACTGGCAGTTAGAGACTAGTGTTTGCTAAGTGAAGTCACTGACCCCAGATGCTAGTTTGCCTCTGAAGCTGGGCCAGTTAGGGACCAATAAAGAAATCTGATATTCTGCACTTTGAAGAGCTCTTAAAGGCTTTATAATTGCCAGTTTACTTTGACTTAGGGCCTTTCCCTTTTCTTTGCATTCAAAAGTTGGAGACAAGTGTATCCCAAGCCACTACTTGGAAAAACAAAGAAAATATTTTGTAATAATAACAGTGATGAAGATGATGGTAGTCAAGGCAACTGGTGGAATAATGAGTAGAGGGCAGAACATAGAGTCCAGAAAGATTGAGTTGAAATCCAGCCTCAGACTAGTTATATGACATTGGACAAGTCACTTTAACCTGTGTTTTCTTCAGTTTCCTCAGTTATCAAAAGAGAATAATAATAGTATTTACCTAATAGGGTTGTTATAAAAATCAAATGAGATATTTATAGAAGAAGTGCTTAGCATAGTGCCCACAGTAGATGCTATATAAATGCTTATCATTTCCTTTCCTTCTAATAATAGCCAGCATTTATATAGGGCTTTAAAGTTTGCAAACTGCTTTATAAATATTATCACACTTGGTCCTCACAGCAACCATGGGAGGTAGGTGCTAATATTATCTCTATTTTACAGAAGAAGAAACTGGAGGTCATCTATATTATTACAGAGCACTTTTATTCCAATGGATCTAGGAACTGTCACATATGAGATCTCCATTGACCTCACCATATATCTCTGCAAAAGAGACTGTCGGGGTTCTCCCCATTTTAGAAACAGAGGTCCATAGAAATTAAATATTTATCCAAAGTCCTTGGTAAATAAATGATGATACAGATTGGCACTGGTAACAATATAGTCGCCCAAATGGTCACTACTTTGTTGAGAACTGTTGAAATCCAAGATGATGTGGAAAGTAAATGTGTGTGGAATAGCCCACTAAATTTGCTTCCTCAAAGCAAATGGGATGATTTCACTGTCGTTATCTCAAACATTATCGGTATGTCTAACAGAGAGTGAGCTCTAGATTTAACCCAATAGTAATAAGAGGAACATCCATTACATAGCATTTTAAAGGTTTAGAAGGGAAATATTATCCCCATTTTACAGATGAGGAAACTGAGCCTTAGTAAAATGAAGCAATATGCCCAGAGTCTTAGACATAGACAGATTACACAGAGTGAGGAGTCCAGCACAAGTCCCCTAAGCTTTCAAGCATTCTTTGGGCTACACTGTACCAGCTTCCCATCAAAATCACTCTAGTAAATATTTGGAGAAAGAGCAGGGACCCAACCTCCACTTTCATCTGGATATACAAAATCATAAATCTCAGTGACTTAGAAATCAATGAACTTGGATAACGTGGCTCTACAGAACATTTTCCCAATTGGTTTTACAAATTAAATTTGTAGTATTATGAGTAATGGGGCAAATATTGATATCCCTAGGGAATGAAATCTTGTCTTTTCAAAGAAGAATAGCAAAGGGACTGGCAAGATAAATTTACATTGTTCTAAGCCTTAAAAAGCCCATCCACAATAAGTGCCTCCATCTTATCTTCTCTCACTCTTTCTCCTAGTCTGATTTCTGATCTTATCACTCCCCTGAAACTTAATGATATCTTTCACTCCAATTCTTTGGAGCTCTTCACTGGTTTTATGTTACAGCCTGCTCACACCCACCAGGAAGGAGTCTCCATTGCCTCCTCTTTAACGTTCATTTTTTTAACTGTTCTGAGACTTTTTGATCCTATGTCTGTCCAGAGGACCTCATTTCATATTCATTCCAACTTGTAAAGGCAGTTTGACTTAGGGGACAGAGTGCTGAGATTGAAGTCAGGAAAGCCTGGATTTCAGTCCCAACTCTGACTCTATTAACTCTGTGATTCTGAATAAATCCCTTAACCTTTCATTTTTCTCCAATGTGGAGCAATGGAAAGTGGGACGAGGGAAGAGAACAAATAATAATTCAGTGTTCATATTCCAGGCACTATGTAAAGTGACTTTTTTTTTTTTTTTTGGACTTACAAATGTTATCACCTTGATCATCACAACAATCCATTGGGGTGAATGCTCTTAATAGCCCCATTTTACAGCTGAGGAAATTGAGGCAGATAGAGGTTAAATGACATACAACTAGTAAATGTGAGAAGCTGTATTTGAATTCAGATTTTCCAAGTCTAGGCTCGACACTCTATCCACCCTGCTACCTGGCTGATCTTAGGTTCAAAGCCCTGTTGTGCCATATTACTACTTTTGTGCCCTATAACTCAGTTTTCTTTCTTTCTTTTTTTTTTATTTAATAGCCTTTTATTTACAGGATATATACATGGTAACTTTACAGCATTAACAATTGCCAAACCTCTTGTTCCAATTTTTCACCTCTTACCCCCCCACCCCCTCCCCTAGATGGCAGGATGACCAGTAGATGTTAAATATATTAAAATATAAATTAGATACACAATAAGTATACATGACCAAAATGTTATTTTGCTGTACAAAAAGAATCAGACTCTGAAATATTGTACAATTAGCTTGTGAAGGAAATCAAAAACGCAGGTGTGCATAAATATAGGGATTGGGAATTCAATGTAATGGTTTTTAGTCATCTCCCAGAGTTCTTTTTCTGGGCATAGCTAGTTCAGTTCATTACTGCTCCATTAGAAATGATTTGGTTGATCTCGTTGCTGAGGATGGCCTGATCCATCAGAACTGGTCATCATCTAGTATTGTTGTTGAAGTATATAATGATCTCCTGGTCCTGCTCATTTCACTCAGCATCAGTTCGTGTAAGTCTCTCCAGGCCTTTCTGAAATCATCCTGTTGGTCATTTCTTACAGAACAGTAATATTCCATAATTTTCATATACCACAATTTATTCAGCCATTCTCCAACTGATGGACATCCATTCAGTTTCCAGTTTCTAGCCACTACAAAAAGGGCTGCCACAAACATTCGTGCACATACAGGTCCCTTTCCCTTCTTTATAATCTCTTTGGGATATAATCCCAGTAGTAACACTGCTGGATCAAAGGGTATGCACAGTTTGATAACTTTTTGAGCATAGTTCCAAACTACTCTCCAAAATGGTTGGATTCGTTCACAACTCCACCAACAATGCCAATGTCCCAGTTTTCCCACATCCCCTCCAACAATCATCATTATTTTTTCCTGTCATCTTAGCCAATCTGACAGGTGTGTAGTGGTATCTTAGAGTTGTCTTAATTTGCATTTCTCTGATTAATAATGACTTGGAGCATCTTTTCATATGACTAGAAATAGTTTCAATTTCTTCATCTGAGAATTGTCTGTTCATATCCTTTGACCATTTTTCAATTGGAGAATGGCTTGATTTTTTATAAATTAGTTAATTCTCTATATATTTTGGAAATGAGGCCTTTATCAGAACCTTTGACTGTAAAAATATTTTCCCAGTTTATTGCTTCCCTTCTAATCTTGTCTGCATTAGTTTTGTTTGTACAAAAACTTTTCAGTTTGGTATAATCGAAATTTTCTATTTTGTGATCAGTAATGATCTCTAGTTCTGCTTTGGTCATAAAGACCTTCCCCTTCCACAGGTCTGAGAGGTAAACTATCCTGTGTTCCTCTAATTTATTAATAATTTCATTCTTTATGCCTAGGTCATGAACCCATTTTGACCTTATCTTGGTGTAACACGGTGTTAAGTATGGATCAATGCCTAGTATAACTCAGTTTTCTAATTTGTTAAATGAAGCAATTGAAATGGAAGACCTTAGAATTACCTCTGCGCATTAAATCTAGGCTCCTATAGTTCTCTGATCATAGATAAGTTGTCTTCTGCATGGATGGGTCATGGAGATAGTTCCTATAATAGGAGTTCTTAGGGGTGTCTTCCATACAGTGAAAAGCCAATCAATTTCAGTATTCTAGTAGCAGAAAGATCCTCCAGAGATAAACTCATTAGTTTCTAGCTTTTTTTAATGGGATGCTAAAACAGCTGCAAATGAAAGCTATTATAGGTAGATTAAGAAAATCGGTTGTAAGCTTCCAGAGGATAGGGGTTGTCTTCTCTCTCTTTTTATATCCCTAACACTTAGCACAGTGCCTGTCACATAGTAAATATTTAATAAATGTTAATTGTTAAAAGAAAAATTAGCCGTTTCTGATAAAGACTATCTAGATGTCAATATCAACTGGTTTTAACTTCCTCAGGAAATATATGGTATCTATGAGCTCACAATAGCGTCATTCTTGAAGCATAGAATTAGTCCATCAGGTAGCATTTAATAAGTAACTACAATGTGACAGATACTGTTTGAGGAGATACAGAGAATGAAACAATCTCTACTCCCAAGGAGCATGCGTTCCAGAGTAAAAGCAAAGTAGTTCAGAACCAGCCATGCTGGGAGGGAGAGCAGAAGTAGGAGGGGAAAGGAGAAAGAAAAAGGAGTGGGGACAGATAGAATGTAAGATACAACTAAGAGGGGAAAAAAAGAAAAGGGAGAGAGGGCTGATAGGAGGCAGGACAGATTGAGGGAGATGGGGATCAGAAGCAAAAAGAGAAAAAAGTATAAACGGGATGGAATAGGATGGAAGGAAATACACAGTAATCAAAACTCTGAATTTGAATGGGATGAACTTTCCCATAAAACCGAAATAAGTAGCAGAGTAGGTTAAAAATCAGGATCCTATAATATATTGTTTACAAGCTATATATTTGAAGCAAAGAAACATATCCAGAGTAAACATAAAAGGCTGATTATGCTTCAACTGAAAAAAAAAAAGTCAGCCATTCTGATCTCAAAGCAAAAAGAAAAATAAATCTCATTAAAAGGGATAAAGAATGAAACTATATCTTGCTAAAAGGAACCATAGAAAATGAATTAATATTAATATTAAACATATATGCACCAAGTGGTATAGCAGCCAAATTCTTAGAGAACTTGAGTTATAGGAAGAAACAGATGCCAAAATTATGCTAATGGAAAATATCAAGCTCCCCCTCTCAGAACTAAACAAATCTAATCACAAAATCAACAAAGTTAAAGAAGTGAGTGAGTTACTAGGTCACTGGAGAAAACTGAAAGGAATAGACCTTTTTCTCAATGGTACATGTTACTTACACAAAAATTGTCCATGTATTAGGGCACAAAAACAATCAAATGCAGAAAAATAGAAATATTAAATGATTCCTTTTCAAATCATGATGCAATAAAAATTATGTGTAATAAAGGGCCATGAAAAGATAATTAAAATTAATTGGAAAATAAATAATCTAAGCCTAAAGAATGAATGGGTCAAACAACAAATCATGGAAGCAATAATTTCATTGACGAGAATGGCAATAATGAGACAAGACAACACATCAGAATTTTTGAGATGTGTCCAAAGCAGTTCTCAATGGAAATTTTATATTTCCAAATGCTTATTTGAATAAAATAGAGAAAGTAGATCAATGAATTGAGCATGCAACTGGAAAAAAAAAACTAGAAAATGAACAAATTTCAAAATTCCCAAATTAAAAATTTTGAAATTTAAAGGAGAGATTATAAAATTGAAATTTAAGAAACCTGTTGAACTAATAAATAAAATTCAGGACTGGTTTTGTGAAAACAAAACAAAACAAAATAGATAAATTTTTGGTCAATTTGATTTAAAAAAGAAGAAAACCAAATTATCAGTATTAAAAATTAAAAAGGTAAATTCACCACCAGTGAAGAGGAACTTAAAGTAATAATTAGGAGTTTTTTGCCCAATTGTATGCCAATAATTTTGACAGTCTTAAGTGAGAGATGAATATTTACAAATATATAAATTTCCCTTAACAGAAAAAAATAAACTATTAACCCATTTTAGAAAAAGAAATTGAACAAGCCATTAATGAGTTCCCTAAAAAAAATTTTCCAGAGCCACCAAACATTTATTCTACCAAATATTTAAAGACCAATTAGTTCCAATACTATATAAACTATTTGGAAAAATAGGTGGAGTCCTATCAGATTCCCTTTATGACACAAATAGGGTACCTAAAGTAGGAAGAGCCAAAAAAGAAAAAGTGAATTATAGACCTATTTCCTTAATGAATATTGATGGAAAAATATTTAATAAAATATTAACAAATAGATTACAATTTATTACTAGGTTAATGTACTGTGACCAGGTGAGTTTTGTACCAAGATTTGAAAGGATAGTTCAAGATTAGTAAAACTATCTTCAGAATTGACTATATCAATAACAAAACTGATGTATGCAGAAAAAGGTTTCGACAAAAACAAAACAAAAAAGTTTTCAGTGAATATAGGAATAAATGATGTTTATCTTAAGATGATAAGCAGTATCTATGATCTGAAATCATTAGCAAGCATTATATGTAATGGAAATAAGCCTCCCCAGTAAGATCAGGGTTAAACAAATGCTCATTATCGTCACTATTTTTCAATATTGTGCTAGAAATGTTAGCTTTAGAAATAAGAGAAGAAATACAAATTGAAGGAATAAGAATAGGCAATAAAGAAATAAAACCATCAGTCTTTGTAAATGATATGATGTTATACTTAAGAGAATTCTAGAGAATCAACAACAAAAACTCATTTGAAATCCTTAACAACCATTAGCAAAGTTGCAGGATATAAAATAAATCCACATATGTTGTTAGCATTTCTACATATTACCAACAAAGCCCAGCAGCAAGAAATAGAAAGAGAAATTCCACTTAAAATATTAGTGTAGTAAATACAAAATATATGGGAATCTACTTGCCAAGACAAATCCAAGAACTATATGAATACAAATACAAAGCACCATCTCACAGTCAGGACTGAAAAAAATATCATTTGTTCATGAATAGGTCAAGCTAATATGTAAAAATGACAATTAATTTACTTATTCAGTGTCACTAATAAACTACCAAAAACTTGTTTTCTAGAGTTAGAAAAAAATAACAAAACCTATCTGCAAGAACAAAACATCAAGAATAATAAGAAAGTTCATGGAAAAAAAGTACAAAAGAAAGTAGCCTATATGTACCAGATCTAAAGCTATATATAAAGAGACTATCATTAAAACTATTTAGTATTGTCTAAGAAACAGAATGTTGGATCAGTGGAATAGTATGCCAGATAGATAGTCAATGATTATAGTAATCTCTTGTTTGATAAACCAAAGATTCCAGTTTCTGGGATAAGAATTCACTGTTTGACAAAAAGTGCTAAAAAACTGGAAAATAATATAATAGAAACTAGGCGTAGACCAACACCTCTCACCATAATGAATAATTTTGATTACATTAAATTAAAAAAAAACTTTTACACAAACAAAACCAAAGCAATCACGATTAGAAGGAAAGCAAAGACACTGGGAAGCATTTTTTTCAGTGTTTCTGATCAAGGCCTCATTTCTAAAAATATACTGAGAACTGAGTCAAAATTATGAAATACAAAACATTTTCCAATTAACAAATGGTCAAAGGACAAGAACAAGTATTTTCAGATAAAGAAGTTAAAGCTATCTGTAGTAATATGAAAAAAAAAATGTTCTAAATCACTTTTTGTTGGAAAAATGCAAATCAAAACAACTCACACCTATCAGACTGGCTAATATAATAGAAAAAGGAAATGGTAAGTGTTGGAGAAGACATGAGAAAATTAGAACACTAAGACGTTGTTGCTAGAATTGTGAACTGATCTAATCATTCTGAAGAGCAATTTGGAACTAGGCCCAAAAAACTATGCTTTAATACTCTGTTTTAATACAGCAATATCACTTTGTTTTTTTTGTTTGTTTGTTTGTTGGTTTGTTTTTTATTTGATAGCCTTTTATTTACAGGATATATGCATGGGTAACTTTACAGCATTAACAATTGCCAAACCTCTTGTTCCAATTTTTCACCTCTTACCCCCCCCCCCCTCCCCTAGATGGCAGGATGACCAGTAGATGTTAAATATATTAAAATATAAATTAGATATACAATAAGTATACATGACCAAAACATTATTTTGCTGTACAAAAAGAATCAGACTCTGAATTATTGTACAATTAGCTTGTGAAGGAAATCAAAAACGCAGGTGTGCATAAATATAGGGATTGGGAATTCAATGTAATGGTTTTTAGTCATCTCCCAGAGTTCTTTTTCTGGGCATAGCTGATTCAGTTCATTACTGCTCCATTGGAAATGATTTGGTTGATCTCGTTGCTGAGGATGGCCTGGTCCATCAGAACTGGTCATCATATAGTATTGTTGTTGAAGTATATAATGATCTCCTGGTCCTGCTCATTTCACTCAGCATCAGTTCGTGTAAGTCTCTCCAGGCCTTTCTGAAATCATCCTGTTGGTCATTTCTTACAGAACAGTAATATTCCATAATATTCATATACCACAATTTATTCAGCCATTCTCCAACTGATGGACATCCATTCAGTTTCCAGTTTTAGCCACTACAAAAAGGGCTGCCACAAACATTCGTGCACATACAGGTCCCTTTCCCTTCTTTATAATCTCTTTGGGATATAATCCCAGTAGTAACACTGCTGGATCAAAGGGTATGCACAGTTTGATAACTTTTTGAGCATAGTTCCAAACTACTCTCCAAAATGGCTGGATTCGTTCACAACTCTACCAATAATGCATCAATGTCCCAGTTTTCCCGCATCCCCTCCAACAATCATCATTATTTTTTCCTGTCATCTTAGCCAATCTGACAGGTGTGTAGTGGTATCTTAATTTGTCTTAATTTGCATTTCTCTGATTAATAATGACTTGGAGCATCTTTTCATATGACTAGAAATAGTTTCAATTTCTTCATCTGAGAATTGTCTGTTCATATCCTTTGACCATTTTTCAATTGGAGAATGGCTTGATTTTTTATAAATTAGAGTTAATTCTCTATATATTTTGGAAATGAGGCCTTTATCAGAACCTTTGACTGTAAAAATATTTTCCCAGTTTAAGCAATATCACTTTGAAGTCTATATCCAAAGACATCATTAAAAAGAAAAAAAGGACCTACATATTTAAATAAATTTATAGCAGCTCTTTTCATGGTGGTAAAAGTATTGGAAATTGAGGGAATGCTCATTAATTGGGGAATCACTAAATAAATTGTGGTATATAAGTGGAATGGAATACTACTGTGCTATAAGAAATGATGAGCAGATGGATTTCAGAAAAACCTGGAAAGATTTGCATGAACTAATGGTGAATGAAGTGAGGAGAACCAAGAGAACATTGGACACAGTAACAAGATTATGGGATGGTCAACTATGATGGACTTGGCTCTTTTCAACAATGAGATGACACAAGCAAATTCCAGTAGACTTGTAAAAGCAATATCGTGTGATGATCAACTATGATAGACTTTGCCCTTCCCAGTAATGCAATGATCAAGATTCAAGATGGAAAATGCTATCCAAATCCAGAGAAAGAACTATGGAAGCTGAATGCAGGTCAAAGCATATTATTTTTACTTTTTGGGTTTTTTCTTATGGCTTTTCCCTTTTGTTCTGAGTCTCTTTTCACAACATGACCAATGTGGAAATATGTTTAATGTGATTGTATGTGTATAATCAATATCTGATTGCTTGTTGTCTTGGGGAAGGGGGAGAAGAGAGGGAGAAGAGAAAAAAAATTGGAATTCAAAATCCTACAAAAAATGAATGTTGAAAACTATCTTTATATGTAACTAGAAAAACACTTTTAAGTTGGGGGAAGGAGAGATTAAAAGTCTTAGATGCTATCCAAGTTGGCTTATTTATCAAACTACAAACCACCTTTTCAAAAGTCATCTAGGTGGTACAGGAGATAGGTCTTTTTGATGCAAGGTATGGTGCTCTAAGTTCAAATCCAACCTCAGATACTGACTAGTCATGCAGCTGTGGGCAAATCATTTATTCTCTATCTCTAATAATTTCCTCAAATGAAAAATGGGAATCAATAATATCTACCTCCCAGATTTGTTGTAATTTTTGTAAAGTACTTAGCACAGCGCCTGGCACATAGTAGACAAGATATAAATGCCAGCTATTATTATAAGAGAGGTACCTATCCCAAGGTGTGGTGGAAAGGTGTCAGACTTGCTGGCAACACTCCAGTGCTGCCTGAACCTGATTAAAATGTAATTGGGGAATATCTAAAAAGATTAATAAAAATACAGCAGAATACACACAATGTTAATATGTCATCTTTTAAGTCAAAATGTGGCCCACAGAAATTCTGATGTATGGTTTAATGGCGCCATTTCTATTTGAAGTTTGGTACCCCATCAAACCACCTTTCTAGAATCCAGTAGTCCCAGCTTGGACATTTACTACGTAACCATGAGCAAATCATGTAATCTCTCTATTTTGCTATTTAACTGTCTGTAAAATGGAGTTGATGATAACGGCAACTGCCTCTAAGGGCGGTTGTTAAGAATCAAGTGAGATGAAGTGCTTTGTAAACTTTAAACTGCTGTGTGAACGCAAGCTATGATTAGTATTCCTCAAAAGTAATAGGGCATAGAACCCCCAAGTACTGAGATAGAATACAGATCCATTTGGTCTTTTGAGATGGAATGATGTGTCACTGAATTAAAATGGGACCCCAATTTAGAAGCTCACACTCACATGGGAAGGAGCAGAGAGCAGAGTGTTGTGTATTTGCTCCCTCCAGGATCAGCATAAGAGAAATGTGTTTAATTAGATGCACAGTTACAAAGGCATACCATTGCTGACCAGCTTGTCCTGGTTGACCATCTGCTTCTTTCTCAATCCTACGTCTCCCTTTTTGTAACTGAGGTCCCTTATTTTCTTGTGAGCATCTTGTGTCTTCCCCCCTCTTTAGCTTCCCCTCCTCCTTATAAAGGACTTGTTTCCCCCTAGAATCTTTTCCTGCTACAAAATCAAATTGCAATTCTGCATCACTGCCAGAAGCATTTAAGCAATTAGGGAGCTGTAATTAATGTCTACTGTGTATGTAATCTCATAATGGGCCCTGGGTAAATGCAGAAGTTCAGAGCAGGGCCTGGGTATTTATTTAATAATGCTTATTCATCTGTGGTCCAATCGTCTCCCCGCTGGGCTTGCCAGATGTGGGTGCCCTGGAACTCCAGTGCGGAGAAGTGAAGCCTGACCTCCTTAAGCCTCCCAGCCTGCCTTTGGCATCTTGCATCTGGCCACAGAGCACCACACCTCTCATTTTCAGGCCTCTCTCCCAGACATTCACTCCCTAGCTTTAAAGACGTAGGGACCTAAGAATGCCAGTATGATGAAAGGCATTTAGGGGATGGTGACAGGGTAGAGGGAACCTCTTCATAATTCAGCTGTAGGAATTAGAACAGGCTCACCATTCCTGGGTGTAGGCAAATAAGGATAGTCCTAACATATATAAGACCAGAGAGGACTTTTTTGGACTTGGGGATGTAGGATTTGGGTAGGAAAGGGGTTCACAGAATGTAAAATTCTACAGGGCCAGGACTGTTTTCGTTCTTGTGTCCCCAACCATTGGCACAGTGCCTGGAACATGGTGATCTAGTCACGTCAAATCAACACGCTTTTGAGCACCTGTTCTGTGCTAGGTACTGTGCTAAGTGCTGGGGATACAAGAAAAGAAAGGAAGAAAAACAAACCCAGGAATACTCTCAAGAATGAGATACATGCAAACCACTGCATACACAGCAGAGATATACAGGATAAATCTGAGGCAATCTGTGAGGGAAAGCACTAGAATTAGGAGAGCATTTCTTCAGTAAGGGGGCTTTTGGCTGAGACTTGAAGGAAACCAGTGGAGTCTACAGAAAGAGAAAGAAGGAAGAGTTTTGCAGTAAAAATGGCAGAATTGGGAGCTGAGTGTTTCTGGCAGATTGGGAGTTGAGTATTTTGTGAAAATGGAAGAATGGGAGTTGAGTATTTTTGTCAGCTTGAGAGTTGAGTGTTTTGTGAAAATGGCAGATTGGGAGTTGAGTGTTTTGTGAAAATGGCAGATTGAGAGTTGAATGTTTTGTGAAAATGGCAGATTGGAAGTTGAATGTTTTGTGCAAGGAACAAGGAGACCAGTGCCATTGGATCTACAAGAGTTGGGACTAAGACTAAAATAGTACAAAGGGCCTTTAAAAGATGCATAGAAAATTTTATAATTGATCCTGGGGTAATAGGGAGCCACCAAGAGTTTATTGAATTGGCGTGGGGAGGGTGCCACGGGCAGAGCTACACCTGAGGAAGATCAATTTCTGGACTTGAGCCTGCGAATTTACCAAAGCTTGGAATTCCTCCAAGTACCATACTTTACCATGGAATAGCCTTCAAACTGTGTATTCTATTAAGGGATTGTAGGGAAAATTTATCTTAATAGAAATGGCAAAGGTGTTTCCCAATCCTGGAGAGCGGCTCTGAAGGGTATTAACTGCTATCAGTTACAAGGTGTATATGCAAAGCATGGGAGTAAATTTATTTCTCCCTGAATGACTCTTCCCTTGGTGATAGCCAAGTTTATGGCAACCTAAACCTCAGAGAAACTCTGCATCAAAAGCTCTTACATTTTACTTGCTCCCAAGTTTCTCTCTAGAAAAGAAGTGATTTAGCTTCCTACTGAAAGCTTTTCTGACAGTTACTATACCATTTTCCTCTTGTGGCTCAAACAAGAGAGAAAACAATTAAGGCTGTGTCTGTGTCTTTGGGCCAACATCAGGAATCCTGTGATTGCCTTTTGCTAATGGACAGTTCCCACGTGAGCTACTGTCTGAGCTAGTGAGTCCCTCCTTCAGTAACTTGGTCTCTCTAGAATGGCCATCATTGACTCAAACTCTGGTATTTTTCTTTTATATCCTATTCTCCTTTAAAGAAACTTGAAGAGCATTTAAAATCACATCCTATGTGAGAGCTTAGCTTTAAAAAAAATCATTTTCCCCAATTCTAGGTAAAGACAATTTTTAACATTCAGTTTTTGCCTTTCAGCTTTGCTCAATTTACAATTGAGGAAAATGAAGTAAACAGGGTTAAGTGACTTGCTCAAAGTAACACAGTAAAAGTTGGAGACCAAATTTGAACTCAGGAAGATGGATCTTCCTAACTCCACCATCTACCTGCCTTTTTTAAGTCACTTATTATAATAATTCTGCCCTTCCTATATGGTAATTCATGGAGATATCCACTACTATGAACATCAATATGAAACGGGGTTAAAGTGACTTGCCCTATTCAGGGGTCCTCAAACATTTTAAATAGGGGGCCAGTTCACTGTCCCTCAGACTGTTGGAGGGCTGGACTATAGTAAAAACAAAAACTTTGTTTTGTGGGCCTTTAAGTAAAGAATTTTATAGCCCTGGGTGAGGGGGATAAATGTCCTCAGCCTCTGCATCTGATCAGAGATCATATTGGCACTGAGTGCCAAAGCAGGGATTCAAATCTGGGTGCTTGAACCTTCAAATCTTGGACTCGCTCTCACTCTCACTATATTTTCCCATAGATACTTAGATTTCTTCATCTAGTGAGGATGTTTTGACATCAACTTGTATATTCTTATTAAAATTAGTAGTAGTGATTCGTAGTGATTAGTAATTGTGTTCTTATATAGATATTAAGATAGTAATGTTAGTAATATAGACATAAAACTAGCTGCCATTTTTCTCAAATGCTTAAGAGATTAAGAGACATGATGAGTAGAAGATTGGCTTTAGAACCAAAAAGTCCGAATTTCAAGTCTCACCTCTGACACATGATAACTAAGGGCAAAATCATGTGACCTCTCATTGCCCCTAAATAGCTCTCTAAGCTTAGAAAAATGATGACAAATGTCTGGAAGGAGGGAGCTTCCACTTGGGTATTTCTCATTCTGATGAAGAAGGGGAGAGAAGGAAAGGGAATAAAAGCACTTTAAGATTCGCAAAGACAACTAGGTAGCCCTGTAGTGAATAGTGCAGGGCTTGGAGTCATCATCCTGAGTCCAATTCCATCCTCAGACACTAATTAGTTGGGTGACCTTGGCAAGTCATTTCACCCTTTTTGACTCAATTTCCTCATCTGTAAAGTGAGCTAGAGAAAGAAATGGCAAATCACTCCAATATATTTGCCAAAAACAAAAATCCCAAATATGAAGATATAGGACATGACTGAAAAATGACCGAACAACAACAATTATAAATTAACAAGTTTATACTAAATCCCTACTATGTCCTAAGCCCCTACCATATACCAGGAATGGTGCTAGGTCTTAAAAAGAAATGAAACAGCCTCTATTCTCAAGGAACTGAGATAAAAATGCCTATATACACAATAAATATTGGGTGATGGGGGGGGGGGGACTACAAGGAGGAAGTCATTAACAATTTTAAGGAGAATAGAAAGTAAGATTGAACTTCGAAGGAAACTAGGGATTCCTTAAAATTGAGAACTTCCTTAGAAATTAGAATTCCTTTGAGGTTTATAGGTTTGGAGAAGGAATGATTATGGAATTTAAATGGATTTTTAGTGTCAGGGATTTGACCCCAGGTTGGCCTTTGTATTTACTTCCTATAAACAAATCCCTGGAACAAGAAGTCCCAAGCCCAAATTAAAATCTGAGACCCTTGACAAATCATTTTGGGCAGTTGCCTTAAGACTTTGAAGTAGCTGCATGTGTGTGTAAAGTCATTAGGAGAGGGAATTTCTTTGCTTGGCAATTAACTACACCAGGGAAATCGCAGATCCACTGTCTACCCTTATTCCTATCCAGATGAGACATAGGAGGGCATTTTAATCATGGGGGACAGTCAGTGCAAAAATCTGGAGACTCCCACAGACTAAGGTGAAGTCAAACAACAAATGCAATCTGTTGCAGGACTTGAACCCAAATCTTGCTCTTCTCACACAGCCTCTCATTTTTTGTCTGTTTACTTTTTTGATCATTAGGATGCATCTGCAAGATTTTTCACAGTTGATTAGTTGTCCTACTTATAGCCTTGGCAAGAGACCCACACATGGGGGCTAACCCATGAGTCTGGTGTGTTTCTAAAGACCAAGATGTCACAGACAATAGCTAAGTGCCCATAGTAGGACTCAGATTCATAAGCTGATAAATCCCATATGATTCTTTTTTTTTAATAAATTTTTTTATTATAGCTTTTTATTTACAATATGTACACATGGGTAATTTTACAGCATTGACAATTGCCAAACCTTTTGTTCCAATTTTTCTCCTCCTTCCCCCCATCCCCTCTCCCGGATGGCAGGTTGACCAATACATGTTAAATATGTTAAAGTATAAATTAAATACAATATAAGTATACGTGTCCATACAGTTATTTTGCTGTAGAAAAAGAATCGAACTTTGAAATATTGTACTATTATCCTATGAAGGAAATCAAAAATGCAGGTGGACAAAAATAGAAGGATTGGGAATTCTATGTAATGGTTCCTAGTCATCTCCCAGAGTTCTTTTGCTGGGTGTAGTTGGTTCAATTCATTACTGCTCTATTGGAACTGATTTGATTCCTCTCATTGCTGGAGATGGCCACATCCATCAGAATTGATCATCATATAGTATTGTTGTTGAAGTATATGATGATCTCCTGGTCCTGCTCATTTCACTCAGCATCAGTTCGTGTAAGTCTCTCCAGGCCTTTCTGAAATCATCCTGCTGATCCCATATCATTCTTGCCCTAAGCTTATGATCCTCTGAATAAGGCAGCCAGACTCCCCTACTCTGTTCTCAGGGGGAAGATGGTTCCCAATTGTTCTTGTGCATTGGGCCACATCATCTGATTCACTTCGTGAGTTCTCTTTGTCCACACTTGGCAGTCTTGGAATCATGATGAAAGATCCCATTACCTTTACAATTTGGAGACATCTCTTTATCTCAGTTGTAGTAACCAAGTGGAAGCTTGTTCTAAGGTTACTAATGCTGACATGGCTGGTGGTAAGCTCCACTTAATAGCTCACCAAACTTCTGGAGCCCTTTGTACTTAATCCATGAAATTCTCCAGTTCTTTGCATGTCTTAATTAAGTTCCCCACATTGTCAGTCTTAATTAAAATTTCACCACATTCTCTGGAATGCTCACTATTATTATTCTCATTTTAAGATGGTCTAATGAAGACACACAAATGAGAAAATGACTTTCCAGAGTCAGAATTAATCACTAAAAATAGGTTACCAGTCAGAAATTTAAAACTTGTCTTGGGCTCAGCAATATGCTTCAAACTCTAGGTTTGGACTTCTTAACCTTTGGTCCATAAACTTTTTTTTTTAATAAAATACTATAATAACTATATTCAATTATAGTTTCCTTTATAATTCAAAATAATCTAAACATTATTTTGAGAAGGGACATATAAACTCCATCATACTGCCAAAGGGGGTCTGTGACCCAAAATAGGTGAAGAAAACCTACTCTAATAAAATATAAATGTTTGTTGATTGACCCTAGTCCCTCGCCTTGTCATCTTTAATTTTTGCCAAGATAAGATTGATTGCTTTGCAGCTTCTACAATTTATCTGGTTTTCTCAGTATTTTTTTATTTTCAACTCAGCAAATATTGATTAAGTATTTCTGTGCAAGGTACGTGCTAGGAGCTATGCCAGGTAGGTAGCACAGTAGATAGAGCACCGGCCCTAGAATCAAGTTCTTGTTGCTGTTCAGTTTTTTCAATCAAGTCTGATTCATCATGACCCCATCTGGGTTTTTTGGTTTTCTTCTTCAGCACATTTTACAAATGAGGAACTAAGGCAAGCAAGGTTAAGTGACAGGGTCACACAAATTATTATTTAGGGTTAAATGTCTGAAGTCAGATTTGAACTCAGGAAGATGAGTCTTTCTGACTTCAGACCCTACAATCAATCAGATGTATCATCTAACTGCCTCAGAGTGAAAAAGCCCTGAGTTCAAATTCAATCTCCCATACTTAATTATATGATCCTGAGGGAGTCATTTAACCTATTTCCCTCAGTTTCCTCATTTGCAAAATGGTGATAATAATAGCACCCACTTCAAGAATTGTCAGGATCAAATGATATAATTATCTGTAATGTGCTTCATATAGTACCTGGCCCGTAATAAGTGCTTAATCAATATTTATTCCATTGTCCGAAGGCACTGAGAATGCAAAGATTAACACACGCACACACACACACACACACACACACCCCTAAATTGCCCCTGTCCTCAAGGAGCTTACCTTCTATCAGGGTAAAACAACATATACACAGCAAAGAAAATACAAAATATATAAATAAAAAAAATTATAAAAAAAAAAAAAAAGAAAATACAAAATATATTTGAAGTCCTTCCAAAATAATTCCCTAAATAAGACACTGCATTCACTGTTCAAAACCAAGTCTCAATATGTCTGTTGTAAAAGGAGATGTGGTAGGAGTTGGTTTCAATATCCATTTTCATTTCCAGCTCTGTTTAACAGCTTGTCTTTAATATCCTCTCTCAAAGATTTCAGGATTTGATTGACTTTTCCACTGTGTCCAGGAGTCATCCTTTTTAAATTTCATTTTCAATCTGGAGCTCTGATCTTCAGATCAGAGTGTTTTTCATTTCTCTGTTCTACCCTCTCCCTCGCTTGGAGCTTCTTCTCCTGAACTTAAGGAATTTTACTCTCTTCAAATTTTGTTTGATAGTCAGTCCAGGCCTGCTCTTGCATTTATCACTTAAATCTTTTTTCATCAGGTTAGAAAATTATGACTTTTATGCTGAAAGACGGAGATGACAATAGATTTCTACAGTCTCTCTTGCCTCCCTTTGATTTCATAATCAGGCCCTCCAGATTCAAGGAGAGCTTAGAAATTCAAAAGTGAGGAACTGACAATCTCCTGAAAAACAGCAGAAACATAAGCCGGACTCAGTGTTTCGGGATCTGCTGGGCTCCCTCTCAAGTCTCAGAAGCAACATCTCTATGTTATAGGGCAGAATTGATTCGCTTTCATTTTGAGATATAAAGGAAAGAAAGATTGATAATTACCCCTGTGCTGAGGTTGGATTTTTTAAAAAACATGAATGAAAGGAGAGATTTAATGGAGGGGAAAAAAAATAGTCCTTTCAGAAATTTTGCTTGAAAATTCTCTATTTTCTTCCTCTCTTCCTTTAAGCCCTACTGCTCTCGACTCTCAGTTGAAGATTTTAGCCTTCAACTACATGTTTCTCATCCCTGGATGCAATTATCTCAATCCTTTTACTTCCCTCTATTTCATCTGGGATCATTCTAGGAAAATCTCCAATCCTCAGTTAACAGGTGGTGGGTAGGAGGAAGCTAAAATGTAGGACTCATTCCCAGGACCTTTGAATCTCAGTTCAAGATCCTCTGGTAACTAACTCCACATTCAGGTGGCCATTGTTGATTATTTAAGCAAGGAGTGTATATCATGTGGAGTTGTTTTTCATGGGCTCAATTATGTGGTTTGACATTCACCAAAAGGGCAGAATTTTTCAAAACATCCATCACATCTTCTTCTAAACACTGCAGTTTGACATAATGCATTCATGCTATTTATGGACAAAAATCTATACATACATACATATACATTCATAGGTGCCTCTGTGTATGTTATTGTTCAGTCTTTTCAATCACATCCAACTCTCTGTGTTCCCATTTGAGGTTTTCTTGGCAAAGAAACCATTGCCATTTCCATCTCTAGCTCATTTTATAGATTAGAAAACCGAGATAATCTGGTTTAACTGACTTGCCTGGTAGGAAGTATTTGAGAATGGATTTAAACTCTGGTTCAAGCCTGGTATTTTATCCTTTGCATCCCATAGACCCCCATAAACATCTTCAGATTAAGGACCTGAAAAATCTTGGGCAGCATGGGCAGAAATGGGTGGGGTTTGATCAGCAAGTTTGAAGGGATTCCTGACAGCAATGAGAGCCACTGGGGAATGTCTTTATAAACAAAAGATCCACTAGTGCCTGGTACATGGTAGGCACTTAAGAAATACTTACCCTATAAAATTGTACATACCCTTTGATCCAGCAATATCACTACTAGGTCTGTATCCCAAAGAGATCATAAAAAATGGGAAAGGAGCCACATGTACAAAAATATTTATAGCAGTTCCTTTTGTGGCAAAGAATTAAAAATTTAGGGGATGTCCATAAGTTGTGGTATGTAAATGTAATGAAATGCTGTTGTACTATTCTTATAGTGATAAGCAGGCTGAGTAAAAAGCCTGGAAAGACTTGTGTGAATTCATGCTGAGTGAAGGGAACAAGAACCAGAAGAACATTACACAGTAATAGCAACGTTGTGTGATGATCATCTATGACTGACTTAGCTCTTCTTAGCAATACAATGATCCAAGACAATTCCAAGAAACTGGTGATGGAAAATGTTATTCACATTCAAAGAAACAATTATGGAGTCTAAATGCTGGTCGAAGCATACTATTTTCACTTTTTTGTTTGTGTTTTCTTTCCTATGATTTTTCTCTTTTGTTTTTGCTTCTTTCACGACATGACTTTTATGGAAATATGTTTAACATGATTGTACATGTATAACCTATATCAGGTGGCTTGCTGTCTTGGTGAGGAGAAAGAGGGAAAGGAAAGGAGGAAAATTTGACACAATTTATAAAAAATAGTATTTTTAAAATGGATTAAAACAAAAAAAGAAATACTTATTGATATTGATTGGGTATTGGATCACAGATTTAGAGCTAGAAGAAACCTTAGAAGCCAGATGAAGAAACTAAAATACATGGCAGGGGGAAAATTAGTCATCAGTCAGTAAGCATTTATTAAGCACTTACTGTGTGCCAGCTCAGAGATTACAAAGAAAGACAAAAATGCTTCAGAGAAGCTCACATTTTAATCAATCGACAAACATCTATTAAGTATCTCTTGCTCTCACTCCTTTCCATCCACAGGTTGGAAGTCCACAAATGTTGTACCCAGAATATATTTTCAGAGTTTTTCAATGTATTGAGATCAGTTATGCTGATTTTTTTCTTCTACTTTTTTTTTTTTTTTTTTTTTTTTAATGCTATGGGATAGCTATCTGAGATGGGGAAAGAAATACTGGAGAAAACTCGGATGATTTTAAAAACTAAACTTTTCTTTCAAGTAATTAACTTGATTCCTACAGATAGAAAAGCAAACAACCGTCTGTCTTCTTAAAGAGTTTACTAGCTGTGGTTTGAGAGGAGATGCCATGCGACCAATACATGCATACACAAATGAATATCAAATAGATGAATAGAGAAAATAGGAACTAGTCACACAGGGAAACCAAGAGTGTTTCTAGTAGCTGGTGGATTTGAAGGAAATTGGGAATTCTAAGAGGAAAGCGTGAGGAAGGAGCACATTTTAACAATAGAAGATTGGCTCTGTTATTTTAGACCCTGGATTCCAATCTCACCTGTGATCCTTCCTACCTGGGTGATCCTGGACAAAGTACTTAACCCCCTGATCTTCATTTTCCCATTTATAAAATGAGATTAGACTAAATATCCTCTCAAGTCCCTTCCAGTTTCAGATTTTTAGTCCTATGGTATGAGGCAGCTGGATGGCTCAGTACATAGAAGGCTAGGTCTGAAGTCAAGAAGATTTGAGTTCAATTCCAACCTTAGACACTCACTATCTGTGATCCTGTGAAGTCACTTAAACTCAGTTTACTTTTAATGCACTGGAGAAGGAAGTAGCAAACCATTGGACCATTTTTGCCAAGAAAATCCCCATGCATAGTGATGGCCCATGGGATCAGGAAGACTGAGACATGACTGAACACTATGAGGTTGAAATAGTAAAAGAATATAGCCCCCAAATCCTGTCACTTTCCACAACATCCCTCATTTATCTACTTCTCACCTTCCCTGAACCTTGAGAAAATAATCTCTCAAGATTAAAATTCCCCAAACTACACTATTCAAAGCACCAATTGCAAAGGAAGTTCAATGGGTTAGATGGTTATGGTATACTATTTAGAAAAGCTACATATGGTATGTTTTACTTGTGAGGTTAGAATTTTTTTTCCCCAATCCCTATATTTATGCCCACCTGCATTTTTGATTTCCTTCAAAAGCTAATTGTACAATATTTCAGAGTCTGATTCTATTTGTACAGCAAAATAATGGTTTGGTCATGAATACTTATTGTGTATCTAATTTATATTTTAATATATTTAACATCTACTGGTCATCCTGCCATCTGGGGGAGGGGGTAAGGGGTAAGAGGGGAAAAATTGGAACAAGAGGTTTGGCAATTGTTAATGCTGTAAAGTTACCCATACATATAACCTGTAAATAAAAGGCTATTAAATTTAAAAAAAAAAAAGAATTTTTTTTTTTTTTTTTGCTGAGGCAATCGGGGTTAAGCGACTTGCCCAGGGTCACACAGCTAAGGAAATATTAAGTGTCTGAGATCAAATTTGAACTCGGGTCCTCCTGACTTCAGGGCTGGTGCAGAAATATCATTTCAATTACAGAAGTGTCAGAGAAAAAAAAAAAGTCTTATCAGTTTTATTGTTCATGAACTCATTTAACCTACACAGCAGAGAGAAATATTATCTTGGGAAAACCTTTGAGGGCCAAGTAATCTGGCAAAACCTGCAGGGCTTGAAAAAAAGAGTCCTAGAAGTCAAGGACTAATTCACTTTTAGGGGATCTGGACTTTAAGCATCAGATCCTGGTGCGTCTCTTCCAGAATTCAGCTCCCTCATCAATTTCACTGACGGCGGTTTTAACTAAAAATCCCCGGCCGGGGAGGGAGCGCTTCCACTTGGGAGACTTTCTGTGGTTCCTTTTCCCGTTCCCCCCCCATTCTCACCTCAATGGTATAGTCCGCGCCTGATTGTAAACTGGAGGCGCTGAACGGTGACAGGGGCTCCGACTGGGCGGCCCGTGGCTGCAGCCGGGAAGAGAGGTCCGGGGCATGATCTGTGATGTGCTTTCCTTTGCAAACAGGGGCAGATCGAGGTAGAAAGTGAAACGATCTTCAAGTTAGCTGCGCTCATCTTGCAGGTAAGAGTTTTCCTCTCCAGTCCCCCCCCTCTCCCAGCCCTCCCTCCGCTTTTGCTGCTTGCAACTGAAATGTTGCATACTCCAGCAGTAATTAAAGGAGCTCCAAGCCTTTTGCTTGCCACCTGAAGCTCGGAGCGCAGCCTAATTGTTGCATTTTGGAGCCTCTTGCTTGTAACAATGAATCTTAGGAAATACACCCCGGTAATGAACAGTTTGTCAAATTAAAAGTGTGTGCAATAGACATGTAAATATACAAGTTAGCTTGTAGTAGAGAGAGAGTGTGTGTCTGTTTCTCTCTGTGTTAAATAGAAATGTGAATGTTGAAGTTTATTCCCCCGGGGAGGAACTAGAGAAAATTTAAGAGCAACCTTAGAAAAGAACTTGTAAATTAATTCTGTGGGGCTCTCGCTCTTCTGGGTACAGCCTGACAATTAATTGAAATACAATCACCTTTGGCTGTCTTTTGAATTGGAGTAAGCGGTTGCCCTTTGACCCTGGAAGAATCTATTAATCAGAATATACGAGCTGCTTTCATGCTACATTAGGAATTAGAGACATACTGTGTGTTGGGGACTTGGATCCCAGGGGTTGGCGATGTCCGTTCCCACCACTTGCATACAAATAAATGCATTTAATCACGCGCGCTTTGAGAAAGGAGACTTAATTATTAATGCTTTTTCACCAATTCTTGTCTCTCCATTTAACAATAACAAAACCTGGCTGTTTTTCGGTGCCAGATTTTCCTCTCGGGGAGCACAGCCGGAAGACGCTCTGTTGTTTGAAAGCATGCATGCTTCCCCAGGTCCTAACCTTTGCTACCTCGGGACTGGAGGCTGGCGGGTTAGGGTGTAGAAAATAATATTACTAGGTTGGGGGGTGGGGAGGATGGAGAGCAGGGGCAGAAAATAAGCAGCATCATTACTCTGATCTAGCTGGTGTTATACTTAATGTATGAAATGGAAGGAATCATTTTAATTTGGTTTTCTCTCTCCCCTTCCCCCTTACAGGAAGCCAAAGGAGACTACATCAGGTAAAAGCTCCCTTTTCTTATGCTAACGTCCATTTTACTGTGTTGGGAGTAAGCTTTGGAACTTTGCATATTCTTTTGCACTATTTATCCTCCATCTTTACTTAGGCTCTTGGTAGCCGGAGTAGATGGGAAAAGCTGGAGAAAGGTTGTCTATAATCAGGATTAATAGTAGGGGGGAAATAAAAATGTGCCAGTAAAAAATTTATTTAAAAAAAAATTAATGGGCAAAGGAGCCTTCTGTGGTCCATGAACTGAACGTGTGGCAACAGAATCAATCAGAAGGCAGATTTGCATCGCAGACCAGTCAGAGGATAATCTCCTGAATTCCTATAGAGAGACATCTGGGCTTTCTGTGACTAAACTGGGGGATTCTAAGAAAGCTGAGCAAGCTCTTGTTTTTGAAACTTAAGTGACAGTTCATTGCAGAGGGTCCTTGTAGGTGGAACCTAAAATCAAATAGCCTTGAAAGGGCTTGGGCTGTAGTGACTTAAAAAAGGCGACCTTCTAACAATCCTGCTTTTGAGAAGTCTTAATGTATGCACTGTAAGATAAAGTTCCTTCAGCTGCTGGGGAGTAGATCTGTCTGTTGCTTTCTTTCCCAGCTGCCCGGCGGGGGCCTCGCCCTTCATACACTTGACCTGACAGTTGTATTGTTCCCTGGTGTGAGGCTGGGAGGGAGCTCCCTCCATCGCCTGTGGCTGCATAATCACTCTCTGTTTAGCCGGGGAATTTATTTTCTACCTGTAGAGCTGCTTTTCACTAAAGCTGTAACTGAAGGGGGAATATTGTTGAGAGACTGCAGGGAAAACTTTTCAATTAGAAGAAACTCTCATAGACCAATGACAAATTGCCAAAAGACTGGCCTGAGATGCGTTAATGTTTTACTGCTCAGACTTTACACACTGCTTTTTTGGGTCTGCCTCCTAAAAGTGTACTTTGAAACAAGATGACTCAAGTAACTGATAACAAAATTAAAGGCATTCACGTTCCAAAAGGTCAGCCATGTCCTTTGGACACAGTGTAGGGCAATGGAAAACAACTCGGTTTGGATTATAGGCAAATAGGTGGCCCAGTTCCTGACTAAAGTCAGGAAAGTTGTTGAGATCTGACTCTTCTTGGCAGTTCTTGTCCGTGTCATGTCATGTCCAACTTTTCTTGACTCCATTTGGGGTTTTCTTGGCAAAGGTACTGGAGTGGTTTGCCATTTCCTTCTTCAGCTCACTTTACAGATGAGGAAACTGAGGCAGAGTTAAGTGACTTACCCAAGATCACACAGCTAGTAAATGTCTGAGGCCAGATTCGAATTCACAAAAATGAATCTTTCTGATTAAAGACCCTACGCTCTATCTACTTCAACATGTAGTCATAGTTAAATATCTGTCTTAGAAACTTTAAAACTGGTGCAACGCTAGAGAAATCACTTAACCTCTCCCAGCCTCCCATTCTTCATTTGTAAAATGGGACTTGTAATCAGACATTCCTGGGTTGTGAGGTTCAAATGAGTCAGCATACGTAAAATGCTTTGTAAACTATCAAGTGAGATAGAAACATTATTTTTGTTATTAGTTACAAGTGGCTAAATATATATCTGCCACTTAATACCAATCTCATTTTTGTCTTGTGCCTCTAGTTTGGGGCAAACATAACCACTTGAGTAGATTGTTGGTGGCAAGCAAATCGAGTTTCCTCAGATGTAAAATGAAAGGGGGACAGGATATGGATGGTATCCTCCAAATTCCTAGCCAGATCTAAATCTATGAACCTACATTTCATTTCAGAAGCTTCAGTGCAAGTCTAATAAAACAATTTAATAGAGCTGAGAAGAGATCTTGACATGATTTAGTTTGGGGAGTTGTTTTTAAAAGGAGATGGGGAAAGTAAGAAATAAGTGGCAGACAGCTTTGATTTCAAGCCCTGACTACTGATTGTTGTGTGATCTTGTACCAGTCACTTGCCCTCTGAGTGTTTTTTTCATTCTCTTATTCATCGATTGACTGATTTATAAAATGATGATATTGGGTCAGATATGGAGTCCTTAAGCTTTTTTGTGTTTGTGAGGTGAATAAATGCTTTTAATTATGTAAAATATATAGGATTCCAAAAGAAAACCATGATATTGAAATACAGTTAATACTTTTTTTAAAGTTCATCATGGACATTATGAAATTGACTGTGTCCATTTTGGATTTCTGACAATGTCCTGATACTGGATAACACTTCATCTCAACCCTCCCTCCCATCCTATAGTTAGGATTTTGAAGCTAAAAAGTACAAATTTGGTTAATGTGTAAAAGACTACTATCAATGCTATGAAACTTGAGTTTCTGGAAAGTTCAGTACTCACAAGGACTTAGCTGACTTCAATTCTGACCAGGCCAGCCTTGGATCAGAAGCCTTTGCTTCAGTACCTTAATCATTCTTCTCTTCCCTTAGTCATTTCTCTTTTACCTTTCCTTAATTAATTAGTGTGACTCATTTTTTAAAAAAGTAATCTAGTAAACTTATTCATGGTGCATCAGCATGAGAAAAAAATTATGTAGAACTGTGCAAATCTGCAGATGCTTAATAAGAGGCTTTTATTGGATGAGTAAAAGGTGGACAAAGGCAAAAAAAAAAAAAAAATAGCAAAAGTCGGTAATTAAAAACTTTCTATTGTTGCCTGGTCTATTTTAGACTCTATATAACTATATTTTATATTTTTTTCTAAAAGTATCTTGTACTGAATGTTTATTGATTCTTGCTGGTACCTAGGTACCATGCTAGCTAGCATGGTCCTAAGGAAGAAGAATTATTTAAAGACTAGAATTCTCCTTGACTTAGATAACGAGACTTATACATTAGTATTTGTGATCATAATTAAATTCCAAAATATATTGATAATAAAGCTATGGAGAGGCAGAAAAGGAAAAGGATGATGCTGAATGGGTTTGAGATTGATCTTGAATAATAATCATGGTATGACTGGACTGAATGCAGAGCAGAATTCTTAAGCTTGTTTGTGCCCTCTGGCAAAACTGGTAAAAACCTATGGATGCCCTTCTCAGAAAAATATTTTTAAAGTATAAAATAAAATGCATTTTACAGATAAAATATGCAATATACAGGATTACTAAGGAAAACAATGATGGGGAATACATTAAAATATTAAATACAACATTAAAATATTTTATTACATAATTAAAATTCATTAAATTTGATGAAAATTAAAATATATCAATATACATTATTAAAATATTTATTTTTAAAATCAAATCCGTGGACCCCAAGGGTAAAAACTGGAGTAAGGATCAGGGGAGGTGACATCATGGCTATTTTCTAACTGTCATTGGTAGAGATCCATCTTTATTTGGGAAAAATTGTCATCGTTTTAGGTCACGATGTAACTCCAAAGGTCATGTAGTCCTGTCTCATTTTATCACTGAGGAAACGGAGACCCTGAGAGGTCATGTCATCTATGTCTTGTTAGCAGTTGTTGTTGTTGTTGTTGTTACTGATGTTCCCTGCTGGGATTTTTAGAGACTCCTTCCCCCAAAGCAGATAAATGACTTTTCTGGAATTTTTAGTCTTCAAGGGTTAGTTGTCCTGTGTCCCTAGAAGGTTTAGGGATGTGCCTAGGGGATTACTCGGCCAGAACTTGTCATAGATAGCACTTAAACTGGTTTTTGATTGCAAAATTGACCCAGGTCTCCTCTCCTGACAATTGATTTACTCAAATGAAATCAAGAACCTAAAAAATCACTTCATCCCATTCCTTCCCTACTAGACTGCCTGAAAGCCTATTCCCTCCCCCTTTTCCTTCCCCCAGCCCCTCCAGTTAACATTTCCACCATGGGAATCCAATTATACTGGGTAGAAGTTAATTAAATTGCTGGAAGAAGGATTTCCATTTTCTTCAGACAACTGACTTTGGATTTCCAAAGTTAGCCAAGGAGCTTCAGAGATAACTCCTGACTGATGGGAGTAACATAACACAGACAAATGGGGAGAATTCCTGAAGGCTGACACATCTGTGAGACAAAGGTTATCTTCAAACCCTTAAAAAAGGAATTAGTAAAAGGAGAGAGTTTAAAAAAAATACCCTTGAAGACTGACTTTGCTGCCTAACTAACTCTAGGGGGTTTTCCCCCTACTTGTCATTCTACTTGTAATGAGGGAGGCAGTAGCTTTTTAAAGTCTGTACCAGGAAGTTAACACCTGGCTTCAAATTGCTGGGGAGGGCCCCAGAAGTTTCCAACTTCCTCAGCTTTTTTCCTGGGTTCTGGCAATTTCCCTTGGGAATAGTGAAGCTTGAGGTGTCAAAAAATTTAATTTATATGGAAAATGTAGGGGTTTTGAATAAATTCACCCCGGAGGATTGTACTTCAAAGCCTGGAGGCTACTGATTGGGGAGCATTTTAAAATCTCTTAATTCCATCTATTGCGATCTCTAAAAGGGAAATTTTAAAATTATCACCATTTTTTTAATGGTTCTGGATCTGCTTTCTTTAGTAACCTCAAGCAGAAGAGGCAAAGAGGCTACATCTTAATGAGGATTGAAGTTTTCCATCCCAGCTCTGATCCCTGTAGAAATTCTTCAGTATAGGCAAAAACATATTCCAAAGGGCTACATTAGTCTTTCCTTGAATCCCTAATGCTATTTTGAAAATCATATGGCAAGAGATTAGCTTAATAGTGATGTGCAATATTTTTCATAAATCCCTGCTGTTTTCAGTTGGTATATTGGTGTGATGACCTTGTGTTAAGGTGATCACTGAATTCCACCCTACAAAACTGATCCCATATTTAATTGTGAAAAAAAATGAAGAAAGGAGAGAGAGAGAGAAAGAGAGGGAGAGGAAGGGAGAGAGAGAGGGAGGGGTGAAAAAAGGAAAGAAAGAAAGAAGTAGACTTGATGGGGTTTTTTTCCTCTCTCTTTTCAATTTTTTTTGGGGGGGCATCTTGTTCTGTCAGGTAGCCCTGGGTTCAAATCCTTCCTCCGTATTTACATTCACTGGCCCCTGTGATCCTGGACAAGACCTTAAAAGTAAAAGGGGTTACTGAGGTCTCTCTCAGCTCTTAATAGATGGCCTGACTTACTGAGGGTCAGAAAAGGGACAGTGTTCATTGGGGAATGGAGTTCCTCCTTCTCGTGGGTATCTCTTGATCAAAGTAAAATTACAAGAAAATTATGAAATGTTGTTAATTCATTACCTAGAGGAAGAACAACCGGCTAAAGAAGAAATAATGCTACAGTGACTAGCACGGGCCTTGGCCTCACAGGACAGACCTGGCTTACTAATGTTTGGTCTTGCACCAGTCACCAAGAGAGACTAGGTGGACCTGAGTTTCCTCACTTATTAAAGGAGAGATTACCTGGTCTTCATCTCTGAGTCTGTTATTCTATGGATTCTATAGTTCAAAGTGCTCATTGGTATTATCTCATCTAAGCAAATCAAAATCCTTACCCAAACACTCCGTACAATTATTAACCTGATTCATTTATTTCTAAACTAAGGATTTTGAATGGGATCTTTGAATGTAGTTTAAAAGACTTTTGGATGCTTTATTTGAGTCCCTTATATCTAGATTAGTTATTAGAATACAGTTGTTTACATTTGTGAGTTTATTCTTAAACTAAGGAGCTGTCATTTTGAATGCTGCACTTTCAATGCAGAATGAAGAGGTTCCTACAAAGCAAGCAGTGAATCTGTGGTTCACCTTCAGAGTTAAGCTACAAAAGCTGCTAGTTCAGAACCAACTCCGGACCATAGCCGAGTCATGACGGTGACTAGGAGTTTTATGGCAATGGACCTTTGGTACCTGGTTTGGTCCAAGGCTGGAGGGATAGATAACAGGGCAGCAATGAAGAAAACTGGGAACTGGGGTTAGAGACTAGCAGATGGTAGCTCAGCGTTATATAGTGTTATTGGAGTGGCTTGGAGTCAGGAAGATGAGTTAAGATGCTGCTTCAAGTACTTTCTAGCCGTGTGTCCACAGGCAAGTCACTTTACTTCTGTCCCTCTGTTTCCTCAGCTGTAAAATGAAGATAATAACAGCACCTGTCTCCAAAAGTTGCTGTGAGAATCAAATGAGAGAATATTTGTAAAGCACTTTGCAAATATTAAAGCAATACCTAAGTGCTGTTCTATAAAAATACTGATTCTGGAGTCTTGAGGAGCTGGCTTCAAATCTCCTCTACAACTTAACTGCTCAGGTGACCGTGGACAAATTCCCTTCACCCCATGAGTCTCGATCGTGTCATCTTTTTAATGGAAGGTAGGACTTGATGGGAGCTCTATTACAGTGAGAATATCATCGTCCCTGTCTCATAAACCTTTATGAAGACTTCATTTATTGCTATGTTCACAAGGTGTGAGCACGGATTCTAACTTGATCCATTTGGGGGAAATCTTTTTAGTTGACAATAGGATTGGAAATGAGCATGACAGTTCAAAAGTATCAGCAAAAATAATTAGGAAAGTCATTTTTTTTTTCTGTAAAAAGAAAGCGATTAAACTAGGTGACCTCTAAAACCCTCCTAATGGACAACTTTCGTGTCCTTTCTCCCCTTAAACTCCCTTTGACTAGACCAGCACTTGAAAAGATTTCTTAAGTTTTACTTTCCCAAGATCATCTAGCTAGAGCTAAAGGCCATAGAAGTCTTAGAAGTCTTCTAGCCCAAGGCCTTTATTTTACAGATGAGGAAACTGAGGCCCTAGGAGGTGTTCACTTGTTTAAAGTGGTAAGTGCTAAGAAGTAATTGGCCTAGCCAGGATTCTAGCCCAAGGCTTCTGACTATGATTCAAACATTCTTTCTCTTTAAATGACCCTTGAAAACAAAGAAATGCTATTACTTAAACGAAACCTAAGTGATAACCTTCTGCCGATCAGTCTTTCCAATCACATCTTGACTCTTTTAGGGGTTTTCTTGGCAAAGATACTGGAGTGTTTAGTCGCGTCCTCCTTCATTTTGTTTTACAGATAAACAACTACAGGATTAAGTCATTTAACTTCTAAGTCAATTCTCTCCCAGCAGCTTTCTTAGATCCATGGTCTAATGTTATATAAATTGTAATTGTTGTTGTTTGTCCTTTGTGCTCCAAGAGGTCCAGGGAATCGATACCATGATAATACAAGTAAATTGGGTGTAAGTGAGAGAGGGCTATACATTTTCTCCTCTGGGACTGTCTGGGTCCAGTGGCTAGATCTAGATCAGGATGCCCGAAGGTGATCCCTGGGGGACTTTGACCCTTTTTAAGCTAAAGTCTTGAACAGATCTCAGTTTGATTGTATAAATTACAAAAGAATTTAAAGATCTGCACTTATGTAGAAATTTTCTAAAACAGAAAACTCCCTTACATTTATTGAGGAGAAATTAGATAGGGGAAAAACTACATAAAACCTAATTGCAAATCAATTACCCTATGGATGTATTTTTTTAATAAATAAAAGGTAATTGAGACTTAAGGTGTCTTTCCTATTTCTGAAGAAACAATTAGACTCAATGCTTCCTTCAAAGATGTTGGTACCTTAGCAAGCTTGAAAGGTAATTTCAGGTTGAATGCAACACTCCTATGCTGCCCTTTATTACTATTTTCTATACCTTAGAAAATATCTATCTATACATTACTGCGCCACTGTATCTGTAATAGTCACTTTTTTCTACAGCACTTGCATGTAGTGGGTGTTTCTGATACAAGGAAACCACAGAATGAATCCCAACACTCTACATATTGGCCTTTGCTTGTAATAACAAAAAATTCAAAACAAAAATCAACCAATCAGTGATAGGGTCTGATGGTGTATACAACATTCTCCACCATAATTCTTGTTCCCCCACTTCCAGTTTCTTCCATCCTTCCCCAAAGAAAAGTCAAGCCTTTTCCTTATCTTATTAGCCAAGACTACAGACCATTAATTTTTTCCCGTGATGGAATTCATTTTCAGCAGAGTAATTAGACATGAACTTGGAGCCAGCAATTAATCAACAATCATTTATTAAGAGCTTATTATGTGCCATCCACTGAGATTACAGAGACCAAATGAAATTGCCCTCAAAGAACTTATATTCTGTTCAAGAAGGCTCTAGGTTCAGTTGTACTTCTCCCACTTGCTAGCTGTGTGACCGAGAATGAATTGAATCACTTCTCCATCCTTAGCCACCTTTTCTGCTGTGACCTGAAGCTCGTGATTCCTGTCTTGAGGCCTCCATGAGATAACATCAGCAAATCTTCAAAGTGCTTTATAAATGTCAGTTGTCATCCTTACTTAATATTTTTCTTTCTTTTCAACATATGCACAGAGTGTTGGATTCAATCTGTGGTTGCAGTCTAGAAAATCTGTGTAAAACTTTTTGGCCTTCCCTTCATATCTTCACAAGAAAAACTTGTCTATATTTATGATATTAATGATAAAATATGTTGATATTATTCAATACTATCCACACGTTTTATTTATTCCTGAGTTTCTAAAGTTTTTCTGTGTCATTTTTTGGCTTTTACATGTCATCTGCAGCTTCTGCAAAATTTCCATTAAATTTCTTAAGCTGACCCACTATATATCGAAACTCCAATGGGAAAAGCAGTGGTGTGGAAGGAATAATTGCATTACAAATCAGATGGACCGTATTCTAGCTTAGCACTCTTTTTAGATAGGATGAAAAATAGAAATGAGAAATTAATGATAAATACATCCGACACTCCTATTTGGAGGAGCCAAGAGAATCAAATAGAGGCTGCTGTCTTTGGCTGGGTGTGTAAATTTAGTATCTGTCTATTTAGAGTTCCTATCAACAACTACTCGAAACTTTTTAAACATTGATTGCAATCCAAATTACACGTAGAATAGTAGGGCTCTACAAGTGTAGGTTGAACATGAAAAAAGGTGCAGATAAAAATGATGTAGGAAGTTTAGAAACAAAGTATAGGAAGGTTAGATGAAAATATTATAGATAGATGACCACAGAAAACTAAAAACTGTGTGAATGTGATGACTAATTGTAGCCTATAGAAGAAGTGAAGAAATATACCTCTCACCTTTTTTGAGAAGTGAAGGATTCTGGGTATAGACTGTTATGCATAGTTAACAAAATATCTATTGGCTAAAGTTAACAGTTATTTTTTGTTACAAGGAGAAGATAAGAGATCCTCACTGGATTTACTTGAGCATGGTGGATAGAAATAGTTTATGAGGGAAATACTGGTGTAAAAAACAAACAAAAGGTACCCATGAAACCTAAGGAAATGTAGGAGATTAGTAATAATTCTTCACATTCAAAATAAAACCAATACTGTTTTCCTTGGACATTTTAGAACCAATCTAATTCATTTTTGAGTCTCAGAACTTGGAAAGAGACCTTCCAGATTCTTTTTTCAGTATTGTGACTGATTCAGTTCTCCAATTAGAGAGAAGATGAGAAGTGAGTTATGTTCTTTCCTTGGTTCTCAGTTACTTCAAAAACAATTTGCTAATAACAATCTCATCTGGAAGATGTAGAAATAATAAGGCTTGGGAATGCTAAATAATATAAAAATTATTTTTAAAAAACTGGAAACATGGAAAAATGGCTAGATTCAGAGTCAGGGTTTGGGTTCAAATGTTACCTCAACCAGTCAACAAATATTAAGCATCTTCTATGTTCCAGACACTGTTCTGAGTTCTGAAGGTAAAAATACAGTTACTTCCTACCTCTATGAACTTGCAATCATTTTTGGCTAATTCTGTCTCTTTCCCTGCATCTTATATAGATCTTAAGTTGGGTGGAGTAGGAGGGAAAGGATTGCATGTAGAAATAGTTATACAGTCCCCTTAAAATCCTATTTTCATGTCTCACTTTGACATGGGGTTCACTTGAGTTTCTTCAAAGTTAAGCTATTAGTACCCAAACTCAACTACGATCTGCCAGGCTGGATAGACTGAAGTTTGAAATCAGCATCTATTAAGCACTAACTGTAAGCCAGGCACTATTACACACGGAGAATACAAATTCAAAAATGAAATAATCTCAGTCCTCAGAGAACTTATTTTCGATAAGTATGCTAATTTCATACAGAATATATACAAAATGGATATGTGGTAATTTGGGAGAGAAGGGCACTTTAATAGTTGAGGCAATAAGGAAAAATTTAAGTATGTCAGCTAACTTTTTACTCTCTGAAATATGACTATGATGAATAGGTATCAATTTACCCCATCTAATCTGCTATGAATGCTATTTCTGTCTTCTTTGTTTCTTCCTTCTTTGGTTCTCTCTGTGTGTATCTCTCCCTTCCTCCCTGTCCCTCTCCTCTTCCTTTCCCTCTCTTCCCTTTCCTCCCCTTCCTTTTTTTTTTCCCCCATTCTTTTTTTCCTTTTCCAATACTGGGGTAATCATAGGATCAGCAAAAGCCGGTATCAAGACCTACATTTGATGCAGTTTAACTATGTGACCCTAGGTCAGTTACTTGTGATACCCTAAGTAGCTTACAAGTGATCATGTCCAAAGTACAGAAAGATGTTCCACAATGGCAACTTCTTTATACAGTTAAGTCAGAGAGACAGAAAGAGAAGGAGAGAGGGAGAAAGAGAAACTTTTCTTTTTCATTAAGAAATTTAAGCTGCTGTTGGCTGACATCAGCACCCAAGAATGATGGCACTTGCCATGAACTTCAAGAATAACTTTTCTATCTTGGCATATGGAAGACATTATATGGAGAGAGAAGGAGTGGATCCAACTGCCAGTCATATCTCCAAGGGTAGAAAATGTGGATTGATTATAGAGGTTTCAATCCTTTATTTAATAGGAAGGCATTAGGAAAAACATCTTACTCTATTAATAAAAACTGAGCCAAATTCACCCTTCAGCAGTCATTGTAGGCTGCTCTCTCTTGATTTCTATTGAAAATGTTCTACTTTCTCATTTGTGTTGAGGCTGTCAGTTGGGAATCTTGTGTTACAATGAAAGGTTTGCAGTGAGATGGGGATCAGGGTGATGGTATCAGTTGTTACTGTTGTTTCGAGTAGCATCTTTATGTGTTTTGGAAAGGAAATGATATTGTAGATCTTAGAGTTTGAGTAGGAGACCTTAAAAAGGTTATCTACAGCTAAGTGTCATGATGATGGATTGAGCACTAGATGGGGGTCAGGAAAACCTGAGGTCAAATCTGGACTCAGACACTTTCTGACTCCAAACAAGTCACTTTTTTTTTTTTTTTTTTTTTTTTTTTTTTTAAAGTTTGTCTCAGTTTCTTTAAGTGTAAAAGAGGAATCATATTAGAATCTCATCGCCCAAGGTTGACGAGCTGGACACCTAGTAGCTATTATAAAAATGCATCTTGTGATGGTCATGGTTGTTATATCTAGTCTGTTAGATGAAGACAATGAGACCCCTCAGAGGTTAAGTGATTTGCCCAGGGTTACGTGGCAGGTAATCTATGGCTGATTTGGGAGTTCCTGTGTTCAAACATTGAGTGCCTCTTACTAATAGAAAGGTTCTGAGCTCTTGCAGCACCAGATTTAGTATTCTGTGATCCTTGGAGATGACTACTTTTAAAAAACAAATTCTGATGAAAAGTTATGAAGGGCTAGAGGAACATTGTCCAGAAAGTAAAGGAGAACTAACACTGATGAATAAATCCTCTAAAATTAAATTCTAGTTCCTAGTGGTCTTGTGATCTGGACAATGTTCTCTGTTATTGAGGTACCAAGAGCAGTCTTGGGTACAAGTAGGATACTTCCAGCACTTAGTTTCCTCCTAGTGTCACTACATTCTCTTTTCAACCTGTTGCCATGTATCTTCATCCCTCTCCATTTATATTAAAAAGACTGTACAGTTGGGGATTTCCTAGTCATCAAATCCAGCGACTTCATTCCTGCCCTCATCCTCCTTGACTCTGCAGCCATCGATCACTGACACTATCAGACTCCCTTTTCTAGACATCCTCTTTTGGCTTATGTGACACTGGCTTCATGCTTTTTTGCCCTGACTTATAGAGTCACAGATTTAGAACTGGAAATACCCTGGAGAAATGATTTGAGTTCAAGTACCTCCTATTACAGATGAACACAGCCCAACATCTGTACTGTCTCCCAGTGAGACATTCATCCAGGATGTGACTCTGACAGTGAATCTCGACACCATTAAAATCCCCCTCCTCCTGCAACCTCCGCTCATATGTTACTGCTTTCTGCTGGGCCTCGAAAGCTGTGCCCCTGACCAAAGTATCTGCTTTTATCTGCTTTAGTTGAGTTTTTTAAATCTCCCCATTGGGAGACAAGGTAGTAATTGGTTTATTTTTTGGTCCACATTTTTTTCCTTGAAGGTAGGAATTGTGTTACTTTTGTCCTTGTATCCTAACATAGTGTCTGATATGCTGTGTTTAAATACACTCATTTTAATGTGTAAAATGCTTGCTTACCTGCTTTCTTCATTATCAGCCTCCTCCTATTAGATTGCGTGCCCTCTCTGCCACTGGCCAAGGCTTCCATTGAATGTGGTTAAAAGTTTAAAAGGCAGCACAGTGTATAGAGCGCCAGCCCTGAAGTTTGGAGGACCTGAGTTCAAATCTGCTCTCAGACACTTAACACTTCCCAGCTGTGTGACATGGGCAAGTCACTTAATCCCAGTTGCCTCAGAAAAATAAATAAATAAATAGAAGGTCCAGTTTTAGGCTGAGCCTACTTAACATTTCTGGAAACTTTGGGAAGTAGGGAAGAGGAAGTCTTTTCAAAATATGAGAAGGGGGGAGAAAGGGGAAGGGAGGAAAGGGGAGGGGAGAAGAGGGGGGAAAGGGGAAGGGAGGGAAGGGGAGGGGAGAAGAGGGGGGAAAGATTGAGATTCTGCTGCTAGCTGTGAGAAACTTGTCTTCTGTAGTGTCCCTGATGGATTGGTCAATCAATAACTTACTGTTAAGTAGGTTATCTAGGGAAATCAGTCCACATCCTGGTTCCCTAGAGTCTGTAGCACAAACAGATTGTCATTCTTAATGGTGGATCAGATGCTTCCTCCTCACCTCTTTGAATCTCCATCCTTCTTTCAGACTCAAATCAGAGACCATATTCTAAGAGAAGCTTGTCTACTGCCTGCTTGCCTATCTTGTACTTATTACCTGGGACAATGACATATGTTCTGTGTAGGAGAATATTAACTCCTCAAAGGCTGGGGTGTTTTATTTCTGCGCCAAGGCCCAGCCGAAGATGTTCGTGTGTTCCGAATGAATGGACTGGCTGATATTACACCTATTGGCCTGACTACTTTGGATTCTTCTGATTATTAATAATAGGGACCTTGATATTTTTTTTTTAACAAGTTTTCCAGCAAAAGCAGCTTAACAAGATGGGAGGAGACAAATATGGCTAAAACTTGACAAATATTTCTCTTTGGCAGATGAGTGTGGGGCAAGGGATCTTTGAATAGTAATCAGTCAATCAGCAAAGCATTTTAAAAATGATATTTATGTGCCAGCTTTTGTACTAGGGCTGGGGATATAAGGATCAAAATCAAACAGCCCCATCCCTGTGGGAGCTCATATTCCAAAGGAGGAGACAACACCTATATATAAGCATAAACAAAATAAAGTTTTGGCAGTTATGAGTTGGGGCAAGGTCAAAAAAGGCTGTAGACTGGGAGTTCTTAACCTAGAATCACCTGAACTTGGCTTGTTTTGATACTAAATACTAAATTTACTAATTTAATACTAAAGCCATACTTCGACATGGGTGTTTTGCTCACTGTAATTCTGTAGAATTGGTTTCCTTTGTAATCCTATATATTTTATTTTGTACATTTACATATTCTAAGGAAGGGTCATGCATTTCAGCAGATAGCCAAAAGGGGCTTACAAGAACAACAAAAAAGTCCAGAACCCTTTGTAGAAGGTTACAAATGCAAGAGACCAGAGATGGAGAGCATGGGCAGCAGGTCACTGAGGAACCTTTTTCATTGTATAAAACTTTCTCTTGGACTATGCTCCATGTTGCTCATAGGCCTGTTAATGAAATCATAGAAGTGTCAGAGAGGAAGTTGTTGAAAGACGGTTAGTTCTTCTGCCTCGTTTTGGCAAAGGAGGAAACTGAGGCTCGGAGAAAGAAATCCATTTGCCCAGGGCCCCTCAACCAATAGGTTGGTTTTAGACTTTATTATAAGAGGCCCATCGGGTCCTTAGGTTACATTTACAATTTCAAAGCTGCTACGATTTATAGCATTGGTATTACTACGGGCTGTGAAATGATCAAGGCTATTCCCAGGATACTTTTTCACTTGATTAGTGGTGTGCTGTTTATTACTTAAGATGTTTATAAATGTGAAAAAGCATTACTCAGAAGGTACAGATGTCCCTTTGTAGGCTCCCAGAAGCAGGACTTTGTGATCCCCACAGTAATCGAGTTTTTGCTTTAGGAAGCATTTGTTTTTTAGCTATCCCATACATTTCCCCACTCCATAAGTGTCAGAGGCATAGGCAGCAAAAAGCCTGAAAGAGAACCCTATTTAAATTGCATTTTATATTGGAAATGTTAGGGCCCACAATTTGCTAATTGCATGCACCGTCATGCGTTGGAGTGTTCCTTCTCGCATGGCAGGTGGCTAATTGTCCCTGGGACTGAATAAGGGAGCTTGCAATTAGGCAGGAGCAGGTGCACATATTTGCTGGGGTGGCTGTTTGCTCACAAGTGTTTGTAGGCCCCAAATTTTGCACACTTAAGGAGGAGGAGGCTGTTTAGTCAGCCATGCATCCTTTTCCGTGTATTTTTTAAGACCAGTGTTAACAGATGTCACTCCATAGTGAGTGACAAAGAAAGTACTTTTTTTTTTTTGAGAGGGAGAACAGGCTACACAAGAAACAGAAAAGGAATCAAAGAAACATTTTCCTCTTACTTTTTACCTGAATGATGTAGGGTTTACTACCCTGAAGTTGGGTGACAGAAGTAGTTTTACCAGCTGTGTGATCCAATACCAATCAGTTTCCTCATCTGTAAAATGGGGGTGACGGCACCAAGCTCATAGATTTAGAATAAGAGACTTCATAAAGCACCTAAATTAGTCCACCCCTCAGTCCCCCGTTTTACATATGGTGAAGACTAGGACCAAAGATTGTATAGATACATTAAGTCTCAAAGGTTGGCTTTGAATGGCCTGTTCTACTCCAAGTACGTCCGTCTCCTTCCCCCCAAAGGGGGGATAATGCCCCAAATGAGATAATGCCCCAAATACTTTGCACATCTTAAAACACTGTATAAATGCCAGGGATATATAAATACTTACTCAATCCACATTCCAGCCTATTTGATTCTAGACAGCTTCATGTTCTGGATCTGAAAGGGATCTTTGGGGAAGATCAGATAAAATGCCAAAGTCAAGCTTCTTCTCCGTTTGGTCCCCTTGTCATGATGGGGGAATGATTCTGATGTCATCATTTGGCACAAGTGATCGCTCTGGATTTATAGGAACAATCTCCTGTCCGGACACGGATAAACCCAGGGCTCGTGCCCTCGTCATTCAAATGCATGCTTAAAATAATACTTAGGTTTCCCTCAGAGCTCAGGAATGTCCTGTTTGAGAGTAAATTAATTTCCTGGGTGTTGGTGGGAGTCGGGCAGGCCTGCCAGCCTTCGTGGGCTCTGTGTGCAGAGAACTCAGCCCAGGTCCTCTGCTAATACTTGTGACCCTGAGCCAACCCCTGGCCCAGCTCGCTCTCAGCAGTGTGGCTCCCTGGGTCTGCCATTTCTCCTCGATATTGGACCCTGGCAGGTAGCAAGAGTTCGTCAAGTGATCTGCTTGCTTGCCTAGCAAGGCGGTACAATGAAGAGAGCCTTACCATAGACTTTTTTTTTTTTTTAATAGCTTTTTATTTACAAGTTATATACATGGGTAATTTTATAGCACTGACAATTGCCAAACCTTTTGTTCCAATTTTTCCCCTCCTTTTCCCCAGATGGCAGGTTGACCAATACACATTAAATATGTTAAGGTATAAATTAAATATGATATAAGTATATATGTCCAAACAGTTACTTTGCTGTACAGAAAGAATCAGACTTTGAAATAGTGTACAATTAGCCTGTGAAGGCGATCAGAAATGCAGGTGAACAAAAATATCGGGATTGGGAATTCTATGTAATGGTTCCTAGTCATCTCCTAGAGTTCTTTCGCTGGGTGTAGCTGGTTCGGTTCAATACTGCTCTATTGGAATACCCTTGGTTAATGTAAACTAGACAGAGGTCCAGCACAGAAGGCTGAGAAGCATTAGTTAGAAAACTCACTACTCCTGGCAGTTCTTGAAGACTGTATTACTAAGAGGGATGAGTCAGTAGAGGAAGTTTCATGCTATAGGAGACCTTGTTCTCTGTACCCTTAAAATTATGGGTCCCGTCCCTGTCCCCTCTAGTTACTCTTATACAGGGTTTCTGGGAGCGTAGGAGATACTTTGTTTATGTCTTTTTTTAAGGTTGACTCATTTTTCAACCCAAGAACACAGACTTTTGCATTAATAGACTTCTAACAGACGTGCTTTCTGCATTTTCAGTTTAAAGAAATGTGAAAGTACATAAAATAAGTTAGGAAGGGAAAGAAATAACTCTATTGTGGGCTGGCAGGTGACCTTTAAAATGAACAAACTGAATTATTGTATATTTTGAAGTTTAGACAGCAGAAAACCAGTTTTCCAAGATTGTCAAACCATCCCACTAAGATTTGTAATGAATAGAGAGGCTTGTCCTAAAGAAGTCATGAGTTGCAAGCAACTTGATTTTGTTCAAGGATTTAGAAGATTGAGGAGAAAGAATAATGAATTTAGAATCGGATGTTCTGGAACCTCCTGAATGGACATTTCACTTGTCTCTGGGTTCAAGAAGGGGGCAGCTCTGTGGCCTGGAGTCAGCAAGACCTACCTGAGACACTTACTAGCTGTGTGACCCTGAGCAAATCAGTTAACTATTTACCTCACTTTCCTCATCTGTAAAATGAGCTGGAGAGGGAAATGATAAATCACTTTAGTATCTCTGAGGTGATCGAGTGACTGAACAGTAACAAAAAGATTTTCCATATTTTTGCCTATAAAAATAGAAAAGGTTGGATTGGAACAGTGGTGTCAAACTGAAACAGAAACAGGCTCCTTTCAGCTGCAGATTGACTCAGAAAACCACATATTAAGGTTATGCATGTTTTATTATACTTTTATTTATTGTGCTAGTTCCCAAACCTAGTAGTCCTTTGAAACAGTTTTCCCCCTCCAGCCTCGATGACCTTTCAGTTCATAATCTGACCCTAGGACTTCAAGAAAAAGCAACAACTCAGATTTGGGGAAAATGGGAGTAAATAAGCATTTATAGGGCACCTACTATGTACATCTGCTGTGCTAAGCACTTTACAAATATCTCATTTGATTCTCACAACAATTTTGGGATGTTTGACGTGATGCTTTGAGAAAAGAAAGAAAAATTGGAAGTGGTGATTTTTATATGACAGAATGAAGCAAAATCCCCCCGTTCTCCATTAGCTCTCTGTATTATCCATCCACCTAGTCTCATGCGCAGTGATCCAGTTGTGCTGTCAATGCTGGTGTTGACCTTGATGACATTTTGTGTTCCCCCCTCTTTCTCTCTGACTCTTCTCTGCTCATGGCTCACCTCCTCCATGAAGCCTTTTTAGAAAATAATTTATCGATGCTTTTGAGTTTCTGTTTGCTTTGCTGTCATTTTCCCATTATCCAAATCATCCCTTGTGATAAAGCACTTTGAAAACACTACAAACTGACACCATGACCCTGTCTGATGTATGCCCCTTTTGGCACCCGTAGTACACCACCTTATTTACTATACATTTACATCATCCGATCTATTGGAGTCATGATTGCTTACCATCTCTTTGATCTGAATTCTCATGTCTTTTAGTGTTGCTCTTTTTACATCATTGTGGTCAAGTCACGTATTGGCCTTTTGTGTGCTTCTCTCTATCAGTTCAAACAAGCCCTCCCAGGTTTCCCCAAGTTCCTCATAATTGTGGTTTTGGGTGCAATCATATTCCGTCGGAGTCATACACCCCATGCTGTTTAGCCATTCCTCAATCTGTGGGCAACCACTCTGCTTCTGGTATTTTGCTACCACAAAAAGTATTTTTTTGTATTTTTGCCCTTTCCCACTAATAATAATAGTGATGATAGCTAACATTTATACCAGTATCTGTGCTATACCAGACACTGTGCTAAGTGCTTTACAAATACCGTCCCATTTGATCCTCTGGAACCTCTTGGATCTGTATCCCTAGGATTGGGATCAATGGCTATGAACAATTTCTTCGCTTTCCTAGCATGGTTCTAATATAATTTTATCAGGTTTTTTTTTTGTTTGTTTGTTTGTTATTTGTTTGTTTTTTACCATTACACAAACAGCATATGAATGTTTCAGTCTTTTATCATCTTTGCCAGTTTGCTGGATAGGGGATGAATCCTCAGAGTAGTAGGAAGCTTTCTCACCTTGGTTAATCTCTTGCAGCTCAGAGCTTCTACTTATTGTCAATACCTTTCATTTGGATCCTTAGCACCCAACACGTTGCTGGGCACATGGTGGGTGCTTTACAAAGTCTTGTTGTATTGAACTAAGTTGACTGAGTTTGTTTCATGTGTGTTATTAAGAGAAGGCTGAACTCTTCCTACTGTAAGATCCTTAACAATAATAACTAACTGATAATGCTTTTAGAATTTATAAGGCATTTCACACACTATCCTGCTCTCTTCCCCTATTGTTATGCAAATAATTATAGATACCCAACAAATTCTTCTTGGGTGACTGAACTATTAATAACAGCTAATATGTATATATCTTTTAAGGTTTTTCAAAGCACTTTATATGCATTATATTGGTATCCTTACAGTCACCCTTCAGGGTTGATGGGACAAGTATTATTACAGATGAAGAAACCAAGGCTGAGAGAAATGAAGTCATTCAGCCAAGGCTCCACAGCTAGTAAATGTCACAAATAAGTGTTGACCATGTGGCTTTCCCAGCTCAGGTTCTTTTTGACTTCATCCTGTTCTATGTTTACTAGTAGCTTTGCCCATGTGACAGCCCAAAGAATCCTGGTTTTATGACACGATGCTGCGTAAAAGAATCATTTCCCAGAGGCTGTTTCTTTCATGACTACAAACATCAAAAACATTTTATTTCTGACCATGAGGCTGATCGTTGTGTCTTGCTTTTATTTTTAGTGACGACAATGCCAGGAAAGACTTAAAAACCCTGCCCGCGTTTCCTACTCAGACACTTCAAGAACATCCATCCCTTGCTTATTGGTAAGTCACAAAGTCACACTGAGATGCAAACACAGTCAGTCAATAAATATTTAGTAAACACCTCTCGTATGCCAACTGCTGGGGATACAAAAGTGAAAAAGAAAGAGTTCTTGCCTTCAAAGGTCTTACAGTCTAATGAGGGAAGACAGTTCACAAGACCAACTCTGTTGAGAACTGAACATCTTTCATGGGATTGAAAATAGAAAAAAAAAATATGGAAAACATCAAGGTTCTGACCACAGAGAAGAAAATGAGCCAACAAGGGAAGCTGGTGAACATTAGGTTCTCCATAGAAATTGCTCTTCCTGTCTCACCCTTTTCTAGGTCCATGACTTTGATCTAGATTTTCTGGGGCTTTCTGTGTAATAATTCTTGGCATAAAGATCTGAGTGTATTTCATGGGGTAGTAGAGTTGAAAAGGGAAAGATCTTAGCCATTGCCTAGCAGTGGTTCTCAAAGTCTGGTCCAGAGCATCCTGGGAATCTCTGAAATCCTTTCAGAGAGTCTACAAATTCATAATTAGTTTTTATTTTTAATGTGATCAATATCTATAACTATAAATCACATAAACAAAAACTCTTTGGACAGATCCTCAGTCATTTTTAATAGGATAAAGATATTGAGAACAAAAGTTTGAGGACCACTGCTATGGCAACGCCCTTTTTTACTGAGGAGGAAACTGAGGCCCAGAAATCTGGGAGGCAATTCTGTATAAAGTTCTGAAAAGAATCTTGGGATATGCTATTAAATTGATCAGGATGCTTGGTAGCTAGCAAACACTATAGCAAGACCTGATTTTGTTTAATATAAATATTAATGTGAAGCATGGTAAAGTGTCCATTGTATTTGATGAACTGTTTCTTCAGCCTAAGAAAGAACAACAGGCTATGTATTGTAGTATAGAAGGAAGAATTGCTCAACTGTCCAGTTGCAGATGAGTCCCCGTGGGGCAGCTCCTACTCCTATTCATCAGGACTGGTCCATGACATCAGGGAAGTGATGTTGTGACATGCATTTAAGTGTCAAGTCACCAATCTCACTTTCTCCTCCTTAGCATGGTCTGACTCCAGTGGTCAGACAATCTGTCTGATCAGGATGACTGGAGATGGCCCTGGACACAGGGGGAGACCTTAGCTTTTTAAAGTTAGCTTGAATAGGGCTCATTTTGACTGAGGGAGGCAATGCCCAATCAGTGATTAAGGTTAGGGAAACTCCATAGCTCCTAGTTCTACCCTGTCCAGCCAAATTAGAGCAAAACCTAATCCTCCTTGCACATCAGAACTGTTTAAATATTTCAAGGTAGCACTCATCTTTTCTCTGAAGTCTTTTCTTCCCTACAAAGAACTCTCCCCAGTTCTTAACCTAGAGATCCATGAATAGATTTCAGGGGATCCATGAGCTTGAGTAGGAAAAAAAATGAATCATTATCTTTCACTGACTTTTGGTTTCTTTTGTAATATTATATATTTATTTTATGCATAAAAAACCCCACCATTCTTAGAATGGGATCCTAGACCTAGTCAAATACCTTAAAGGAATCAATGACTGCTTTTTAAAAGGTTCTGCCTGTCCTGAGCCTGAGACACTTTGAATAACTGAATTACCATCCTCTAAATGCTCTCCATTGTCTCTCCTAAAGTATGGCTTCTAGAACCAAACACCTTATTTCAGATGGAGTCCCATCATGCAGAGCAATGGGAATGTCGTATCTTTTAAGATCAGAAGCCTTAGTCATTTCTTAGCTGTCACTTCACATACATAGTTGCCTCAAATGAACTTGAAATCTATTCAAATTCCCAATTCTCCATTAATCACCAAATATTAAGTACCCCCTGTGCACCAGGAACTGTGCTTTGTTTAATGGATATATAAATAATAAGACAAAAACAAATTAATATTTTATGTCAGGACAACAGGAAGTCACTAGAATTCGCTGAGAAGGGGAATGACATAGTCAGAACCACTTAAGGAAAGTCATTTGCCAGCACTGCATAGGATGGGCTAGAATAGGGAGACACTTGAGGCAGGGAACCCCATTGGGAGGCAGTTATGTAATGATGAAGGTAAGAGGTGATAAACTGAACTAAGGTGTTTAGCCATGTGACTAGAGAAAAGGGATCTGATGAGAAAATATTGTGGAAGGAGAAATAGCATGATTTGACCACTGAAGTTTGATCCTAAGCTCACCAAGTTGTATCTTTGGACGGATTTACTTATTTGTATTTTCATCCTATCCATAAAATCATTTTCTAGACAACATGCGATCTCCTCCCATTATTCATGACATGATTGGATTTTACTTTCTTCTAAACTTTAAAATATGAAAGTGGAAACAAAAATGACATGTTAGGAAGATCCAAATTAGCTCCCTTCTGTTGATGATTCAGTGGAATGTGATAATTGCTCTATGTCAAATAATGAGGTTGAATACCCTATAAACCCATGGGCCAACAACTTAAAAATCAACAGGGCTAGCTAAAGCTGTTCTCCACCTAGGATCTTATCTCCTTTCTGAAATTGAGTTGGAGGGTGGGATTGGGGGAGGGACTTCCTGTTAAAAGCTTGGAATGTGAGGAATACTCCCAATACAAAGAAGAATGGTGTTTGCTGACCTAAGAGAGAGAGAATTGGGGCTGCTCTTTGACAATCAGGTTTTTATCAGAAGATCTACAAGAGAAATAAAAGGGAGTAGGGGAGAAATGCTAATATACCTAAATATTCCTAGAGTTGTATTGGACCTTTCTTTGGGTAGAATATTCAGGTTACTTTTTTTATTGAACCTTTTCTGCCCCTGGGTCTCAACCAGGAAACAGCATTATAATGGGATTTCCCCTGTTGGAAAAGAAAAACGTCTCTTGTCTGAGCCACATTGACAAATCCGCAAAGGGCTTTCCTTTAAGGAGTTGTTTGTGTGTTTAACAAAATAAAAATTTTCTGTTCCCTGATCTGGGGATCAGGAAATTGAGACATCTTATATAAAAAGCATAAGCTTAATGTGTTTTTAATTGATTCTTTTTTTTTTTTTTTTTTTTTACCAGTGAGGACAAAGTAATTGAACATTATCAAAAAATCAAAGGTTTGACTCGAGGGCAAGCGATTGTTAGGTGAGTTTTTTCTTTTTTCTCTCTTTAAATATGTTACCGTTTCCTTGTTTCACATGTTCATTTGCATAATTAGAAATAATTTGTCACTAAATTTTCTAATCAACCATGTATCAAACTATTTGTGTCAAGAAAGTACAAATTGGGAAATAATTTTTTCATTTTTTTCTTTTCCTCTGTTTTTCCTTCCTTTTCTTCTTTCCCTTCCTCTTTCCTTCCTTCTTAAATTAATAATCCATACTCCTATAGAGAGGAGAGATAAGATTCATTTCTTTTTCTCTATATGTAGATATGTTTTGTCATTTGTTTTCAGAGCCCAAGATTGGCTGCCTTGCAGTTCATCTCAGTTTAGCTCCTTTTATACGGTGTTCTCATTTCTCTTGCTATAATCATTATCAGTATGTAATCATTTCATACAAGTCTTGCCACTGTCTCTGATTTCCTAATTTTATTTCTTCTGCACAAGGTATTGGGAGGTTTTTAGAGAATTTTTTTTTAAAAAAAGGTACACTAGGTATTTTTGGTTTGTGGTACACATTTTCAAATCAGTTTTTAATCACTCAGGATGGTATTTTTTTTTCTCATTATTAGAGTTGCTATCCATTTGTTAGAAGTTAATTTTGTGCCCTGAATTTAACATTAATTTAAAATTATTTCTTAAAATTGGGGAAAAAAATTCTTATATACCAATAATCTATCCCTCTCTGTTGTTTCTTCTTGAGAATCATTTCTTATTGGGATGGGGAGGAAGGGAAGGGGAGAAGACTTGAGGGAAAGAGAAGAAGCAGTTTAGCAAAACTGATCAACACTAATCATCCAATTATAAGTAATGTACCATGCCCATTATCCCTCACTCTTAGGAAACTAGAAAAGAAAGTGCATCCTGAATTGTTTTGATCTTTTTTTTTTTTTTAGGTCAGAGCATTCAATTTCAATTATTTTATAGCAGTTCTTTCCATCTGCATTGCTGGAGTCATTATAGATATGATGTTTTCAGTTTATTTCACGTTATGTGACTTCCCATATTTCACTTCATCATTTACAATGCAACAATATCCAATTACATTCACATACTAGCTTTACTAGCAATAGACCTCCATTTCATTTCCAGTTTTATGCTACCACACAAAAAGAATTGCTGCTCTGGATATTTTTGTATATCTGAGACCTTTTTAATCATTGATACCTTCTTGGAATGTCTAGCAGTCCATCCAAAGAGAATGAATGTTTTAGTCGTTTTCTTAGAATAATTAGAAATTGCTTTATAGAATAATTCATAGCTCTACCAATAGTGCATTATTGTACTTGTCTTTCTCCAACCCCTTCAACAATGAAGATTTCCATCTTTTGTCATCTGCTAGTTGGCAAGGTGTAAGGTGAAACCTACCAGTTGTTTTGATTTGTATTTATCTTGTGTATTGCCCCACTGCCACCCCTCATCAAATATGGGACAGATTGTGAGAAAACCAAAACACTGTTTTCTAGTATCTAAAATCATAGACAATATCTTTATACTCCTTTGCTCAGTTTAATCTTATATTTTATCAGAATACATCTACTACAGTGTACTTGGACCGTGACCTACTTATACAGGAAACAAATAAAATTAACTATCCTGTTTTTACAGTAAACTTGTTAACATATATCTATTTATTGTTTTATAAAATGACTATATTTTTGCTAAGAACATCATTTTAAAAGGATATGATTATATTGAAAAATCTTTCCTAGGATTTTGAGCTAGAAGGAACCTGAGCTATCATCTTGTCCAATTCCTTCATTTTATAAATAAGATCTTTATTTCCCTTTCACTGTATCAGTTCACATAAGCCTTGTCAAACTTCTCTTAGTCTGATCTCTTTCTTCATTTCTTTTTCTTTCTTTTCTTTCTGTCTATCCTTCCCTTCCTTTTGTTACTTTCTTGAGATCAGAATCTCCCTATCCCACCTAAGTAGGATATTAGCAGCCCCTAACCTTCCTGACCCTACTACTGATCAGCATGAAAACTATCTTGAACCAATTTACTTCTTCATAGGAACCTAATATTTCCCCCTTCTTTCCCTTCACTTCATTCCTGGGGATAGACCATATTCCTCCCAGGCTTTATATGGACAGCACCAGCTTTGGCCCTCCTGCTCCTCAGAACTCCTAAACCCTAGAGATCCACCTTCTTCAATGTCCCTCATAGCAAGAATTACAGGAATGTCCCACCATATCCAACCCTTTCATAGTTTCTTAAATAATATCCCATTACATTCATATGCTTAGCCATTTGCCAATTAACAAGCATTTCTTTATCCCCACTTCTTTGCTATGACAAAAAAAAAAATGCTGCTATAAATATTTTGTACATATAAATCCTTCACAGATGTATCAGCAGTATCCCCTCTTAACAGTTGTTATTTTTCTTAGTTGTCAACTTTCCCAATAACTTCTGAGTTATTTTATTATGCCTTCATCTTATTATTAGTGATTTGGAACCTTTAAAAAAAACAATAACAAGAATACCAGTAACTCATTTATAGTGCTTGGTTTTAGGGAGTATTTTTCTTATTTATGTTTCATTTGCTTCTTACAACAACCCTTTGAGCCTTTTGTTGTGGTTTAGTCATTTTAATTATGTGTAATGTTTTATGACCCTCTCCATATGGGCAAAGATACTAGAATATTTTGCCATTTCCTTCTCAGCTCATTTTTTTTTTTTTAAACAAATGAGAAAACTGAGCTAAATGACTTGCTCAGGGCCTCACAGTTTCCTTGGCAAAGATACCAGAGTGGTTTGCCATTTCGTTCTACAGCTCATTTTACAAATGAGGAAACTGAGACAAACAGGGTTAAGTGACTTGCCTGGGTCACATAACTAGTCAGTGTCTGAAGGCCAGATTTAAATTCAGATCAATTGTACCACCTAGCTGCCCAGTTCCTTTTGATGTAGATACTCCTGTTCCCATTTTAAAGATGAGGAATCGAGAAAATTAAGGGACTTATCCAGAATCACAGCTAAATATGTTCTAGACTGAATTTGAACTCATCTTCTTGACTACCAAGTATCTCACTCTGTCTCGTGTACCACCAGTTGTCTAGACATATATATTTGGAGTTTATTGTGCTATATGGTGTAACTTGTTGATCTAAACCCTTTCCTTGGCAGTATTTCCTTTACCCTAGTAATTGTTGTCCTGATATTTGAAACACTATACTACCATATTGATTGCTTCTGTTCTTTGTGTACCCAATTAGTTTCACTGATCAACTTTTCCACTTGATACCAGTACTAAATAATTTTTATGAATACTGTTTTGTTGTATAATTTGACATGTATTATTGCTAACTCTCTCCCCTTTTCCCCCTCTTTTTATTATTATTCCCTGTGAGGTTCTTGACTTTCTGTTCCTTCAGTCAGAGAAATGTTGTTAATCAGTAATCTTTTCAATAAACAGTGCTGCCCTTCTATCTTTGATTATTGTGGTACTAACTCAGCATAGTACCCATAGTTATGTGGTACTAACCCATATCTACTTTTTACCCAGTCACTTTCTTTCTCAAAACCACTTGTAAAATTGAGAGTTCAGGGTCTTCCAGCTATAAATCTACAATCCTTTAATCATTATTATTTTGACAAGTCTTTGAGCCCAAGGGAACCCTGGCCTTTTTTGACACAATTTATGAGATATACACTGTGGTAAGGAAATAGAATGGGATACTGATCTGTTAAAGAAGACCTGGGACTTCCTCCTGTCTCAGATATTACATAATTGGGTGAGGCTGGAGGCAAATCACCCACTCTATCTATGACTGCCTGAGAAAATTCACTAGTCTTTGGATTGTAAATGAATTTTTGATTGACATCCATGAAGGAATTTTCCCCTTGAGAATTCCCCACACCATTGAACTCAGAGATTATCTTTCCTGCCCCCAAATAGAGATAGCTGTGAGGTGTCTTTTTAGAAAGAATCAAAAAGTGGTTTAGAATAATTTCTCAGTATTAGATAACTCACTTTTCCTTGTAATAACTTCAGAGTTCTTTTCATCTTTTCAGTATCATTTCTTCAGTGTGGCTACTACTCAGGCAAGATAAACTTAGTTCAAACCTGTGGTTTCTTTTGGTTGAGGGGCAGCATAACCTAGTCAGGGTATCTGAGAATAATTCATTTTTCTCTGCCAGTAGAATGGGCTTTTCCTCTAATTCTGAGTTTCATTATGTTGGGGAATTATAGGGTTTCAAAGACAAAATAGAATGTTGAAGGCAAGCATTCTTAAATGTGTCATATCAAAAAGCAAAACATACCATCAAGCTTGGACCAAGCTTGGGTCCAGAGAAGAGATGAAAGAACATAAGCCTCCTTCCTGCTGGGCGGAAGTTAGGAGGTTGGGGCAATGAGTGGAGAATATTTTATATACTATCAGAAATGGTCAGTTTATTGATTAATTTCCTGAATTCTTTTTTTTTTTTTTCTTTTCAAATCTTTGTCACAAGGGATGATTTTTGGGGAGAGGAGGAAAAAAACACATATTTACAAATACTTGTGAAGATAGTTTTAAGGAACCATTTATATGCCTGGAAATGGTTACTTAGCCCGGACTTTAGGGAACTAAAAGGATATTTTATTTGGAAGAATACCATTTCTTGAATTACGTCCTTTTGCTGTTCTTATAAAACCCACAATGATACACCAAGAAATACATTTTTATAAAAACAGGCACTCCACCCTGGTAGTCCTTATGAATTCTGAACTTGGATTGTGAATAAAATGCTTAAAATGAACTTTCCAAGTTTCTCAGTTGAAAATAAGGTTGTGGCCATTACCATTTCTCGGTTATTGAAAACTAGAATCATAACAACGGCAACAATAACAAAATGCTTTACAAATATTGAATCATTTCATCGCCAGGAGCTGGGGAAATATTTTTACTGTGACTATTATTATTATTCTCATTTTACAGATGAGGAAATCGAGACCTAGTACTAATACTTTTCATATTGTATCTATATATTCAATAAATGTTTGTTGAAGACAGGAACAAATATTTCCAAACCTAAAATTACGTGAGAATTTTTCATCTAGTCTTATTTTCATTGTGAAGAAGAAAAAGCTGAGTCTGCAGGGAGCCTTGTCTAAGGTCACATTAGTAGCAGATAGACAGCGTGCTCTGATTGGAACTTGGATCCTTTGCTTCCAGATTTGATGCTTTTTGCAAGTGCTTCTTTATAGTGATAGAATAATCCCTTGAGGATTTATTCTTGGTGATGTTCACTTGTATTCATGATCACTTCCTGCTTTGAGTCCAAATCCTTCCTTTTAGTTCCCTCCACCTGGAAGACAACTACTTCATCTCTGTCAGTAACAATCCTTCTCATCCCTCAGAGCCTGCCACAAATTCTGCCTCCATCACTAGCCAGATGTGCTCGCTCCCTAGTGTAATCCCCAAAGCACATTATTTATATCTCTCATTGCATTTATCATTTTTAGAATGTATATTACAGTTATTTATGTGCTGGTCTTATCCTGCCTCGCTGTTATAAAGCCTCCATAGCAGGGATTGCATAATCAGAGATTCCCTGAGTTATACAATATCTCAAAGCCTGTCTGATACAACACTGTCTGAACTAAACTCCCCTGCGCTAACAACAGTTCCTTTATTCATTTTTGTATTGTCTTAATTTTTAGCACTGTGCCTTGGATTGGGCACTATATAAATACTGGATGGATGAATTTGCAAAATATTTTTAGCTTTGAGTAAAAACCAAATCTGAAAATTGCTGTATCAGACAGGGTGGCTTTTGGTCACTGGGAACATGGTGCTACAAGTTGAAACCTGTTAACAGCATAAGCACTGCCTGATGCTTTTATTAATACTGCTTTTCTTTGTTCAGTCATAGTCACACCATCACCAAGAACTGGTCGCCTCTGGGTTTGTAATAGAAAAATTTTCCATACCAGAGATCTCCCCTATTTTTAATAAAGTAGCCCTTTTCCTTGATACGTCAAAAAGAACAGTTCTAAAGGTCTTTTTGAAAGTGAAGTTTTGTTCTTAACTTCCTGAAATTTTGATAAGCAAAAATACATTACTCACAGGAAAGTTTTATTTTATTACAACTTGGGTAAGAGACGTTAGTCACGGCAGCTGGCCCATCTGTGGGGGCCGATAAAGTGTGCACAGGAAAGCTGGCAGTAGCGTATCATACCCCAATGTCATTTGCACTTTTCAGTGGTTACTTAACATAATTTTACTTTTATTACTCTTCATAGAATTCATTTTTACAAAAATGATGAAATATACTGATTTTCTGCAGGTATATGAAAATAGTAGAAGCTCTGCCTACTTATGGAGTCCATTATTATGGAGTGAAGGTAAATATATTGACAAAATTTTTGTTTTATTTTATTTTGTACATCATTTTTCTAAGTTGTTAAACTGTATTACAGTTTTGCAAATGTCAGAATCCCAAGTGTTAAGGGTTTTTTGAACTTTTTAAGAACTATTAAAAGAAATAACTCAACTATCAGAAAATGTGTTCAGACAATATTTTCAGAGTGTTTCTAAGTGTAAAAATATTTTTCAGTTTAATGTGACTAGATTATCATTGTCTAATGCCTCTCCTGTCAACATTCCTAGTTAGCTGTTCTTGGACTGCATCTAATTCGTTAAGATTTGTAGAGCATAAAGTAGAAACAAAAATGTCCATTTAAGTGGCTTAATCAAACAATAATCCTTTCTGGTAAATAAAAGTAACTGATTTTTTTTTTTTTTTTTTTTGTAGTAAGGCTAGTCCACTATATTGTAATCTCTCTAAATGTTGTGACTCTTGACATATTTAACTTGTCAGAGGTATGCAGGGAAATGTTTAACAACTGACCCCATCCCAAGTGGCCCCATCATCCAAAAAATGTATGAATGACATATCTTTAAATTTAATTAGCTTTAATTAAAGTTTAATACCTTAACTGAATTATTAACATTTTTCTCTAAGTCTAGAGATTTTCTAAAGTTTAGGCAATCAACAAAACAATAAATCTAGCCTTGTTCTATAGTCTTTGCTTATTTCTGAGGTGTAAATGCTTACACTGAAATTTAATGATCAACCTCCCTAAGCTGTGTGAAGCTGGCTCCAGTACAGCCTGCTCAGAGTTTTGCTAATATCTAACACAGTTTTGTCCGTATTGAGCAGAACTTCCTTAAGCTCTCCTCGAGAAAGCAAAGAGCCAAAAGGAGTCTGTATCATGAATTCTTGCTTGAATTGCCAAGCATTTTATCTCTGGCAAAAATAATAATGTTCTACTTCTCATTCAGAGCTTTAAAGGGGTATTAAGAGACTAAAACAGGATGACATGATATTTGCCAAGTATTTTGTAAACCTTAAATAAACCACTATATAAATGCTGACTGTGGCTATTATTGCCATCATTTCAGAAAACTCTTAAGAAAAAGGACTTGTTCCCTGTATTTTCAAGCCACTAATACTTAAAGGATGGAGTAGCTCACTGTGGTTCCATCTCCGAAGGGATGGATTAATTATTTCTCATGGTTTGTTTTTCTTTTTTTCCATTTTATAGGATAAACAAGGCATTCCTTGGTGGCTCGGAATCAGCTATAAAGGAATTGGCCAGTATGATTTGCAAGATAAAATAAAACCTCGAAAAGTAAGCTTTTGTTGTTTTACATGATTTTGAGAAAAAATTGCTAAGACCCTTTGAACTATCTCAGAAGTACAAGTCATATGGAGAGCTCTGGTTTCTGTACTTTTGGTTCTTCCATGGTACAGGCCAAAGCTACTGGTTGTGGAAATCACAACAGACTCTGGGTTCAAACACCACCTTGAGTGCTTCCCATTTATGTGGTTTTGGACAAGTCCCTCGATTCCCTCTGGGTCTATTGTCTCAGCTATAAGATGAGGAGAATAATCCGGATGCTTCTGAGATCCCTTCCACACCTGGATCTCAAAATCATGGCTTCAGAGGTAGAAATAGTGTAAGTCTTTTGGCAGGCTGGTTCACCAGCCTATGGAGCCCTTTTCAGAACAGTATTTGTAAACACATAGAACTCTATTGAAATTAAGATGGAATTTTGTTTAATTCTTTAAATTTAGTTTTATAAATCTTGAATCATAAATTTATTTTAATTTTTAAAAGATGGGGCATCCTGTCATTAGCTGGATGTTGTCTTTTGTTCTTGAATTGGGTCAAGGTACAGCATATCTGACTGTGACTGAACAGACCAATATGAACTGGGGAGTCTAGACTGCACAGTTAATAGTCCGTGTGAATATTTGGAGTGGATATGGCTCTTACATTTGCACATAAATTGTAATTTTTAAAAGCAAACCTGGGGATAGTGGGGAAAAAGTGACTTCTGGGCCTTTTATCCTCACCTATAAAGTCATTAATAATGCCCACAGTACCTACCCCACAGGGTAATTATGGGAAAGACTTTTTCTCAGCCATAAAGCACCCCATGCACTTGAACTGTGCTTACTATAAGCCATGTTTAAAGGGGAAAAAAAAGGAAATCACTCTGAATTGACCAGAAATCTCTCTGAATTGACCAAAAATCTCTGAATTGACCAGAAATCTCTCTGAATTGACCTGTTTTGCTTTCACTGTATCCACATCTAGTTGACCAATCATTGTTACTCAATAAGAACCAATGGAAAGGACTATCAGTGGGATGGAAGAACAGGCTTCATTTTGGTCCAAACATAACTCAGTCATACTTCTCCTGTATTAAAGTGCCTACTATGTGCCGTATGCTGGAGCAAACAGTCTCTAAGATGGGGAGGGCCACAATACATTCATAGAGAGGTCAATATAAAATCTATTCAAAATATTATGAAGATGTTTCAGGAGGAAGAGAGAGTGAAGATCAGGGCGGCGTCATGGAGAAGGTATTGGAGCTGATTTAGAGGAAGGTAGAGGTTTTGTGAACTAGGGAGTGTGTTCTAGACCCTCTCCTGAGGTGGGATCACAAGAACAGAGATTTCATCTACACCTTGGAGGCCATTTTGCCCATCCCCTTCATTTTATGATGAGGAAACTAAAGGCCAGAAATTTGCCAACGAACACACAAGAGCCAAGATTTGATCCCAGGTGGGGAATCGAAGGAGATAATGTTTGCTTAGCACGGTTAAATACTTATTCCCTAGTCTTCTCCTACCTCTGTACCCCTCCTCCCAATTTTGGCATCTGGCTCCAGTTTTGGAAATAGTCTATAGATACATAAAAAAGAGTAACCAGCGGGGACCCCAGAGACCAGCAAGTTCAGTGCTGGAGGAATTGAAATTATGAGAACTTTCCTGAGGTATTCTCCAGCATCAGAAGCAGGTTTTGAACCCAGGATCTCTGATTACAGAGTGCTCATTTCAATAGGATGAGAGGCAGAGTGTCAGTTGGTCAAAAAATATTTATAAGTTCCTACTGTGTGCTTGTGCCTTGCTGAGCTAGGCTTTTGAAGATCCTTAAAGCTGTGGATTTTGTCCTTTGTCTTCAGGGCACCGGGAGCCACTGGAAGTTTTTGAGTAGGGAGAGTAACAAGCTCAGGTCCGTTTTTCAGAAATTTTATTTTGTGGGCGTTATGGTAGAAGAAGCGGAAAGGGGCTGGAATGAAAGCAGAGGCTTTCCCTGTGCCATCCCCTCGGCATCCAGGTCACTGAAGTATCCAGAAGCCATAATAACAGAACCCCACGCCTGTCACCTAGACCTTGCTTTCCTGAGTTTTAAAAGAAGAGCCAGACCCTCCCTAAATAGCCGAGCTAATCATGGGGCTCAGCACTTTTCATCTTCAAAGCATTCCCATTCCCATCAATCACTCCCCTCCCTCTACCACGGAGTGATGGAAATAAACATAACCCATGCATTAGGGTTGTGAAACCAAGACCAGGAGGCCAGGGACTTGCCTGGGGCCGTAGACACACAGAAGCAGCCTGAGACTGAAACCCAAGTCTCTTGGATGATGGCCTAGAAAGGCTTGGTTACCTCTTATCAGAAATGATCAAAATAAATAATGAAGCACCTTCCAGGAGGCCTAAATCGACCTTTCTAGAGATGCTACCAGGAACTCATGCTCCAGGAGCACTAGAGAGCTCTTCCAGGCTGATGGATTTGCATCAGAGTAATATTTAGGAGGCTTAAGACTAAGTCTCTGTTCCATTATTTATAAAGTGGAAGTATTGCCGAGAAATTTCATTTTTATAAATGAATTAATAAGCATTTATTAAACACCTGCTGTGTGCCAGATTTGGCTAAGCAAATCATACTTGGATATGGACCGGGGGGGGGGGGGGGGGGGGGGGGCTTGGAGAGTGGGGAGGGGGGGGGGGGGGGGGGGGGGGGGGGGGGGGGGGGGGGGGGGGGGGGGGGGGGGGGAACGGGACCTGATATTTAAGAGAAGTCTCTAAAGCAAAGAATCCTTTGATATGCAACAATTGATCCCCCCATCTTCCTCCTCCCCCTCCCTTGCCTCTTTTGTATATCAGGATTTCTTTAAATAGACTTGACCCAAATTTTAAAAAATTGAGTATAAATGTCTTTCCTCCCAATCCTTGGTTTTCATTTGAAGAGAATTATCCAGAAATCTATGATTTTCTTAAAATGAAGTTGTGATGGTGGCGTTTGATATCTGACTCTTAGTTTTAAATGACTAGTTGAAGTATCTTGGACCAGAATTGAACTCAGGAAGGTGAAACTTCCTGAATCTAGGCTTAGTACTCTGCCCACTGCACCACCTTGCTTAATATGAAGACCTGAGTTCAAATCCCATCTTATATACTTACAACCTGGACAAGTCACTTCAACCTCTCCCTGCCTCAACTTCCTTATCCATAAGATAGGAGAGAGAATAATAGTTCCTGTCTCCCAGGGTTATTTTGCAGATCAAAAGATATATTCATACATACATGTTTTTGTTGGTAAGTCATTTTTCAGTTGTGCCCGGCTTTCTGTGACCCCATTTGGTTCTCAAAGTATGGTCTAGAGAATCCTGGGGATCTCTGAAACCCTTTTAGAGGGTCTACTACAAATTCAAAAATAGTTTTTATTTCCAATATGGTAAATGTAAACTTTGATGTTTAGTAATGGTCCCATTTTACAGCTATGTGCTGTATGCTGGAGCCAACAGTCTTTAAGAGGGGGAGAGCTAAATACATTCATAGACAGATAAGTCAATATAAAATGAAGACATTTCAGGAGGAAGAGAGAGTGAACAATGGGGGAAATCACCTCTTACCAGGAATGATTTTCCTCTCCAGCTCATTTTAGAGATGAGGAAACTGAGGCAAATCTAGTTAAGTGACTTGCCCAGAGTCACACAGCTAGTAAGTGGTCTAAGGCTGGATTTGAACTAATGCTCTATCTTGGCTGATAAACAGAAGAGGAAGAAAAACTGACTTTAGAGGATAGGCAAAAATACAAGACAAGCAAAAACCCCAAACCTTTAGAAATTTTTCTTCATAAACAATCACTCATTAATTCAACAGCCTCAGTTTATTATCTATTAAAATATTTTCACTAATATGACCACCTCCTCTCTTAATTGTGAACAGTAGGCCTTTAAAAAAAAAAATTGACATTATAGAGACTCCTAATAGCAGTGGTTCTCAAAGTATGGTCTAGAGAATCCTGGGGATCTCTGAAACCCTTTTAGAGGGTCTACAAATTCAAAAATAGTTTTTATTTCCAATATGGTAAATGTCTGTAAATATAATCCAGATAAACAAAAACTCTTTGGAGAGATCCTCAATCATTTTTAATAGGATAAAGATACTGAAAACAAAAGTTTGAGAACCACTGCCTAAAAACGTCAGAAACACTCAGTAAGCTGGCGAGTATTTCCTGATAGCTATCAGAATCAGGTTTGCACATTCACTCTAAAGTGTGGATTCAAAGGTCAGAAATAATAAACACATGCTTTTTGTGTTCAGGCTTGCCCAGTTCCCAGTTTCATTCCATTAAAACATAGTCATAAACTTATTATCTTCGCCTTACTTTCAGTAATCGTAAGTGATCAGATATATCAAATGCTTGCTGTATGCCATGCAAAAAACCGGAAGGGAGAGAGGAAGGAAGGAAGGAAGGAAGAAAAGAGAAAGGGAGGGAGGAAAGAGAAAAAAGAGGAAAGAAGGAAGAAAAAGCTGAAAGATAGAGCTGAGTTGAAGACACCAGGCATGGAGGCCTGGTCCAAGAGAGTCAAGAATGAATGGAATCCATGGATTGGGGATGTGCAGTTGACTATGGATTTCCTGATCTATGGATTTCCAGATTCCTCCCACTACATCTCAATTTTTATTTCTTTGAGTTATGTCAAGTAGGCAAAACATGAAAACCTTTCTTCACTATTTAGGGAAAGGGAAAGACTAAGCCTGTGATTTCAATCTTATACATTGTAAAGAGAACAATTTTCATTAGTTAAGATAACTTAGAGCTTTCCCTCTCTTCCCTCCCTCCCTTTTTTCTCCCCTCCTCTCTCTCTCTCTTCCTCTCCCTTTCTCTCTGCTTCCTCTCTCGTCTGTTTCTGTCTCTCATTCCACCTCCTCCCCTTCTTCCTTTTCTCCTTTCTCCTTCTCCATCCCTTCTTCCCCTTTTTCTTCCCTCCTTCTCTTTCTCTTACTTTCTTCTCTCTCCTCCTCCTCTCTCCCTCCTCTGCTCCCCTTTCCCTCTCCCTCTTTTTCTCTCTCTCCATCTCCCACATAAGGATACATAAGTTTTAAAGCCTCATTGGATAAAGTGAGAATAAAGCAAACTTGCTTCTTCTGTGTAGTAAAAGAGAGAAACAGGGACTGGATCTGTGATTTCAGTGTATACAGCATTTTCTCTCTCTTTGTAAGGCAGCACCTCCTCTGCAACTTATAATCTTGAGAATTTTCTGTAGCCCTGAGAGGTGACTTGCAGAGAATCACACAAAAAGAATGATCTGCATCAGAAGCAGGACTTGAATCCAAGTGTCCATGGATTCAAGGTCAGCTCTCCACTTGTTACATTTGCTACCTGAGAGCAAATGAAATATTTTCTTAGAACCCACAGGCAAGCCTTGCCTGAAAGAACAGATAGATATCACACATACACACACACAAAATCCCAAAACTGCTCTAAACAGCCAATAAATATCAATTGTATTCATTATCTAACAGCAGCATTTATATTAAGAAGTTTCTTCAAGGTTGGAGTAGATTGAGTTATCACATTCATGATGTTTTAAAATCATACTGATAGTTTATAATAATTATAATAATAATTAAAAAAGGATTGACAAAGCACTTGGGTTAGTGTTGGATCTATGAGTCTTTGAGTGTGTTTATCTTAATTGATACTTAAAAGTGTCTCTGAACTTTGATGTTGAGTAGTAACAGTCCCATTTTACAGATAAAGGAATATAAATTGACTTTGCACAAGATCACATGGGTGGCAGCCCTAAAAAATGAGAGAAAAATCCACGTCCCATTGTTCCAAGTATTCTGTCTCCTATGTCACAATACTATGTACCATTCTTGATAAAGTTTTTGTTTTTATGTTCTTTTGGCTTCCCCCTTTCCCACAAACATTTGACAGTGGATTTTATTTTCACTTACTCCTTTGAGATCCCAAATAATTTTAGGCTTTACTTTGGATGCCATATGTTGCCATTTTGAGAACTATAATTACCTCTACTGTGTCTAGCATAAAGAAATGAAGGAATGCATAATTTAAAGGGCAATTAAGATAGAATTAGGAAAGAAAGGAAAATCCTGGGACTAATCCATTTCATGCCCTCTCTATATAGATTACCATAGTAAATTGATTGACTAGAAGGAAGGTCAAATTAGCTGACTCCAATGAAATAAGATTCCTAATGGAGGCACTCAAATAGGATTAGCTCCCATGTTACTTGCTTACTTTGTTAAAAATTAGATAGCATAAAGACCAGAAAAAGGGAGGAAAAAAAAGAGGGATTAGTGTCAAAGAACCATCTAAAGTCATAATTTATTATCACTTCCAAGATAGAACCATATAAACATACACTGCTGAAATTCTTAGTGTGGTTCATTTCTGTTGTTCATTCTCAGATGACAAGTGCCATTTTGATTGCGTCTTTAATTTAAACTCTAGCTCAACATCTTTACTATAAGAGTATCTCTACTTATTCCACTGAAGTGATTCTTGTAATTATCTAAAGTCCAACCTGGTTCAACAAATATCTATTAAGTTCCTACTATGTGCCAGACACCCCAGTGACCTCATGGCTGGAAAAGCTGTACCCCACAATTACTACTTCTAAATCCAGTGGTAAATGAATAGATGTTATACCCAGTAAGGCAGGGATTTGGGAGGAGGGTCACTGACACTCTCAACAGTGATCTAAGATCAAGGTAGAAAGGTCAGAAGCCAAGATAGAGCTAGTTATTCCCAGGATAGCAACTGAAAGGTGTTGGTGGGAATGAGTAAGTGTAAATTCTGAGCTTTCTAAGTGATTTAATATACTTTATCTGGGTCATAGAGATAGAAAAAAAGAAGGATCATAGGTCATGTAGACTTGAAGTTGGAAGCGGTCTCAGGAGCTCATCTGTTTCATTCCTCTGATTTTTTTCAGAGGAGCAGAAAGGCAGTGACTTAATTATTTTGGGTAATAAGCATCCAAGCAAAAGTGTGGACCCCTTTCCTCTGACTGCAAAACCAGTTCTCTCACTATTTTACTTCGCAGTATCTTTTACTGATGCTGGCCTTTGTGCAGCATCCTTGGTTTGCCATTCACTGGGGTACTCATGAGCCTTGGGGCAAACCATTTAATTCTTCTGAGCTGGTTTCCTACCAGTAAAATGAGAACTATAGTTTAAAAATAACTTCTATTTAGAAGACCTAGACCAGAATCTCCGTTTTTTCACTTATTTATTGTAACTTCAGCCCTATGAATCTCAGCTTCCTGTTCCTTAGACCAGGGTTGGGGTGAAAAAGCAAAACTGGTTGTCCTTCATTTACAGAGACCCATTCAAGGTCACATAGTTCCTTGGTGGTAGAACGGGATCCAGGGTTTGGTACAGACTTCTCCAACACGGAACCCTTGTTTCCAGGACCACAGCAACTGTAATAAATAATCCCTGTCCTATCTACTTGACAGTGATATTAGGAACAAATGAGGCATTAATTGGAGTTGGTAAACTGGAAGAAGTAAAGACTTGTTCTTAGAGAGCTCTTAAGAGTAATCAACTCTCCTTAACCTCAATGTCCTAACCAGGACTCAAGATTTCAATTGTTTGAATGCAGGGAACACCCTTTATTGCTCTCAGATTATCCCATAACACCCTGGGGCATATATGCAAATTAAAAATAACAATACAAGATTATAGTTTTTAGCAGCCCTTACTTAAAAGGATGGTTGAAAATATTGTTTAGATACTTATAATTAACAATAATGATAGCAAGCATTTTTATCATACTTTTAGGTGTGCAAATTGCTTCACATACATTATCCCCGGTCCATTTTCACAATGACTCTGGGAAACAGGTGCTATTCCTTATCCTCAGTTTTACAGATGAGGAAAACTGAGGCTGAAATATGTGTCCAGGGTCACATAGCTAATAAGCATCTGAGGAAGAATTTGAACTTGTGTCTTCCTGATCCCCATGTCTACCACTCCATCCACTGCTTCTCTTGTGGAACATTGTATTTCTGATCTCCCTGTCCTCCCATTCTATGGCACTCTTGTTCCTGTTCTAACCATGAATCCTTCAGAAAGAATTCATTCAACAAATTGAGGGTTTTTCTTAAATTTTTTTTTAATGCCTCAGCACTATTAGTGCCACTCTTGGCCAACTTTTGACTCTCTTTGTTTGATCTATCCTTGATGATGTCTTTTTTTCTCCCCTTCTTGGATAAGTCCTGCTGGTGATAGGCTTTTTAATCTACATACATACCAGCAGTCTTTCCATTGTTGCCCTTTGAAGTCACCTGTCATTTTGATCACAGAAATTCCCAACAGTTGAGAACCTGTTTCTCTTGGTTCCCTGCCCCCCTTTCCCACACCCTCAATCACAGCTATCTCTAAAACTTCAATGTTCTCAACTGCCTGTTGGACTCTACTCTTATATGTCCCATCGGCCCCTCAAACTCTGTAACAAAAGTCAATCTCATATGTCACTTCCTTCAAATCTAGCTTTATTCCTGGCTTCTATTCAGGCCATAATAATACTCTAAGCTCTTCTTGCATAATTCAAAAGTCATCTTTATTGCTTTCTTCTTCTTCAGCTTTACTTGGATGCTACTGCAACTATTCCACTTCAGGTCTTCATGACTTCTAAATGTTAAAAATCTGTTTTTTTTTTTGTTTTTTTTTTTTCCCCATGATGGGTACTCTTTCCCTACTATCTATCCCAGCTCCTCTCTTAAGAAATAATTATCCAGAGTTGCCCCAAAATACAGAGCCTTGTGGCCAGCCTGTAATGAGGCTCTCTGAATTTTTTGCCTTTCTTTGTATCCTTAACAGAATTAGCACAATGTTTGGTACATAGTAAACAATAAATGCTTCTTCACTGACTGACTTTAGGTAGGTCCCTTGACAATATAAATACCACCTATGCATACTGGTCCATATAGATAACTTTTCCAGCAGGGCCAGCATTCGCCTCCCACTGGCACTGCCTTCAAAAACTGGGGTTGGGAACGTTCCATGAATAGGGAGAACCATCATAACATCCAAGCAAGACAATCTTTTTCCCTTGATTATTGTAGTAGTTTGCCCACCGTCCCCATCCCATGGATGTAATTCAGAAGTCTCCAAATAATCCTTCACTTTGGCTTATGTTGTTTCTTCAGCCTGAATTTGGTCTTCCCTAAATCCTCCACAGCAGAGTTGAGTACTCAGATCAAATGTTGCCTCCCTCTCGATGAATCCCTCCTTGGTCTTCCCAACAAAATGGGATCCTTTACTTTCTGTGGAACCTTATAGTTGTGTGGGTATATCAAATCCTGTGTCTTAATTGTTATAATTTGTTCCTCGGTTGTGTGTCTTTCAGATTAATGTAGAATGGGCAAACACTCATTGAAACAAAACTTTTATCTTTGTATCACCAGTGCCTGGAACATGGTTAGTTCATTATATATGATTCTGGGTTGTTGATGATTGATTAATGATCTCTGTCTCTCCTACTCTATCCATTGATCCAACTAATCCCATAGTCAGTGCTCAATTGATATTTTCTGGCTTAGTTTTTTTGGTTTTTTAGTTTCTAATATTCTATGAAATAGAATACATGTTTATGGTATTTGATGATTTTTGAGTAGATTATAGATTGTGAGCTGAAAGGTATCTTGGAAATCATTTAATCATTTGTATGGGTAAAGTGCTCTAGAGCAGCTAGATCCTAAGACTGCACAGTTATTGCTGTTTTACATCCCCTGAGGTTTATCTTATTTGTAAACTAGAAAATGTTTGCGCTTTTTCAAGCTGGAGGATGTGATGTACATTTTTAATGTTTACTCAGTATCTCAAATGATAATTATATAGATAGCTTATACATATGCTATAAGGGTTTCAAAGTATTTGTGGGTTACAATGGTTATCTCATTAGATTGTTACAACAATCTGCGGTGGGAGTTCCTATTATTACCCCTATTTTACAGATGGAGAAAAATGAGGCTGATTGTAGTTAGTGATAAGGGAGTAAGTATCCAAAGGGGAGATCTGACCTCACGTCTTGTTGGGCCTGCCTAGTGTGCTAGCCAATACATCACTTAGCTGCCCGCCTAGATTCATTTCTAAATAAGAGGAAGAAATTAGCCCAGTTCTAGGGGTCACCAGGTAAATGGAAGTCTAGAAGCCCTGCTTCGGTGCTGAGCCTGAAGAAGGCCAAGTTTCCTACAAACATTATTCATTGTAAGAATGTAGTCAAAAGGAACTAGACAGGAAGAAAATGTCTTTTAAGATGATCATCTCCCATTGCCTGATTTCCACATCATAATTACTGCTGCTGTTGTTTAGTCATTTCAATTGTGTCTGACTGTCTGTGACCTCATTTGAGTTTTTCTTGGCAAAGATATTGGAGTTGTTTGCTTCTGTCCCTGTCCAGCTCATTTACAGATGTGGAAACTGAGGCAAACAGGGTTAAGTGATTGCTTGAGGAGTGTCTGAGACCAGATTTGAACTCATAGTATTTAACATTTATATAATGCTTACTGTGTGCCAGACACTGTGCTAAGTGTTTTACAATTATTATTTTGTTTGATCTACCTCCATTGTTAAGGATTATTATTATTCCCCCAAACAGGTCAAATGACTTGCCTGGGTCATTCTGCTAGTATGTCTGAGGCAGGTTTGAACCGTCTTCTTGACTCCAAGCCTGACTTCTAGTCCCTGCAGCAGTTAGCCACCCTAAGAGTATATTTGTCCTTCTGTGATCTCTAGTGCATTTTGGAAAGAGAAGTGACTCTTCCTTATAGTGAACTTGTCTCCAGAGCTGCTTTTATAGACTGGAGCTCACAGGTTCCTAATCTCCATGTCCAGATAAATGAATTTGTTAACATGGACTCACCCACTTGTTCATTATTTCCCATTTCCTTTTTTTAAAAGTATAGGTTGCTTTTGACTTTCAGGAAGCTACTTACTTAGTCATTGTTCTAAAGGCAATCATGTCCCTCTTCTGAAGGATTTAGTATAAGATAAACATGCTGATTCTGTTAATGGCTTAAAAAGTCCACAAGGAGATGGATGGCACACATACTGGTGGAGTAGCTCAGCCCTACTCTCCAAATAAAGAACAAAAGAGATTAGTTGCATGAGAAAGAATGTTGGGTTACAAAATGTCAACAGTTTTCTTGTGAATCCTGTTTATAAAGTGTATAATTAAGCTTTTCTCATGTCAAAAAATAATAATAATAATCAGATTTCTTCAAGGAAAAGTCTCCTGCAGTTTATTAGTAGTGTTCTGGGGTTTTCCCTTAATAGGATCATAGATTTAGAGAGCTAGAAGGTATTTTAAAGATCAACCCCACCATTTTATAGATGTGGAAATTGAGACACAGAGAGAAATATAGCCTAGGGTCACAGAGCTAGTAAGAATCTGAAGTAAAATTTGACCTCGGTCTTTCTGACTCCTAAGTCTAGTGCCCTATTTACTACATCACACTATCTCTCAAATTGAATGACAGAGTCAAGAGTCAAAGTAGTTTAGATTTCTATGGGAAAGGGACCTCAGAGTCTCTCTGTGCCAGTGGTTCTCAAACTTTTGTTATCAGTATCTTTATCCTATTAAAAATGATTGAGGATCTCTCCAAAGCGGTTTTGTTTATCTGGGTTATATTTATAGACATTTACCATATTGGAAATAAAAACTATTTTTGAATTTGTAGACCCTCTAAAAGGGTTTCAGAGATCCCCAGGATTCTCTAGACCATACTTTGAGAACCACTGTTCTGTGCTATATAGCATCCTACTTCTCGGGGCTACCCATTTCGCTTTGGTGGACCTAAGCATCAGAAAATGTTTGTTTTCATCAAACCCATCTTTGCAACATATACATTTTATGTGTTTTTCTTCTTTTGGGGGGAATCGCTATCACTAACCCCTCTCCATATAACAAGTACATGTAGTCCAGCAAAACAAATCCAATCATTAGTCATCCCTGACAATATCCATTTCGTTCACATTACTAGCAGTCTTCCTCTTTGGTCTTCTGAAGTCACAGTTGAGCCAGTCCTTTTCCTAACATACTGCCTTGTTCCATTAGGAGGACAAAAAGATAGGCAGATAAAGTGAGGCGGAGGAGCATCTGAAATGACTTAAGAACCTGCCTCCTACATTGGATAGGCCCTGGGTTAGAGACAGGGAGCGAGATGGGCGTTTTCAAACATGCATTTGTCTTGCTGAACTAGATTTATTTGTTATAAGGAAGAGAGGCTAGTGAAAATGATGTCTGAAAATGAAGAAACATGAATATATTCAATATTTAATGAATATATTCAAAGGTAAAAAGAAAGGAAGTCATGGCCCTAATTCCAAGGCTGACCAGCCAAGTATAAAACATTGGCAAGACAACATACAAACAGCTGTGTACAGGATAAATTGGGAATAACCAACAGCGGGAAGGCACACGTGTTCAGAGGAATCAGAAAAAGCTTTTTTGCAGCAGGTGGGATCTTAGCTGGGACTTAAAAGAGAAGCAAATAGGTCAAGAGGCAGTTCAGACCGCTTGTTGGACATTGGCTATACAAAGCTCTTTCTGAGCTTAGTTTTCTCATCTGTAATATGGGAATAAATAATAGCATCTTTGGCATAGGGCTGTTGTGAGAATCAAGAGCAACCATGTATGTTAAGCACTTAAGAAGTTTGGTGTGCTGGATAACATCAAAGACTCAAGTCCAAGTTCTGAGAATGTCCTCAAATCTCTGTGATATCTTGGGCTAATTTAACTAACTCTGCCTTTAGTTTGCTCCATTATAAAAGGAGTTTGGCTTAGCTGGTTTCAAGGGTCCTTTTCTATACCTAAATTTGTGATCCTTAAGTCAGCTCTAATTATCATTATCATCTCCTAGCCCCCATCCAGCTCTTTGATCTTGTGACTTTCATTGAAGCTCCTCAGTAAAACAAGACCTATAACTTTACTACAAATTTAAGAGGCACAAGTAGGGGGGAGGAGAGGGAACAGGACAGGACTGGATGGGATACTTTATCCCTACAAGGGACAGTAGTTTCATATTGCCCCAAGGCACTATTATTATGTGGTGGACTAGGATGAGTCACTAGTGGATTGATAATTTTATGATGCATCTGTGATAGCCTCAGATTTAGTCATTTCCAGGGGGATTTGCAGTTTAATAATTAACCTGGAAAGTTGTTTTATTTTCCTCAACTAAGCCACCACTAGGACTTCCCTTTTGTAATCACAAAACACAACAAGGTGTTAAACTGCAGGGAATGTACACTTGGCGTTTATCCAAGTTAAAAATGACTTTTTACCTCTTTCTGTCAGGGACTCTCCTTGATTCTTTCATGACTTCAGGGAGGTTCCCTTTGGCAGTCAAAGTCACAACTTCCTCACCTGCATTGTTTAGTCTGCCAAGCACATTCCTGCCCTTTTCCAACCAGATGGGAGTTCTCTGCTTAATATCTGGGTGTCTTGCTTTCATTTCTCTCCTTTTCCCCACCTTCTCCATCCTGCCTTTCTCCTTGCCTGTGCCATGTTTTATACAGAAATAGAAAAGCAAGTTCTATCTGGAGGGTGTAATCAGAAAACTTGAGGATAAAATCAAGAAAATGACAATTACCTGTTTGGTTACAGGTTTTAGGGAACCTGAGACTCACACAGTTATACATTCCATTTTTTAAAAAAGCCTATAATTTATATAGGACACTTTTTTTTTTTTAATTTTTTTTTTTAATTTAATAGCCTTTTATTTACAGGATATATGCATGGGTAACTTTACAGCATTAACAACTGCCAAACTTCTTGTTCCAATTTTTCACCTCTTACCCCCCCACCCCCTCCCCTAGATGGCAGGATGACCAGTAGATGTTAAATATATTAAAATATAAATTAGATACACAATAAGTATACATGACCAAAACGTTATTTTGCTGTACAAAAAGAATCAGACTCTGAAATATTGTACAATTAGCTTGTGAAGGAAATCAAAAATGCAGGTGGGCATAAATATAGGGATTGGGAATTCAATGTAATGGTTTTTAGTCATCTCCCAGAGTTCTTTTTCTGGGCATAGCTGGTTCAGTTCATTACTGCTCTATTGGAAATGATTTGATTGATCTCGTTGCTGAGGATGGCCTGGTCCATCAGAACTGGTCATCATATAGTATTGTTGTTGAAGTTATATAGGACACTTCTAATAAGGAAAGCTAGTTCAGTAACTTACTGTCTTAGAAGGTCGCTTGGGGTATTATATAGTATTATAGATTTAGATATAGATATATATCATATAAGTTTAACTAATTTGCCCAATGTCAAAAAAATCAGACATAATATCAAAAACTAGATTTGAATCCAGAATCTCTAAACTAGTCCCAATTCCAAGCTAACTGGATCCACTAAGTCATCATCCCTGCCTTGCTATTTTCCATGTTAACAATGCAAAATAAATTTAGGATTGTGGGATATAGAAGTAGAAAGGACCTTAGAGATCATCTAGCTCATCCTCTCATTTCTAAAAAAAAGAAACCGAGGCACAAAGTGGTAATACTGCTTGCTCAAGAACAAGCAGTGCCAGAGCCAGAATCTGAACATTAAAAGAACTCTTCTCAAAATCCTTCCCTTTTACTCTCAATCTAAGCCTTTTCATATGGTACTGCAGCTCTTTTCAACTACTCTCCAACTACAATTTAATTCTGCTCTAAAGTGTATTCTCATTGTCCTTGCTTTTTAAATTTCCTCCAGCTTCAAAAACTGTTGGTCACTAAGATTTCAGTGGAAGCAAAAGAAACTTGTTTCACTTTTCTGATTCTGTAAAAGTCGCTTGGGTTTGCTTGACTTGTAGTTGCATAGAGATTGTATAGGGAGTTATCCCAAAGTGTTCACCCTCCATTAATTTTATTCAATAAATCACAACTGTAGGGCATGTTACAAATGATTTTTTAAAAGATCTACTTCCTTTCACCAGCCTTAAAATGAAAGGCAATTTGTTCTGATTACAAACCAGCCATCAGAATATTACAATTATTTCTAATCTCTGCTTTCAAAATCTATTATTGTTTCCAGCACCTTAATAATAATTATTATTTTCCTTGATGAGGTTTTTTTTTTTTTTTTCCAGACTGTGATTAGTATTCTTGGGGATAAGTTATTTCCCTTTTGTATTTTGTTGTTGTGTTTTCAACAGTAATAATAAGTTATCAGTCTCATCTTTCTTTTCCCCTTTTTCAAAGTGCATTACAAATACTATCCCAAGTATCTTTATCTCCTATCCATTTTATACCAAAGGTGACATATTCTTATTCTAGAAGGCTAGTATAGTAGAATGTAGAAAAGTGCTAGTTCAGAGATTCTACATCTAAGTACAGAGAATTATAAAGTATTATTAGAAAGCATCTTTCTCACAGTCTCTCCATTCATCAGTTGAAAAAACCAAAGTCCAGGAAATTTTTTTCTTTACAAAATTATTTTCCCCTAAGCTCTCTAAGAAAGGTTCTAAAAGATACAGATTGTAAAGCAAATAATGGAAGCTTAATTAATAAATACAAATTGGTGACAGTGCAAGTTATCATTTTAACAAAAATAGCCTAATCTCTTTGCAAGTCTCCTGATAACAGAGCATACACAATGTCATTTTTGTCTTACCACACTGCTTAGCACTAAGTAATAGGTACTTAATAAATTGCAATTTTTGATTGACTTGAAGTCTTCCATTTTTCTAACATATTTCAACAAAAATAAGGAGAATCACAATTTTTTTTCTAAGGCTGGAATTTAAGACCTGCTAAAATAAACCCTTCTCTATGTCTGTGAAAATGCATTTATCAACAGTCTGTAATATGAGGCCCAATTTAGTGTCGCCAGTTAATAGAAAATGTGGAATACCTTATACTTTCATTTTTCTGGCTTTTGAACCTTTATCTTTGTCTTAAAGTCCAAGATGTTTGCTGTTTGACTGTGCCATCTTTCAACCTCATTCAGATTTTCTTATTATCTTCCCTTATTTCCTTTGGCTCATTAAGCAATCAATTAATCAACAAGCATTTATTAAGTGCCCTGCTATTTGCCAACCATTGTAGGTACTAGGTATACAGAGACAAAACTTGACTGTCTGGCCAGAATATACAACATGTACACAAAAATTCTGGTCCACATGGTTCTGGTGCCTCCTTTTGTCACAGAATTTTGAAATTAGAAGTTACTACGATAGCCCTCTGATTTAAAACATACCCCCCAAAAGGAACCTGTCCTATAACGGATCTACTAAGCGGTCACCTGATCTCCCATCTCTTCTCAAAATAATCTATTCCACTATTCCGGCAATTACAAATTTTTAGGGCTTTCTTCCTTATATCAAACCTCAATTTACCTTTTTGAAACTTTAGCTCATTGCTCATGGTTTTCCCTTCTAGGCCAAGCAGGAGGAACAATGTTCTCCTTCCTTTTCTTTCCATTACATTAAAAATGTTGGTAGTATAATGTGAAGGGGCATATCCCAGAAGTAAATAATTTTCTCTTGTATCCCCAGCAACCTAACACAATACCCTTGCTCTGCCACAGAGTAGGTACTTAATAATGCTTCAGAAGTAAATAATTTTCTCTTGTATCCCCAGCAACCTAGCACAGTGCCTTGCTTTACTAGAGTAGATGCTAAAAAATGTTTGTTGAATCATTTTTCTATTTGAAAATAAAATTCTGCTTGAATATTTAATATTTGAAAATTCCATCTATTATTAGCCTGATTCAAATCTTTTTCTTGTACTATCATCCTGAACAACCCCATTTGTCCACATGAAAGTGTCAGTCTTATCCACAGAATTTTTAGGATTGGAATATTTTTAGCAAAACACCCTGGAAATAATTCTTCAGCAGCTAGACTGGACTCAAATGTTGAGCTCCACTTTTGAAGATTTCAGATGAGAAATATTTCTTTCTCTCTCTCTCTCTCTCTCTCTCTCTCTCTCTCTCTCTCTCTCTCTCTCTCTCTCACACACACACACACACACACACAGTCTCACCAATTTCCATTTAAATCATATCAAATTCCCTAATTAAACCAAAGTCCTTGACTTGTAGGCTGTTTTTATTTAGCATGTAAGGAAAATGGATTGTTTCTCAGTTTAAAAAAAAAAAAAAGGCAACCCCAAAACATTCTGAATGGAATCAAAAGAGATTATGTTTCTTGGTTGTAAGTGATAAGGCCTGGAGGTGGGGGTTCGGTGTCAGTTTGAAGAGATCTCATTTCAAGTGCAGCCTTGGGTTTTTATGTGTGTGGGAATGGAGTTAAAGGAAAACACAGCTGAAGCTGCAGGCTAACTCTTCCTGTCTAACCTGTTCATTTCCAGGGTGAGTCAGCCCTGGCCAGAAATGTGCCTTTAAACCAGTTTCCAGTGAAATCCATATGGGAATTCCAACAAAGTTATTCCCCTTGAAGTCTATAAACAGCTAATCTCCTTAAAAAAGGCATTCTCTCTTTTCCCTTCCACCCCTTCATCTCTAGAGAAATTTTCCCCAGGGGTAGAACATTGTCCGTCCCTGGGAGAGTTCTCTCTCAGAGGGAAGGAGTGGAATGGGGAGGTGTCATTCGAGAGAGCTGCTGATGTCAGTAATGTGTCAGCAGTGGGAGGTTAGGTCTGTGAAACCGAGTTACACCTTAGAAAGTGTGTGATGAAACTCAGACTGGAGCTCCTGAAGGAAGCACCCGAGCTAGGTGGGTGGGGGTGGGAGGAAGAGGAGAGGCTAAGGAGGGGGCTTCCCTCCCCTTCCTCTGCTGCTCTGGAAGACCAGAGATGCTCCAAAGGATCACATTTCCCTGCTGGACCTTTTAACAAATAGGTATGTTTAAAAAAAACAAAAAACAAAACTTTTGTTTGTATGTTCCTCTGTACCCTTTGAACTCAGAGCAGGTTTAGGAGTGTAGATGGCTGCATGTCCCCTCATGGAGGGAGTGGGGGAGCATGGAGAAGGAGTGCTCTGTGTTTTATTTTTCTGTGTGTGTTTGTGAACCAGGATAATTGTCTTCCGTAGTTCCACGTTCATTCTAGTGGGTACAATTTCGGCTTCCCAGGCACCAGAGCACCTCATACATTTCTTGCCCCGAGACTTCGGTAACAGTGCTTAGATCCTCAAATATGATGCGTTCTAATTCAGCAGGAAAACTCCGGTACTGTTTGGGCAGCTGATAACCTATTCCCGTGAAGGCTTTTTTCCATCGTGCTTTTAAAAATCCAACCATCGCTACCCTGTACGCAAGCAAAGGTCTAATGATGGAATGAAATCTGTAGACTAATTATTCAACGAGGCTCGAGTGGAACTTTTTTTTTTCTTTTGCAAAGAAGGATTGAACTAAATGGAACATTCTAAAGTTCAGGTTCAGTGAGAAGAGCTCCAAGGAACCAGCAGGTCTAGACAGAAACCATTATTAATGAACTTGATAACATAAGTCCATTTCAAATGGAGCTAGACGTCTTTAATTTCAGGAGTCAGGTGCATTCATCAAAGCTTGTTAGGTTTTCAGGCAGACGGTGCTAATTGTTTAGGATAAAACATATGGGATGAACTAGCTTAATAATAGAGGGATAAATGGAAGTAAAAGGTACTGTTGAGATGCCCTCCTTGCAATTTTCCTTTACTGAGAAGGGGATGCCATCTTTGACTCTACATTTTTGCAGAGAATTTCCTCTGGTTGCAGGGGTTTGGAGGAGCAGGTGACAGCAGACCTGGGCTACCCTACCAATAATACAAGCTTAGTTTTACTTTCACTTTGATACTGCGAGTTTATAAAATGTATCCCTTCAGGGTCCAATTGAAGGATTCATTCTGTAGAGCCTTTTTGGAGAATAGTAGCACATCCTGATCATAGATTAAAAAAGGAGCTAGAGATTCCCATAATCCTCCTTTCTAGTTGAGTTCAATCAGACTAAAACTCTTCATGGAAGGAGCAGAAGAAAGGACAGCAGAAAAAGTAGGGAAGGCTGCCTTGAACTTGACTTTTGGGGTTTTGATTATTCCTCTCCCTCTTCCAGCAATCTGGGCACTCCACCTTCAATCTGTAGTTTCCTATTTGGAAGCCATTGATCTTATCTCTCATTTGGGGATTCTAGTTTGCATTTTATCTACACAGATTCAAAATTAAATGGTACAAGGGAAACTTATCTGTGAGGTAAAGTACCTAGTAGAAGATTATAGGTCCGTAGATTTGCTATTAAAACCTGCTCTCCCCTCAGAGGTTTGCCTCTCTGGCTGGATTCTGATAAGAAAGGAGCTAGATTTGAACTGTGTTTATGTTCTTTATGGCTTTGGGGCTAAAAAGTCTTTGAAAACAGATAATGCATTTATCTGTATTTATTTACAAATTGGGTTCCTGATGTTTTAATAACTAATTGGCTCTCTTATATGCAAGGATCTACAAATCACTTAAACTCCAAGAGCCTTCCATTCCTTTAGTCACCTGTAAAATGGACTTGGTATCTACTAAAGTCATTGTAATATTCATGAAATAATGGATCCAAAGACCATTGAAACTTTTAACATGACACAGGTTTAACATTTAACCTTCTAAAATTGAAAATACTTTTGTTTTCTGTTCCTTTTATTATTTAGTTATTTCAATGGAAACAGCTGGAGAATTTATATTTCCGTGAAAAGAAATTTGCTGTGGAAGTTCATGACCCTCGCAGGTGAGAATTATGGGTGTTTTCCTAAATGGAAAGGAACAATTGTTTTGAAAACTAAATTGAAAAGTAGCCATCTAGTTGAATTAAGATGATTTTTCCTTTCTCCCTTACCTCCTAATAAATGGATAGTTCCTGGTTGTTAGGATTTTAACTTTACAGATGGCTGAGAAAATTCAAATTCATTGTTCTTTGAAAACTTAGAGGTAGGAAAGAGATTGGTATGTGGGGGAATGTGTTTTGTGCTTGGAGTCACAGACTCTAGGGCAAGTCACTTTGCCTTTTGGAGCCTATTTCCACCTCCAGAAATAATATCAACTGCCTCATTTTGTAAGGCCTCCATCAGATAATGCATGCAGTTTGTCCTCAGACTTTTGGAACACCTTATATGAAGAATTTTGTTCCAAAGCATCAACTTTTCAATTATGGTACCAGCATCTGTTTATAGAAACTTATAATCTGCTTTGAAATGATAGGGGGGAAAAAACCATGGCAAAAACAGGGAAGCAAAGAAAGCCCTACGTCTAGTAACAGATTTTCTCCTATTGGGAAAAACAAAATAAACCAAACCATGTCTCTCTAGGTCACAGTTCAACTGAAAACCAGGTCCTGTGTTTTTAGGCGCCATCATGGAACAGTAAAAAGAGTACTGGGTTTGGAATCATCCAATCTGGGTATAGATTCTGCCTTTGACATTTGTTTGCTTGATAAACAAGAGCAATTCATACGATTTTTGAATCTCATTTTCCTCAATATCAGAGAAGAGTGATATTAGTAATTCCCATCTTGATGGAATATTGCAAGGCTTCCATGAGATAAAACATACTAAAGCTCTTTTATATAAATGCCATGTATTATTATTGAGGATCTGCTAGATGCCAGTCTGTGGGGGGGATATAAAGACAAAAATAAAACTATCCCTGACTTCAGAGAGCTTACATTATATTAAGGAAGAAAACATCAGCCTAAAGAAGTATATGCGAAACAAATATAATAAAATTTGGAGGGGGGATGATTTAGCAGCTGAAGAATCAGGAAGTCTTTTGTAGAAAAGGCAGTGCTTCAATGGATTTTTGAGAAAAACACAAACTGACCACATTGCATTCCAGGCACAAGATATAGCCAATGCAAAGACAGTGAGCTGGAAGAAGATAGATATCATGTGTGAACAACACAAACGAGACTCAATTGGGATCAATTGTAGAGTCTTGAGAGTGAGAGTAGAATGTTAATAAGGACAAGAAAGGTTAATCCTGGAAGGCAGTTCTAGTGTCATGACTAACCTGGCAGTTTTGAAGAACTTAGTTATAGATCCAGCTTTACAAGCCAGCCTCTTTCTTCTGAACCTCAGTTTCTTCATGTGTCAAATGAAGGGCTTAATGATCCTCAGAAATTTAACATCCTAATAATCTATGAAATCAGTCCTTTCTGTCTTCCATTTCCTCAACTATAAAATACTGATAAGCTCCTTATTGAGAAGATTGTATATAAATAGAAGCTTTAAATGGAGCACTGCCCATCCTGCTTCTAATACACTTTAATCATTTAGCTTTATTTAAAAGTTGTCAAAGGGTTTTGCAAAGATTGTCAAAAAAATTGTCAATTCATATTTTTAGAAAATTAAAAAGCTTTACTAAGAAAAACATTTTTTTTTTTAATTGTCAAGCTCTACAAAGAAGCATTATCTAAATTAAGATTTAGGTTAAAATTCATCTTTCCAGTCCCCCATAGTTGCAGTCCCTCTTTAAGGTCATCTTCCAGTTCCATTGTATATGTCTTATATAATCATTTAATTTGCATGTTGTCTCCGGGTAGAAGTTTAAGTTCCTTGAGAGCGGGAACCATGGATTTGTCTTTCTTGTATTCATCCATGCTCAACTGAGTGTCTGGCATACAGTAGGTGCTTAATAAATGCTCCTCGTTGGCTAATTTGTTTTTTTCTTGAAAGGAGCAACTTTTTTAAGTGTTCACAGTAAGATAAGTGATTTAAAAAAAAAATCTTATTAAGCACATTTTACCCAATGCTGGACCAAGCCAGAGGCAAATAATTGTTTTTTCCCCTCAATGAGAGGCACATTACTTTAACAGTCATCCTGAATGTTTCAGAATTTCGGTATCCAGAAGAACCTTTGGGCAGAGCGGACTTTTCGTGCAGACCTGGTATGCCAATGCTTCTCTCATCAAATCCATCTGGGTGATGGCAATCAGTCAACACCAGTTTTACTTGGACAGGAAACAGAGCAAAGTAAGTTACCAGATGTATTATTGTAGGGGGTGGGGGGGGATCCAACTCTCTTGTTTAGTTTCTAAATAGAGGATATTATTCAATTGATGATAAGTTGCCTGCAGATGAGAACATCCCAGCAATTTCCTTTTGATGACCCTGTAGTCTTTTTTAAAAGTTTTTCTGAGGGAGGGAAATAAGATGTGGAAACGTATAAATGTGCGAAAACTGACGTCCAGTTTACATGCGTCTCAGCATTTTGCTTCTTCTGTAAGATTCAAGTTGGTGGGTTGTGAAGCTGTTATGATAGCATGAGTAACAAAAAAACAATTATGAAAAACCAGCCCACATAACAATGTGTGCAACATTCTGGCTAACAATGTAACTAGTAATCCTTACCTACAGGTCCCCACACCGCTTGCAACAAAGAAAGCATCATTATGTCTAACCAACCCAGGTCCAATAGTGTACACAACATTCTGGCTAACAATGTAACTAGTAATCCTTACCTACAGGTCCCCACACCACTTGCAACAAAGAAAACATCATTAAGTCTAACCAACCCAGGTCTAATAATGTGTACAACATTCTGGCCAACAATATAAGCAGGGTTTCTCACTCATAGGCCCCCAAACCACTTTTAACAGAGCATTGGACATTTCTTTGCCCCCTCCTCACCAAGAGGAAGGATCATCTGCCTTCTGAGACCTAGACTGGTTACTTATTTAATCTTTCCATTACATTCTCTAAGAAGTCTAGAGCCTTATCATTGTCTTTTCCTCTTATCGTTAGTTGGGATGACAATAAAGAATTTTCTCTTGGCCCCTGCAGGCAAAAATTCCCTCCGCCAGGAGTTTAGATGACATCGCCATGGACCTAACTGATACAGGCACGCCCAAGGTTTCCAAATTGATGACTTTGGAGGCAAAAACTCATTTCATCATGGCAAGCAATGGTAGCTTGATCTCCTCAGGTAAGTTATTAGATTAGAATGGTCCCTAGTCCTTTACTCTGCCCATTGTGACTTTGTTAAGCTCTCTCTGGCTTTTAAAATGTGTTGTTTTAAGCATAGCAGTCTCACTGAATTTGTGACTGTAGTCCTCATTTTTTTTTTCAATCTATATTTTCCAATTCAAAAGAAATGTGGTAAATTTGAGGGAATCTGAAAGACCTGTCCTGCTTCTTGACATATTCTGATTGTGTGACCCCTTCACAAGTCGCTTAATCTCAGTTCCCCTAATTATCTCTCTTAAGATCACAGGTTGCAGAGGAGTTGTCAGTCTGCATCAACAGAGGAAATGTTCATCCGGGGAATTCTCTGAACTGACGAAATTACAGATCTGAACTCTCAAAAAATAAAAATTTAATAAAAGAAATAGCAAATAACAGATTTTAACTTTGTACAAAATTGTATATATTTAAGCTTGCCTAAAATAGGCTCTTATCTTTCAAATCTCCTTATATAGTTGAGCTCATACATAGAACTTTGTGGGAAGCCCTCATGATAACTCAATAATAACAGTCTTCCATGGCTCCCTATTGCCTCTGAAATAAAAATACAAACTTACTTCTAAAGTAGACATTTAAAGCCTTTTCAGACTAGGTTTCTGTCTACCTTTCCATGCTAATTTATTTTATTCTCTTTCATGAAACCCATGTTTCATCAAAGCTGAACTGCTAGCCCTTTCCTAAATGTAAAATTCCACCTCCCTGGGACAAGCTTTCAAAAAGGCCATTCCTGCATACCTGGAATTTAGTCCCTTTCTCACCTTTGCCCTTTGGAATCCTGTGTTTCCTACAAAATTCCATTTGAGCACTGCCTTGTTTGCTGATCCCTTTCCAATTTCTAGCAACCTCTCCTTACTCCTACCCCCAAATTACACTTTTAAAATAAATTATTTTGTACTCAGGCCTTGCCCCCCTCTCCCCACTCTAATAGTCATTACATTCTATATATATATATAGAATGTATATATTCTATATGCTTTCTGTACATTACATCTATGATAGATAGATAATACTTTATGTTTCCTGAGGGCAGCTAATGTTTTGTTTTAAGTCTTTGCATTTCCAATTCCTAGCATTTAGTAGGAGCTTTAATAATTGTTTGTCAAGTTGAGTGAAAGGGAACAATCAGATTGTCTTTTTGCTGTACCTCCCATCCCCGTGGGCAAATGTTTCCTCGTTTTCACTTCAGAAAATGAAATCTCTTCTTTATTTTATCATAATTTTCCAGAAACACCATCAAATATAGTTTGGCCTGCTGGATAGAGAACTGGATTTGCAATCCCGAAGTGCCCAGCTCAGATCCAACTTCTGCTTTTTGCTAAACATGTGATCCTAAACAAGTCTCTTAACTGGACTTGTTTCCTCATCTGTAAGATGGGGATATTAAAAGCACCTTCTTTGCAAAGTTATTCTGAAGTAAAGATTAGATAATAAGAATCAAATACCTGTCAAGTGCTTTGCAAACATTAAGCTCTATGTAAACATCAGCATTATTATTATTATTACTCTGATTCAGGCCCGTTTTAGCACCAGCGTCTATTCCATGGCCAGAATCATGAGAAAATGTTCTGCTGTTTCCTTTGATTATGTTTAGAAACAAGGAGAGAAGAAATAAGCTCCCATTTAATAGCTGGTTTTGGCTCTATGGCCTTTGTTCTATACAAAGGAAGGAAATTTGATTCTCGAAAAACTCCCCTGCTCTCTCCTTCCCCCCCAGTTTTTTTTTAAACAAAGGAATAAATAATCAACCCTTTTTTTTTCAGGTTCTCAAGACTCAGAGGTCAATGAGGAACAAAAGAGAGAGAAAATAATGGAACTGAGAAAGAAAGAGAAGCTTCTCCAAGAAAAACTTGTGAAGAAAATGGAGGAACTTAAGAAGATTTGCCTGCGAGAAGCAGTGAGTAACCTCCACTCCATGTCCTCAGCCTATTTTGACCCTTGGGTCAGTGACACTCATCCCATCTCACTTCCTTCCCCTTTGTAGGAACTCACGGGTAAGATGCCAAAGGAGTACCCACTGAATTCAGGAGAAAAACCCCCTCAGGTTAGAAGGCGCGTAGGCACAGCGTTCAAACTGGATGACAACTTGCTTCCCAGTGAGGAGGTATGTCCCTTGTCCCGGAACATCTCAATGGCAATTGGTAGGAATGGCGGGGAGGAAGAACGCTTTTGGCAGACTCTGGTCAGCTTGTGGCTCATTACTCTCCTTCGCTGATTTATGTATTAATCTCAGCAGATGTATTTAAAAAAAAAAAAAAAAGATAATTGGATTTATTATTTCCTTTAACCAACAAAACAGAAGCTAAAAGACAAAGCCCTGAGATGAAAATGGAGATTTCTCTCTTCTGTGAGCAGTTTTCAGAAGAGAATTATACCTCTTCCTCCTTCCCCCCAAACAAGGATAAATGGACTTGTTTTTTCAAAGTCCCTGTACTAGAGTTCACAGTGATGTACATGGAACCCCAGGGAGGTACAGCCTCGACATGGTAGTGATGAAAACAGTGAATCTCTGTGTTTTGGAAAGATGGTAGCTCCAGCCCTCCAAAGCAAATTACATCCCCAACCCACTCCCAAAGATTGTTTGATTAATTAGGAAGCATTGTGATAGAGTGGGAAAAGTGCTGAATTTGCAGTCAGAGAATGAAGGATTAATTTGTGGGTTGCCTCAATGTTCCCTTGGATTATTTTCTGATGAAAGTGGTCAGTCATGAAAATAGAGACTGTCTTGACAGAGAGGTAATAGTGATAGTCTCAAATTGCAGAATGAAACATAAGTTCTGCAATTATAATCCATGTAGGAATCTGTTTGACTTAGCTAAATATTTATTATATAGACAGTGTTCTTTCCCTTCCTCTTTCTTCTCCTTCTTCTCCTCTCATTTCTCCTCTTCTTTCTCCTCCTCCTCTTCCTTCTCCACTTCCTCTTTCTCCTCTTCTTCCTCTTCTTTCCTGTTCTCATCCTTCTTCTCCTTTCCTTCTTTTCTTTGTCTTCCTTCTCCTTCTCCTTTCTTCTTCTTATCTTCTTCCTTTTCCTTTTCCTTCTCTTCCCTCTTCAAAAGTGGAGGGTAGGGATAGGCTAGCAAAAGAAAGAGGATTATTGAGGTCCCAGAAGAAGGAAACACAGAAAAGCAAGACAGCTTTGAAAACTACATGTTGAATTTATTATATACTTATAAAGAAAAACAGAAAAAGCTGTATTTATTAGAGATCTGCATTTCCATGTTCAATTCTCTTTTCTTCTTTTAAATTGCATACTGTAATGACTATTGGAGTGGGGAGAGGGGGGCAAGGCCTGAGTACAAAATAATTTATTTTAAAAGTAGGAACTGGATTTGAATCTGGTCTCCACAGCTGAAATAGTTGTGTTTTGGGGAGCAAGTCATTTGTGAGACTCTCAGAATCTCTTGTTTCCTCATCTGTGAAAAGAATTAGAAACATCCCAAGAAAGATAGAATTGTACTTCTCTTAATTTGGCAAATTACAAAAAACAATAGCAGTTTACACTGATATAGTCCCTTTAACTTTGCCAATTGTTTTCATGTACATCGTGTCATTTAATCCTCACAAAACATCACATGTGAGGTTGGCAGGCAGACACTCACCCATATTACAGATGAGGAAACTAACTTAAAGGAGCTTCATGACTTATTCACGTAGCTGGTAAATGGTAGACCTGAGAGTTGAACCAAGGATTTCCATCTCCCCAAATTTAGCACTCTGTCCCTTTTCTCTCACTCATGAGCATTCCAATAAGGCAAAACCCACAGGGACTCCTTGTACTCCAATCTAGAATACACAAGGAGTTAAATCCATGTTCCTCTGCAAAGAACACAAGCTTTTTGAGGAAAAGGGACCCTTTATGTCTCATGCTTAGCTTAGTGTTGGTTTTGTGGCAGGACAGTAGGAATGATTTTGAATGGAATGGAATTATTATTGTGCAGTTCTTGAGTCTGTATTTGTCCATCTGGATCTTCATTAAAATACTCTCTCATAATCATACAGGATCCTGCCTTACAAGAGCTGGAGAGTAATTTTGTCATACAACAAAAACTGGTGGAAGCTGCCAAGAAACTTGCCAATGAGCCGGACCTCTGCAAAAACGTGAAAAGAAAGCGGAAGCAGGAATACGCGGATGCTGTGAAGAAGCTACAGGAGATTGAGAATTCGATCAATGAATACCGAATTACATGTGGCAAGAAACCAAGTCAGAAAGCAACCCTCATTTTACCAGGTAAGCACCAAGCAAGCCATAATTTCTTCATTTTAAGTCTTCTTTAAGGGACTTTCCAATGGGACCGCACAACAAGCCTTCCCAAGTGACTTTTTCACATAGCTGAAGGGTGGACGGAAAAATCGAGGCTGGAGAGGAAACTTTGACAGGCCAAGAGACAACCAATTCAGAAGCCTCCCAAGAATGTGGACTGCTTAATTCAAATAAACCTGATTTTCCAGGGCCTTGCTATGCCATAATTTTGTCATCATTGGGTGGAATTGGTTTGACTTCTCCGGACAAGCCTAGTTTTGTAGATGGATTTTTGGTTTGTCAGATTATTCCTGTCAGCCAAAAGTTTTAATTCATAGAAGAGAAGATGATCTGCATTGGAGTGCTGCTATAACTTGGGGAATTAAGTTGCAGATGCACAAAAGTTTTTCATGCCTGCATTTCCTTAGGAAAAGCTGGCTCAGAGACTTAGGTAGGGTGGGGCTTTGAACAAATTCCTTCTTTCTGTCATGACCAATTAATCAACCTTGAAGACAGAGGTACAATACCTCCAAGATTTCAGGTATATCTGAGTCTACCTAAGCATATGGTTCCTAAAGCAGTTATTTATTGCTTTCTGATGACAGGAAACGTGAAAGAAAGGAAGCTTGCCAGCCATACTCAGCCACAGCAGGAGAGTCTAAGGTGGCTTGGCTTTTAAATTGTACATGAAGCAAAGGAACTTGGTAAATTGGTTCACAGAGGAGTCACAATCTGGGTTTTTATTCCAATCTTTTGTCCATTTTTACCTCTGTTGTTTGAGGTAGTACTAGAAATACTGGTGATATGATAAGAGAAGAGAGAGAGAGATTGAGGGAACATAATGAAAGAAGAAATGGCATAATCACTTTTTGTGTGAGCAGATAAGATACTTAGAGAATGAATGAAAACATTAATCAAAACATTCCAATCCTAAAAATATGACCATGAGTTTGTTTCATAGGGTTCTAGATGATACAGACCATACATGCACACCTGAGCCAGGGAAGGCTCTGCCATTGTTGCAGATTTCAGATGGGCATGCTGACATTTGGCGCACCAGATGGCATAAGCATCTGAGCATCTATTGACGGGAGGAGGGGGTTGATGTTATTTTTTTTTTTTTTTTTTTTTTTTTAAGAAAGGAAACTGATTGTCAGACAGCTGACCAGCTTGTCATTATGCCTTTAGGCTTTAATGCCTGCTAATTAAGGAAAAGAAAAAAAAGACTGCATGGAAATAATAACCAAGATGAATATTTAAGATTCACAAGGTTCCCTTCTTGTGACTTTTTAAGTTGGGGAGGTACTCTTTGTCTCCCTACTTGTCAGTCAAACCACTCCTCTCAGGAAAGGCTTACTACTTCTTCTGGATCTTTTTCATCAACTAGAAATTTCACTGAAGGACTATCTATGAACTAGTCCACTGATTTTTCAGGCTTGGCTCCTTCCTTTTGTCATTGTCCTAGTGCGTCCCTCCATTTCGTCACCAGCAGAGTTTAAAAGAGACCTTACCTTGAAGAGAGAACTTTTATATTAAATGTATAATAAACTTTTTCAGTAACTACTGCTGCTACTAATATTAATAATATCTATTATATATTTCATGGTGATTTAAGATTTTAAAGGCAGAGTCATTTACCTCTGCTAGCTGATTTGATCCTCATTACCCCTGGGGCTGATGTTATTTGTAGATAAGGAAACTGAGGCTAAAAGGTTAACTACTAAAGACACACACCGATCATATGACCATAATATTATACCCTTAGCGATGGAAGAATATTTTTGAGATCACCTAGTCCAACCCTTTCATTATACAGATGAGAAAGCTTGGCTCCAGAGAAGTGACTTGTCCAAAGTTGCACAAGTGATGAATGGAGTGACAAAGTCAAAATCTGAACCCTGGCACTGCCAGATCCAAATATAAAGCTTTTGTGACTGAATCATACTGATTCCCCATAGCTTATGAAATCACAAGCTATGATTATGTGAACAGCAAGGTATGATGGAATGAAGTCTGAGTTTGGACTCAGGACTTTTTTACTTGGCGGCCCTGTCATTTCCTAGTAGCTAGTTATTTTGGGCAAGTAATTTAACTTCCCTTCTCTTAGATGAGATAACCTTCTAGGTTCCTTCTAGTTCCAAGTCTGTGATCTCATGAGCTACATTCATTAAACTTAACAAGAGCAGGAAGAGAGCTTGGAAGGACAGTGCTAAAGTGAAGATGATGGGAATTATATTGCTTCATTTTGCAGTCTCGATGTTAAGCTTGATAATGGCTTTTATTGGACCGGAGGGTGTCAGCTTGTATAAAGGATGGCAGTAAGGAGCCAAGATAGAAAATTGAGGAAACATTCATATATATAATTTACATTGCTTATCACTCACCCCACTCCCCCAAAAAGAAGTCTTGGATAGAAAAATTAAATCGATAATTGTTCTCAATGTGTTCATCTGAAAAAAGAAAAAGAAATGTTTTATTATACTTTACTAAATACATTCTATATTTAAAAATTCTTTTTAAGAGATTAAATTTTCCTTCACAGAAGATATAATCCCATCTGAAAGCAGTTCTTTATCGGATACAACAACCTATGATGATGGTGAGTTTTTCCCCCCCTTTTTTTACATGACTTTTCTTTTTAAACTTAAAAAACCAAAGTGTTTCATCTTTTCTCACTTTTAAATTCCGTGTATTACTGAGAATTAGAAAGTTCTGCCTCTTATATTTTCCCCTCCAATAGAATATAAGCTACACATTTGAAGATAATGAATATTCTGGTTAATTGAACATATGATATAAGATTATGGTTTTTCAGGAAATCAGAATGGAGCAGAAAAAAATAGAGCTAATTTCAATACTAAAAGTGAATATATTAACTATTTCTTGGATTTCCAAAGAACGGCAGCAGATCATATGGTATAGTATTTCTTGTTTTATAAAACATATCCCTCTTGATATCCCAGAAAAGAGATAAATATCCAAGTATCATTATTCCCCTTTTCTACATAAGGAAGCTGAGGCAAATGAGTTACCCCAGCATTATATAATCAATAACCATCTTCAGGATTTGAACCCTGGTCTTCTTTACTCCAGATAGCTCTTTAAAGGTTGAGAATTGGTAAAACTCTCCCAGAGTCAATTAGTAAGTAAGCATTTCGTAAGTGCCTACTGTGTACCATACATGGTGCTCTGAACACTGGGAATGTAAAGACAAAAAAAAAAAAAAATTCTGCTCTCAAGGAGATGATATATAAACACTATATACAAGACAAGTAGGAAATAAACTAGGATTGTGAGGAATTGGGAAAAAGGCAACGAATCGTTTGTTTTAAAAGTAGTGAAATAATAGTCTCAAGGCCATGTTGTTTCTCCGGCTTGCTTTATAGATAGATTTGATTTGAGAAACCCCAGGATATGCTCTTGTCCAATATGTCAAATTTGGTAGGTGACTAAAGTTCCTCCTTGTCAGAGTTACTTTTTTCGTTCCTTTATCTTGGGACTCCTCTTTCTCAATGAAGATAGTCCTGAGAGAGATGATATGATAAATCACAGACCATAGAAGGAGAGAAGTAAAGGTAGTTTCTGGGATGGTGACAGAAGGATACAGATAAAGGGGTGAAGAAACAGAGGTAAAAGGTAAGAAGAGGGTAAAGTTAGCAGAACTGAATCTGTTTTCAGGGCTTGATTTGCTGGAATGTAATTATATTTCCTCTCTTACACATTTTCACTATTCACCCATTCCAATGGAGTGAGTTCTTTTCTAGGAATTGACCCATTTAGTGATGCAAGAATGGTTTCAGACCCTGGGGGGGGGGAATACTTTAGGTATCTTTTCCACTAACAATTTCCCCCCACTTTCTGAAGGAGGATGCCTTTACATGGAAAGAATGTTTTCTTTGCTAGATGGTCAGATACATTCCTTTTTAGGTTTTGCTAAGAAATCTTCTCATTTTTCACAGCCAACGACTCCTCCTTCGCCCTCCCTTCCCAACGGTCCAGTTCAGTTCCGCATTCTCCGAGAATTCCTCCGCCCAAGTCTCTTGGTCTGGAAAGAATTCACTTCAGGAAGTCTTCCATGAATGAGCAGCTCATGGAAGGAAGGCAGTCCAGGTAAGATGTTGGATGCTAGTTTGTTTCTGTTATCAATTCAGCAAATTTTTATTAGGGCTTACCATGTGGTCAGCACTGCCAGGACCAGCATCACTTTGGGATTCTTTTCTCAAGAAGTTCAAAGCTTTTCCATCTTTGACCTTGTTTATCCTACCCGTTTCACAGATTGAGAAGCTAAGGCCCAATCATAAAGCTTTTATTTGTTGACAGCAAATAGAAGTGTTCTAAGGCACTTTTTTTAATGAAATTTTATTTTTCCCCACTTTATCAAGCAGTTATTTTTTTTTTTCTCCCTCCTGTGCCTTACATACACAAGAGTGGGGAGAATTGAGATGAGGAGGTGAAAAGAAAGCCCTTATAACGAATATGCATTGATAAGCAAAACAAATTCTTATATTGGACACAAGCAAAAATAAAAAAGTGTTATCTCTACATAGTGGTCCATTGCTTCTCTAAAAGACAATGGGTAAAGATATTTTTAAGTGGCATTTAACTATTTGTGTCTTTGTTAAATTCTTTTTCATTGCTGTGAAAAGAATGAAGAATTAAAAGGATTAAATAAAACATGAACAAAAGAATTTTTAAAAGAATAAAAAAAGAATTAACGAATAATAAATATAGTCTGAAATTACTGCCTATTTGTTTTTTCCTTGAGGGCAAAGTCTTTTTCAATTTTACCTGTGCTCCCAGCACTTAATATCATGCCTGGCACATAATAGCTGCTTAATACTAGAAATTCAAGAAATTTCTTGTTACAAAGTCCATTTTAGAAAGCCAAATTAAGAAATCTGGGGGATGCCAGATGTGCCATGTGTAGCTTAATCTCCTCCTCATCTCTAAAATCCTGACTACAGCACCACTGGATATATTCAACAAGACCTGGATTCAAAGCCCATCTCAGTTATTAACTCGTTCGTTCGACAAATATCTTTAGTTCATTTTTTTATTATTATTATATCTTCTATGACTCAAAAGAAATATGTCCCAGAAGTATTAGCTGCTTCTCTCTATGCAAATGTGAAATCTTTGTAAAGCATTTTGTAACTCTTTATGTATCTGTAAGTCAGGATCTGAGATTTCTTTTTCTTTTCACCAGCTCAGCTCACAACCCCATCCCTAACTTGATTGGAACTCTTAGAGTTATCTGAGACTAATGAATGTTATTTTATCAGGGGCACCTAGCTAGAGTTGGGATTTGAACCCAATTTTTTGAGAAGTCTAGTGTGTTCTTGGGTCTTCCTGTCTTGTAAATATAAAGAATATAATACATGCAAGCAATTTTTGCTATTCTTTAATATTCATTTGGTGGCCCATGCATAAAAACAAATGGGATTCCCTCTTTTTAGCATCCACCCAGTTTCCTTTGGACTCTTGCTAGGTTGAATGTTAACTGCTAGTTGCTTTATCAAGGGTATTTTGAAACCAACAACTAACTGAATCTCTTCTTTTTCCTAGAGAAATATTGTCAACACATAGCAGTCCCTACAGGACCCTGGATAGGCGTTCCCAGGGAGGCAGAAGCATGCCAACCACCCCTGTTCTCACCCGAAATGCCTACAGCAGTAGCCATTTAGAGTAAGAGTTAGATATTAATTTGGGTTTTATTTGGGGGGTGGGGGAGGTAAAGGGTGTTGGCTGTATTTAAATCAGGAGAAACATGAATCTTATTTTTTAAAAAAAATAAGGATTGACATTTTTCTATATCAGCTTATATTCGTGGGTTTACTTTTTTTTCCCTGAGGCAATCGGGGTTAAGTGACTTGCCCAAGGTCACACAGCTAGGAAGTGTTAAGTGTCTGAGACTAGATTTGAACTTGGGTCTTCCTGACTTCAGGGCTGGTGCTCCATCTACTGTGCCACCTAGTTGGCTTTTTTTTATATTTTCTTATACTCCTTTTGCTAAGAGAACGCTGTAGAATTTTTTCCAGTGGCACATGTGATTTTTTACTACCAGATAAACAGCATAACATTTCCCAGAAGAAACAGAGAACCAGATTACAATCAGATTGGAAGGTTATAGCCTCACTCCTTAATCTTCGGCCTAGAAAAAGTGGTTGGATGAGTTTTGTTTTTTTCACACTCGTGGTAAGGTTGCATGTCACTCGCTGAGCTTCCCCATCCTCAGAGAAAGAATTTGGATCATACATTTTCCTAGGTTGGCTTTTCTCTGCAATCCTGTGAGCATGTGGGATAATAGTGTGTGTATGTGTACATATATATATATATATATATATATAGAGAGAGAGAGAGAGAGAGAGAGAGAGAGAGAGAGAGAGAGCGAGCGCAAGGTAGAGATGACCTCACTCTCAGCCTTTGTTTTTTAGAGTTTTATGGGAAAGGGAGTTCAGTTTGGAATTGGGACATTGAAGTTCTAAAAGTGTCCCTTATTTGCTGTGTGACCTTTAGCAAGTTCCTCCTCCCTCTATAAAGTGAAGGATTTGGACTAGATGACTTCTAAATTAACTTCCAGCTCTACATCAGTAACGCTAACTTGTTTATTTTAGCTTTGATGCTACTTTTTAAAACACTACTAAAAGTTATTAGAACTGTAGATTTTATTAATAATCATTAATAGTTAGTGTTTGTTATATTATATATAAATTTATGACTCAATGACTATTAATATGTTAACAATAGTTATATATTAATTATTAATATGGTGGTATTTTAAATAAATGTACTTATTATAAATAATATAACATTATAAGACACTTAAATAAGAATATTATTTTTAAAATAAAGAAGTTGGATCTCCACGGTATGAAACCTTAAGAAGTTCTCCTCTTTCCTGGTAATTGTTTTTAATGAGTCTAATTTTCGCCTCTCCCAGGCCGGACTCTTCCCCCCAGCACTGCAGACAGCGGAGTGGAAGCCTGGAGTCTCAAACCCAGCTGCTCTCTGAACTCGATGACGACAAGCCATTCTTTTCCCTTTCCAAGTCCCAAAGAAGCAGCAGCACAGAAATCCTGGATGACGGCTCATCCTACACCAGCCAGTCGAGCGCTGAATATTATTGTGTGACCCCCAGTGCTGGCCCGTACTATACCACGCAGACTCTGGACACGCGCACGAGGGGCCGGAGGAGGTCCAAAAAGCACCACGTCTCCGCCTCCAATTCTGGGAGCATGCCCAACCTGGCCCCCAAGGATGTGAGGAACGGGGGCTACCCAAAGAGTCAAGAACAGCCTTCCTGCAGCTACTTTATTTCTGGGTACCCACCATACGCCGACTACGATCTTTATTACAGCGGAGGTTATGTTTATGAGAATGACACGGAGGGGCAGTACAGCGTCAACCCTTCCTACCGCTCCTCGGCCCACTATGGCTATGACCGTCACAAGGAGTACCGCTCCTACCACGAGGACGAGGGGGACCGCGTGCCCCCCAACCCGTATGCAACCCTGCGCCTGCCGAGGAAGGCGCCCGTGAAGTCGGAGCACATCACCAAAAACATTCACAAGGCCTTAGTAGCGGAGCACCTCCGGGGCTGGTACCAGCGAGCCTCCGGGCACAAAGACTTGGGTCACAGCTTGCCCGCCAGCTTCGACTCGGACCGGGGCTCCCAGAGGAACCTGGGCTTCGCTGCTGTGCCAGTGCCCTGCTCCCCAAGCAGCCGCACGCCCTCCTACACGTCAGGTAATGGGGGAGCTGCGGGTCGGGACCTCTTTTATTTAAGCCACAGAAAATGAATAGATTGGGAGCCAGCAATGGAAAGACTTCCTCATAGAATCACAGATTTAAATCACAGATTTTAAAAGTCACAGAAATGACTTTTGAAAGCATTTAGTCCCAATTAAAATCTCTTCTATGAGAAGCCTTTCCAGTCCCTCTGTTAATTATTTCCTATTTATACAGAGTTGTTTGCTTCTTGTCTCCCCATGTAGATTGTAAGCTTCCTGAGGGGAGGGACTGGTTTAGGTTTGGTTTGTTTGTTTTTGCATTTCTTTGCATCCCCAGGGCTCCTCTCTGTGCCTCCAATGTAGTAGGTGCTTAATAAATGTTTATTGCCTGATTTAGCATAACTCCTTAGGAAACTGAGGCCTCAAATGGTCAACTTACTTGCCAAAAGTTACCCTGAGAGTAAACAACTGAGTTGAGAACGGAGGGAAGGAGGAAGGGAGGGAGAGAGAAAAGAAGGAAGGAAAAAAGGAAAAGAGGGAGGAAGAAACAGAGAAAGAAATTTTCATTCTAATGGAGAATAAACAACATGTAAACAGATAAGTAAATGCAAATAACTGTGTTTAAAAAAAATTACAGACACTACACAGATGCAATTAAGTAAATTGAAGGAGAGCACCCTGTCCTGATGATGGATGGTTTTGCCTAGGAATGGTGCCTGAGATTAGCTGTGAGAGAAGTTGAGGCACTTTGAACTGGGATGGAATATTATGCTCCAGGAATAGAAAGTTAGCCGGTTCTCTTAGACCTTTGAAGGGAGCTAGGTGAAACGAGTCTGGAAAGGGAGATTATGAATGGCTTTGAATGACAGGCTGGGGAATTTATAATTTATCCTTGGGCAGGGTGAGTGGTGCCATAGTGTATAATGTGCTGAATCTGATGTCTGGAAGACTCTTCCTGAGTTCAAACCTGGTCTCATTCGCTCACTAGCTATGTGGCCTTGGTCAAGTCACTTAACCCTATTTGCCTCAGTTTCCCCATTTGTAAAATGAGCCAGAGGAGGGGATGACAAACCACTCCATTATCTTTGCCAAGAAAACCCCAGAAGGGGTCACAAAGAGTCAGATGTGACTGAAACAACTGACTTTGTTGTTAAAAGTTCTTTACTTTTTTATATCATGGATCTCTTGTGTAGTCTAATGAAGTCTATGGATCCTTCCTCAAAGTAACGTTTGTAAATGTATGATATAAAATACAAAGGATTAAAGAAAACTTATCATATGGAAATAGAGTCGTCAGAATATTTTTAAGACTATAGTCGATCACAGGTTAAGAACCCCTATTCTAGGAGCAGGAGGAAGGGTTTTGGACAGGGATGCAACACCATGCTTTCTGAAAATTGTTTGACAGCTGGTTGGAAGGTGCCTTGGAAGGGAGTGAAAGCAATTTGGAGGGATTATTGCAATGGCCCCAGGTTGGACATGATAGGACCCTGTACTAAGGCCAGACAAGGGGAGAAAAGGGCATGGCAGATGGGAGCAGTGTTGCAGAGGAAAAATTTGGCATTTGGCAGCTGGTTGGTTGGACATGTGGATGAAAGAGAAGGAAGAGTTAACTGAGATTGCAAAGCTGAGTGATCCTAAGGGTTCGGATGACCTTTCAGAGTAGCCAAGTCAAAGAAATGGATGCTTAAGGGCGCGCATTGATTTAGAAAGCCAGAAAGTAACATTTTTTGTGTCGTATTACATTTTTATTATTTTGTTCAATATTTCCCATCGGTGTATAATCTCTTAGTCCCATTGGAGAGTTTTGTGGTAACAAGTGATAGAGACCCCACGTTTGATATCTGCTTTAGAGAAGTAAGAAAGTTTAGAGAAGTGACTAGATTAGCAGGATAATGTTTTGGATAAGCCTGATTATAAGAAATCAGAAGATAGAAAGTTGCAAAATGAGACCTGATTTCAAGGGGACTAATTAAAGTTTAGCAGAGGATACAATATCAAAATACTTGATTTATGATATGGGTAACAGGAAGAATTCTGGGAAAAGAGGGTCACTTCTGGCAGAAAACTAAGGAAGAAAAGTCCTCATTGAAGGATTTAGAATCAGAAGAGGAGGAATTATTGATGGGGGGTGGGAAGGACCCATTTTCAGAATGGGGGACAAAACATACCAAAGACCAAAAGGAAAGAGCCCTTGGAGAAACTTCTTATCCTGTATGTTGGAACATAGAATCTAGGAAGATGTGAAATTGGCCTGGAAAGGCAGGTAGATTGGAGCCAGGTGGTATCGAATGAATGCCTTCATAAGCATTAAATAATCACCTACTGTGTGTTTTTCAAAAATGAAATAGACTCTTCCCAGGAGATTGTATTCTATTGGTAAACCACATGCAGAATTGATATAAAGTAACTTGGGAGGAGGAAAGCAGTAGTAACAGATGAAAGGGGAGAAAGGTGCTATATTTTACTTTTTGAAACAGTAGACTAAGGAGCTCTTGGTAATGAACTTCCCTCTATTAATACAAATTGATACCTATTCTGCCAATAATTGCCTCAAAGGGCAAAGGCTAGTCACCCAGAATGGCACATCCAGTAGGTAAGGAGAGAAAGGTTTCTTCTTAACTCCAAAGCCAGCTCTCTGCCCATGAGACTGGGCCAGCCCTTGAGGTCATGTTCTGTCCCAGTGATCAGACCGGTCTGTCCTTGTCCCTGCCTGCAGGCAGGACCTCGGGGACTTAGGAGGTGAAAATTTGCAAGAACCAAAAATAATAATATGAATTTTCTTTGCTCTGCTCAAGGAACTTGTAACTAGATCTCTCCAATTGTGTTCCATAACTGCATTTCAAAATTGTTAGCTGCAGCACTTTTTCAACATGCTGTGACATCCTTCTTCCCCAGCGCCTGGTTTTAAGGACTGAGGAACCTTCTTGTTTTATTTATTTCTCAGATTTCTATGAAGCCTGCCTTCTATAAAGTTCCTCTGTGAATCAGGAAGTGGGCAAAGGGAGAACATTTTCTAAACATTTTTCAAGAGTGTCATTAAATCCCAAATTGATGGCCAGGGATAGGGGATAGGGGTGATAGGGAGGGGGATGACAGTAGGGAGTCAAGGGATTAGACGGGAATGGGCAATGAATGGTGAGGCAAGGCCAGGATAGGAACAGAAACTCCCACAAGTTCAAGTAATTCTGGTTGAGGTTGTAGCAAAGTAGGACAAAGGTGAGTTGTCAAGTTTGATGACCTGAATAGGAATTAGGCTGCTTTGGATGTTACCTGTTTCTAAGTAGTTTGAATTACTCATTTTTTAAAAAAATCACTTCTTTCATTGTTAGTAGGACTTAAAAACCACATGGCTTCAAATCCTAGTAATCCTGAAAATTTCTTTTTTAAAGTCAATTGAATGTTTTGTGCTTGAGAGTAATCCATTGGGGACTTTTTTGTGTGTGTCTTTGTATTCTTTGGTCCTGGCAGAGTGCCTGACATATACCAAGGGTTTAATAAATGTTTATTAATTTAATTGAATGGAATGAAAAAATAAAGAAGTTGACATAATGTCAACCACTGACAATGGTTGAAAAATCATTTGCTATTAAATGAAAAATTAAAATCCTATTTCTTTTCCTTAAGACAGGAATTCTTGTTAGTTTGGGTTATTGATATATAGTCAGTTATGCTAATGGTTTTCCTAATATTGAACCAGCCCTGCATTTCTAGTATAAATCCTACTTGGTCATAGTGTGTTATCCTGGGGATGACTTTCTGTAATCTCTTTGCTAATACTTTATTTAAGATTTTTGCATCAATGTTCATTAGGGAAATTGGTCTATAATTTTCTTTCCCTGTTTTCATCCTACCTGCTTTAGGACCATATCTATGTCATAAAAGGAATTTAAGACATGAGGTCTAGCTAGGTCTGAGGCTCTAGATGGAGAAAAAAACATAATTATTATTTATTTACACCAACCTCCAACTCATATTTAGCGGTTCTTTAAATTATTTTAAAAGACGATTTGGAGACAGGGTCACAGGCTTCATCAAACTGCCCAAGGGGTCCACCAAAGGACCAAATACTTCAGAACCCTGATTTTTAAAGAATTGTTAAAGAAGGTGGGTAAAGAGTATCATTTTTCAAGTAAGATAACAAAGTATGGATCATTAGCTCCCGGGTATTTGGGTGTTTATTAGTCATGTGGTTTAATGGCTGGCCCAGACCTCTTGGCTGATCTTTATGAAACAGAACTCTGGGACCATCACTTTTGCTTCCATTGCCTTCCTTAAAGTTATTTGGTCTTTGTGCCCTGGAAACCAATCAATCAACCACAAAGCTTTTATTAGACACTTCCTAAGAATCCAGGCACAGAAATACAAGTCCCTGCCCTGGAGGATTTCCGATAAAGAGGACTGACCTCTTAAAAATATCTTATGCACAATGGAATAAATGAAGGAGTGAAAAAGCATTTACTAAGCACTTATGATGTGCCTTTGATATACATTGGTGTTAAGAAGACTAGCCTCTTAAAAGTATTTATGCATAATAGAAATGAATGAAAGAATGAAAAAGCATTTATTAAGCACTCACACTGTGTACTGTGGTATACATTGGTGACTAAAAATAAAAAAGCAAAATAATCAAGGAAGTCAGAATCTAATTGGGAATATCAGACTCTTCTGCTGATTTGTGTTTCTCCATTCTACCAGAACAGTTGTTATTAGAGACTCCCTAATCATCAGCACTCTTGTAAATGGCCATATTCATGTGAAGGTAGAAGAAAGATCCAGATCCAAAAGCCAGTAGAATGGGCATTCAGGGAGAAGTTGGCGTCCAATTGGAAAGAGGGAAGGTGGTATTGACAAAAAGGTTAGGCAGCCTATTGACTTTTAAACTTTGGATTTAAACTTTGAAGAACATCAAGGGTTCTAAGAGGCATCAGGGAAGGAGATATGCTGGGTCTGAAGTGGGGAAGCAAGTTGAGAAATTAAAAGTGTGTGTGAGGAATAGTAAACATTGTTAGCCTTTCGTTTTTCAGTCATATTTTTCTACAAATCTGATGCTTTAGGTCACAGGGGTCCTCAAACTACGGCCCGTGGGCCAAATGTGGCAGCTGAGGACGTTTATCCCCCCTCACCCAGAGCTATGAAGTTTCTTTATTTAAAGGCCCACAAAACAAAGTTTTTGTTTTCACTATAGTCTGGCCCTCCAACAGCCTGAGGGACAGTGAACTGGCCCCCTATTTTAAAAGTTTGAGGACCCCTGCTATAGGACTTTCTTTGGGGTTTTCTTGCAGAGACACTGGAGTGGTTTGCTATTTCCTTCTGTAGTTCATTTTACAGATGAGGAAACTGAGGCAAACAGGGATAAGTGATTTGTTTAGAGTCACACAGCTAGTGATTTGTCTGATCTGATGAAGATGAATCTTCCTGACTCCGGGCCTGGTATTATATCCACCATGGCGCCGCCTCACTGCCCTGTGATTATTCTTGTCCTTTCATTACCTACAGAAGAACATTCGTAATCACCTCATCTACCTTTTATTTTCCAGTTGAGGGAATAGGCTAGAGTCGTTATTAGGAACATAGAGTGCCAGAAACAGTCCCTGCCCTCAAGGGGCTTCCAGTCTAATGGGAAAGGCAACATGGAAACATTAGGAACACACAAGAAAAGACTGGTGTAGAGTAAAATGCCTGTGTGGTCCTGACTTGGATCAGCTTCTGACTCCTCCCTAAGTTGTAGGGTCAGCAGGTGTATCCCTGGCATGGAGGAAAACTGGTTCGGTAGAATGCCTCATAGCTATCCCTGAAGGCCAAGATGACGTCAGGCCTCCAGGTTGTTTCTCATTCCACTTTACACCCTCTGTTGAAATCAGGCTTCTTACCTCTGATCTCCTCCCTATTCAGTCACCTGGACTAGGTAGGAGGCAGGCTATAAAATTCAGAAAAGGTTAAATTTCTTCATCCAACTTATTAATGCTTTGGGTTACAAAATAATAGCTAATTGTTCCACTCACTTTGCATAGTGATTCTTTAAAGAGAAGTAAGTCAGAGGGCCTCTTCTGCATTTATCCTTCTCAGAACATCTGGATGAGGCAGAAAGCAAATGTCGTCATTCCTACTTTAAGGAAGATGTGGTACATCCTTCCACCATCCATTCTGGAGTGGGTGGCTTTTTCCACCATGTTAAGAACCTGCCTGTGATTTGAACTTTTGGAGGCACTTTTTTCTATGGTTTGGTCTCCTTTGCCTGTTCTCCACTCTGATAAGTTCAGGGAACTAGGAATTGGCTTAATGGTACCTTCAGCGGTTCTTGATATCTTTGCAGACTTTGCAGACTTTCAGGCAAGTAATTTTCCCATTTCTTTGTTGTTTCTTTCTAGTGTCTTCCACGACTGCATCCGGAAACTGGAGGACACAGATAACATTAGGGTTAGCGGATCCTCTCTCACATTCTTCTTACAGCAGCTGCTATGGCAATGTCTACAGTCCTTTGCCACCTCCAAGCAGGTGAGAATGAATAGTTAAATAGTTGTTCGAAGCTTCTCGGTGACCTTCCCCAAAGCTGAAGATCTTAGTTCATGGCTATATGATTTTCTTAATTTCTTTAGAAAAGCTTTCCAGGTTATGTTGATAGGAACCTACAGTATGCTGAATGTCTGTCTTCCTGTGTATCTAGAATAATTTTATCCATATTGAGTTACAGGATTTATTCTTTACTCTATCCCTGACCCACAATTGCTTACTTTCTATAGCATAATAATAAGTGATGTTCATATAGTGCCTTTCAGTTTGCAAAGCTCTTTACACACAGAATCTCCTGTGAGCTTCTTAACAACCCTCTGGGATATGTAGTGTGGGTGTTTTTGTGATCCACACCTCTGATTTCATCAGTAACTTTCCAATATCGAAACTTAATCTACCAGTGAAGATATGTAACTTGTTAGGAACTTATCTATAGCTTGAGATCTCAGAGGATTCAAGAAATTAAGTAACTTTCCCATATTCATGCAACCCAGTATGTCAGAGGTAGGACTCAAAAATTCAGGTTTGAGTTTTTTTTTTTTTTAGTTTTTAAATTTTCATTTTAAAATTCAGAACCCTAGAAGCAGCAAACTAAATAAGCATTTTTAAATGGAAAACAGAACAGAGGGATTAAATTACATTTTAAAATTAAATTACCTTTAAAAGCCTTGAAAGTGCTATGTAAACGCTAGCTATTGTTATTAATGAATTAAAAGTAAATGAAATTAAAGCAGTTTATTAAAAGTAGATTTCAAACATCTCAATTCCAAAGGAGCCCTTTCATTACCAAAATTCCTATTAGACAGTTGGCAAGCTTCATTTCAAGCAAATGGTAGTGTTTATTTCTGTCTTGAACCTGCTTCCTCTAAGAAGTGACAGAAGCAACCAGCTGTCAATCTACCTCAAAGCCAGGCTTTCATAAGAATTCAGAGAAACACACAGTCACAAAGACCTGGTTTGTTTGTTTATTATCCATTGGGGTCTGTGATTTTATTGGTACAGAGAGCAACTTTAAAGTCTTAAAATTGCTCTGTCTACATGATGTCTTTACTGGCAGAATGGAGGGTGAACTGATTGTATTCTATGGAATCGAGCCTAAAAGGATAGTTTTTCCAAAGCAGTGTCAACAATTCTCATTCACAAGTATGGGACTAGTTATCGAAATTACACAGAGTTTACTCAATTTAAAATTTTAATGAAAACGTCATCACCTGTCATCACCAGGAAGTCAAATAAGTTTAGACAACTACTAGTAATGCTTAGAACAGAGTAGAGGTATAAATCACCACCTTGAACTTAAGCCCAGAACTTAGACTTTTCTTTTTTCTCCCTAAGGGAAGGGTGTTCTAATCAGGTTGTATTGTAGTTTCACAAATAATTTTCATATTTATGGGATGTCTCACTTGCCTTTCAGGCTCAGTAAAGATATATGCAACATTTTTTTAAACTGGGTCCAAGAAACATTTGTGACTTCTCAGACACAAATCTTGTCAGAGCCAGGAAATATTTTTTCCCCCAAGAGAGCTTGTTCCTTTAAGATGGTCATTGTAATTCAACCTGTCCAAGATGCCCTGATAAAAGGGGTTGATCTTTTGAAAAGAAACATGATTAACTGGAAATTAGAAGCTATTTGCCAGGATCCTTATTGATTTGCTATAGCGATGTTCCTATATGAGTTACTAAGACCATCTGATTTGCCTTAACTCCTACTGAGAGGAAATACAGTATATAAAAATAACAAAGCAAGTGCTTGAGAAGACCACCTTCTGAAAGGTGGTAAACATGTAAAATTTTCCCAAACAGAGTCATCATTTAAAACTAAGAAAGGCAATATTTTCCCAGAAGAAAGATAGAACTTCACTGATAAAGTGCCCAACTGATTAAACTTTTTCATGATTTCACAAGCTAAAAGAAGTATTTGAAATTCTCACCACCAAATCTTTCCCTGTTTCAGTAACTTGAGTACATGAGCCTTAGGAAATTGGATTTGTGTTGTCATCTGCGGCTTGGTAGTCTACCAGTGTAGAGTTTGTCTCAATCGCACCTTTTGATCTTGGGACAGAAATGCAGAGAGGCCTTGGACAAATTTCTCCAAACTAGAAATGGCTAGGATAGCATAATGAGACATATAAAATAAAATTCTGGAAGACTGGTGCCTAGATGCAGAATACAATATTAATTTGGGATTTCTTTGGCACTACTTGGATGAACTTGAAGTTGGGTTCAGTTTTCTTCATCTGTAACACTGACTCTTAATGCTACAATCCAGGTCCTAGTCCTGTGGGCATAACTTGGTATGTTTTTCCTTCTTCAAGTGACTCTTCTTTTACTTCCTATTTTCCATTTCCCTTTTTCCCTATCCAACACCACCTATCACTAGGCAGAACAAAGAGCTTCTGTCCAGGCGAATGGTTGTATCTGCAGAAATGAGCTCATTTTTAAATTCTCTTATGCTCAATATAGCCAACGGTAGTAAGTACTGCCTTTTCCATTTGTGTGTATTGCTTCATGTGTGACAGATCTGTTTGCTCTTGTTAATAAATAGTGTGTGAAATTGGGGAAGAGTCGCCTTTGGGTTTTTTTTTTTTTTTAATGCCCAGGAAAACACTCAACAAGTTGATCAAAGTTGCCTATTTTCCCTTCAGTATTCTCCAAAAAATTTTTTTTCTCCCCTTCTCTTTAAGGCGTGGAAATAAAAAGTGAATCTTTGCTACTAATCCCTTAACCTTCTAATATTTTTGTGCCATTGTAAAGGTTTACCAATGCATCATGGTGGGATGGCCTTAGTTTGATAATTTCATCTGCCTGGAGCTTTCTAATTCTAATTTTGCTAGGTAATTCTGGTTAGAGAAATGCTAAAGGTTAAAAGGGAAGTGGGGAAGAACCTTTGTCTTGCCCCGATACAAGCCCGAAACTTTGGAACGCCCGCTGAATTTCAAAATGTTATTTCTCCTACTAACAACATTTGGTTTTTCTACTAATTTTCCTTCATGTTTTTGGGGAGTTGAAGAGTACATACAGAGATGGTCTCAGAGTATTAATTTTTTTTTCGCATTTCTTTTTATAGACCGTATGCCGAAGCCAGTCAACTGGACAGTACAGATGGGAGCCGGCTGGAAAACAACTTGGACAGTAACGAACAGAGGCTCTTTTGGCACGAAGATTCCAAGCCCGGAACATTAGTCTAAGCTGCCACCTTGACCACTTTTATTCAAGCTCTGCATTCTAACCCCAGTGTGCCTTGCCCAATGTGCTGTTTTTCTGAAAAGAAATCCTCTTCTGAGATTCCCCAGACTCCAAAAGCCGAAGACAACACCATTTTAAAAAATGTTTTGTTTTCACCACCACCACACCACCAAAACTCCCTAAACTTGTTCTTCAGACTCCAGCTGGTTGGCGTTAACTTGAGCAAGCTTTAGACCATGGTTGGGTGCGTCTTTCTGTTGCATTTTTTAAAAAATCCTCGACAAGTTCGAGCACTTGGTTGAAGTATTTATGTTGAAGAAGCACTTTTCAGGTGTTGTAGGCTAAACTGCAGATCAAAAGGGGGGAGACTCTTTTCAAGAGAAAGCAGGAACTTTCAGAGCACAATTCCGATGGATAAATTGAAGAAAAGCAACACTTGAAATTTTTTTTTTTTAGGCATATGAGGACTGGCAGATTTTAGACAGTATTGGAAAATTTACTTGAAGTAAGGATAGATTTTAATGGAGGTCTAAATAGGTTTTAATGTTTTTTAGGGCAATGTACAGAGAAATGTTTTTGTGAGCACTGTGAAGCGGATTCTGGGGGGGAGAACTGGGATGACAGGTGAGGGAGGGAGGGAAGTTCAAGAGAGGCTTGGGAATTGCTGTTGCAGCTTCAAATATGACTATTTTTTTTTTCACGGTAGCAGAATTGGGAGATGAAGCAATAGGTTCAAATTATTTACAAACGTGCTTTGTGCATTTCCAAAGGTACCATTTCACTGTGCCGATGAGCTCATTTTGTCACACCGAGCTGCATGGTGAGTGACTGTTCAATTGGTAATGATCCCGTTGGGCTACCATTTTTCACGGCCACTGGGCTAGGGATTGCTTCCATTGTCATAAAGTTCTAAAGAGGAAACACTGTGATGGCCAGTATTTTAAGGTGATGCAAAAAAAAAAAAAAAAGGAAAGAACCCAGCACCCAGAACAACTGTGCCTTACAATTGTGGGCATTAGGATAGAGCACCACTGTCTGAGCACTAGGTGCAATTCTAAGTCACCCGGTGACATCAGTAACAGTGTTCCTTTTAAAATAATAATAATAATAATAATAATGAGCTCCCACGATGCAATTGATTGAATTATGAGGCGAAAAGCTACCTCGTATTTTCTATGGAGGAACAAATAGAGTCAATGCAGGATTTTTCAGAAGCACTCAACTTTCTTTGTAAAAAGGATTCTTGTTTCTCATCTGCACTGTGCTTCAGAATTCCATCAAAGGTGCTCTGTTTTTTTTTTTTCCTTTTTATACAGATGATTAGTAACTCCTTGTATATATTGTGAATAGAAATGTTTCTGATAGACTTTTTCGAACATTTTTTACCTATATCCCAAAGCATGTAATATATACATAAAGATAGATTTGTTAAACTGGTCCTTAGTCATTTGTATCATTAGAACAAAAGTTTTGTTTTGTTTTTGTTTTGTTTGGGGGGGGGGGGTGAGAATTAAAACAGAATAATTAACTTAATTCTTTTTTTTTTTTTTTTTGGGCGTATTTGTATAACCCACTAGAAACAGAAATGCCCTTTTGCATATTTTTTTTTTTTCCTTTTCCAGCTTTGAAGACCTATTCCTTTCACATAGGTCAATAAACTGAAAATGTGCTACGGAAAATGTTGAAGTATTTGTCACTTTTTGATCAAGGATATGAAGGAGCCGCTGAAATTCTTGTTTTGAGTAAGCATATTAGGTCAGATTTTCCTAGGTTCAAATCTCACCCCAGACATGGGATCTTTGTGACCCCGGGCAAAATTTTTTATCTCTGCCTTAGATTCCTGCAAGATGAAGAAGTTGGACCAAAGTCCCTTCCAGTTCTAGACTGAAGAATGCTTTGTGTCCTCTGTGGGACCTAACAATTATAGTTAGTATGATCTTTGACAGAAATCTAATAGGATCTTTAACTTGGTGAGAGGTAGCGTTGCATAATGGTTAGAGCCACCCTTGGAACCACATTGTGTCTGTGTGATCCTAGACAGTTCTGCTGGCTCACAGTGTTTTAGGCAACTTCCTAAATTGCGGAGGAGAGGCTAATCGACAAAGGCAAACTCCTTCTAAAGAGATTTTCTTCCTCTGGAGAATTTTGTATAGGAAGAAAATACTGGGTTCAGTTCCTTTCCCAAAAAAGACTGGGAAAAGATGTTGAGGGGCGTGTGACCGGGATAGTCACAGGGATTTGGGCAGGATGCTGAAGTGCTCTTCCTTTTCCCACCACTCTCCCTCCATCCCCAACCTCTAAGAAATGAAGTGAGGGTCTGATTCTACAGCAAGCTGTGCACAATATGATTTCACCAACTATCCCTTGGGAAAGCCAGTGGGGAGAGGCAGCCCAAGCCACGGTCTGCATTTTATGCTCTTCTGCAGATCGCCGTCTTTCATGAAACGAGCATGTTTTGAATTTTAAACTCATAGCAATAAAGTTGCAAGGGGACTGGGGGATTATGCAGCCCAACTCTTGTTACACATGAGGAAACTGAGTCTCAGTGGTTATGGGACTTGCCCAGGTTCACACAGCTCATAAGCATCTGAAGCAAGATTTGCATCCGGGTCTTCTGTCTGCAAATCCAGCATTATTCTGCTATTCAATAAAATCATATCTTACCATGGCATTAGCACAAAGAATTTCTTCCCAGTTGGAACAACTATAGAAATGGGAACAAAGAAGACCTTGCTTGGGTAATATGGCTATCTTAGTGTCAAACACGTTTGTGTGTTTATTATAAAGCTAAAGTGCCAGAAGACAAAGATGGTATTGAAAGTCTCAGTTTTTTCACTTGTAAGTTGAGAGGATTGCTCTTGGCTGACCTCAAGATTAATTCATCTAATAGAGCTAGGATCCTTTTGTCTCGTTCTCTCACCAAGCTCTGTTGCCTGTCTGGGAAGAATCATCCCAGCAATACATAACATCATTGAATAACATTCACTAATGAAGACCATAAATCATATTTCTATTATAAGGATAACAAACAAAACATTTATTTACAAATGAAGACAGCAGAGGTAATTTGCTACATCCAGCCTATTATTTGTGAAGATAGGTATAATTTAAATATGGAGTGTGGGGGGAGATATAGGGAAAGGGATGAGAAAAGGAGGCAGGGATTAGTCTAAAGAGCATTGGACTTAGAGGCTTGGATACTTAAGTATATAATTGTATATTGATTGCAAAGCATAATGCCTGGCACATAGGAGATATTATATAAATGTTTGCTATTATGATCATTAAAGGACCAGTAATTTGATTGCTTTGGGTACCTCCCTCCAATCTTATACATCACTACTTCTCTGTAACTTCAGTTGCCCTTGGAGAGTTGCTGTGGCAATTCATTACCCTGAAAGCAAGGGGGAATTGGGACAAGAGATAGGTTACTATCCTTTCTGGACTGGCCAGAAGCTTGATTCCACTGATAAAGCCTTCAAGAAGCCATCCCTCTCCAATCAGTCTTTCACTCAACTCCCAAAGTAACCCTCCTAAAAATCATGACTACACCATTTCTCAGCTCAAAAACCTTTCCAGGTATATTTCCCATCATTTGCTTTCAAGAACTCTTTTAATTGTTCTGCTGGCTAACTCCCAAAGTCCTCCAGACCCTGTATCTTTGCACAGATGGACGCAGCATCTTGAATATGGTCCCTCCACCTTCACCACTTAAAATCCCAAACTTTGGCCAAAGCTTCTTTCCAATCCCCCTTCATGGCTTGCCTTTCCAAAGCCCTCCCTTTGGGGCTTTTTATTCTTGCATCCAGTCTGGTAATTCTTAACAGCCCCTTTTCAGAATATTTTAAAATACATAAAATACTTAGATTGAAAAATGTAACCAATTATCTTGAAATACATTTATCCAAATATACCTTTTTTAAAGTACACCAATCCCAGATCTAGATTATACAGTAGATGCCCTAGTGTATAATCATTTACAGATTGTACCCCTACACATACACTCCCAAGCAGAATGTTTCTTCACCACAAGTATTGTTTCATTGTTTCTTGCTATATACCCAGCACTTAGCATACTGCTTGTATACAGGAGACACTTAATAAATGCTTATTGGATTAAATTGTCAAAATGAGATACCAGAGATTTTTCTGGGGGAATCCATGAATAGAAAAAAATCAACAGGCAAAGAGCTAAAAAGATACAACAATAATCTCTTCCAGCCTTCTTTCCCTGCCTTTTTTATACAATGGGAAAACTAAGGACCAAAGTGAAGTGATTTGACCCAAAGCCCTAAGAAGCTGAGCCGGATTGGGATCCAGGGACTCATATGCCCTTCCCACGTCACTCCTACAGCACAAAATCTAGATCCGATAAGTCAACTGGCCTGCTCCCTACCAGGAAAGGAGGGAATAAGCACTTCTATAGTGTCTACTATGTGCTTAAGCACTTTACAAATATCTCATTTGATTTTCACAAGGACCCTGGGAGGTAAGTGCTATTATCCCATATTACAGATGGGGAAGCAGGTTAAGTGAGGGTCATCCATCTATTAAAGTGTCTTAAGGCTGGATTTGAATTCAAATCTTATTGGCTCCAGACCCAGTGTTCCATAGATGCACCATTGGGCTGTGTAGTCACCAACAAATTTTAAAAATTGAATAATTTTATAATCAATGTTGTTTTTTTCCACACCAGTAAATTGCCTTAAGCAATATCACTCCACTCCACAAAATATTGATCAGTAGCACTGAAATATTTCCATTTCTCAAGGAAAGAGAAATTGATATAACAGGGTTGTAGCTATAATATTCTAGGTACCACACTTAATTGGAACGCATCTGCATCTTGGGATGTGCTTCTGCAGGTTCACACATACCCCCTTTTTTTCTAAGCAGTCAGGTGGTTCAGTTGCTAGAGCTCTGTCCTTAGAGTTCTGAGTTCAAATTCAGTCACAGATGCTTAATACCTCAGTGATCTTGAGTCACTTAATCTCTGTCTGGTTCTATTTCCTCTACTATGAAATGTGTACCAGCCTCCCAGAGTCCATGGGGATAAACAAGTAATACTTAGTTTAGCACTGCGTCTGACACATAATAGGTGTTTAATAAATGCTTTTTTCCTCTTCCCCTTTAATGGAGTAGGTGCATGGTAATAGGCTGGGTGGAGTAGTGGATAGGAGTAGATAGTGTCTAGGATCTGCCCTGCTGTAGACTAGAATTCCAGTCATCTGGCCTCACACCTTTACAAGCTGCTCAATCACCAACAAGGCATTTTTTCCTCAAAGTCCAGGTTTCCTCATCTGTAAAATGGGTATTGCTTCATCTCAGGAATGTTAAGAAAATATTTTGCAAACTTTTAAAGCACCATATAACTGAGAATTATTGAAGGAAGCCTGCCCATTCTTTTCCAAAAAATAAAAGAGAATTAAGCCATGATCATAGTCTTTCAAGCAAATTATCTGTCATCTGAAAAAACAAAAATGACTTTGTATTTGTTTTTCTTATGGAAGTTCTTTCTATTCAAATGAGACAATATTTGTAAAACATTTGGCACAGTTCCCCACTTCCATCCTCTGTTCTCAGAGCACAACCTCCCTTCTTGGAGTTTTGCTTCTTTTGGTAGGGAAAAGGTTAAGAAGCAAATGCAAGTAGGAGATATGAGACCATCACAAGCTCTTTCCCTATTTGATCTTAATTGACTCTCCCTGTGAGGTGCTGATACCCATTTTACAGATGAAAAACTTGAGACTCATAGAGGTTTCATGACTTGTTCAGTCACATAAAAATTAAGTTTCTGAGCTGGGATTGGAAGCCAGATCCTCCTGACTTCAGGCCCAGTGTTCCTTTCCAAGCAAGATGCCTCATTCTACAAAGTTCAGAGGATTACAGACTTCAAGTTTGATTGGAACTCCGAGGCTATTTAGTACTATTCCATTTTACAGATAAGAAACATCAGGCCCAAAGGAAGATATTTATCCAGGATCTCACAAGATTTGAAATCTTCTGATTTCAAATTTCCATCAAAAAAGCTAACGTTTGGGGCAACTAGGTGGTGCAGTAGATAGAGCACCAGCCCTGAAGTCAGAAGGATCTGATGTGACCCTGGGCAAGTCACTTACTGCCTTAGCAAAAAAAAAGTAACTTTTGTCAAGGAAGTCGGTCCAATGGTGGTAATTGCCCATAATAACAATCCCAACAACTGAAGGAATTCTTAGTATTTCAAAAGAGACCTGTCATTCTTTTGTGTCTGGGGTGGGTCTGGGAGATATTTGTGATAAGCACTCACCCCCGAAAGGTCCAAGTGCCTCTTAGAAAGGGTGTAGTAAACAGGTATGGCATTTGAAAAATGTTTGGGCAAGGTGGATGGGTCTGGGACCCCACCTAGTCCAGCAAGCCTCCCTAAAAATAGCAAGACCCTGGGACCGAAGGGGCCTCCAGCCTTTCTGCACTGTGCAGCCAATGCAAGGAGGGCCACCGATTAGGAGAAGGTGGTGGGTGAAAAAGAAAGCTCCTCTGGGTTGGGAAATGACAGGACCAGTGTGAACCTGGGGAACCTCCAGGGTTAGTCTCAAAGCACAAAACAATCGGTGGCCAGCAAATTTCCCATCTACAGCAGCAATAAAAATGGAGAGGTGAATGAATGATTCAATGGTTAGATGGATGAATGAATGAATAAAAAAAAGTTAAGCATTTATTATATACTGTTTTCACTGAAGAATTCTATGTTGCTTGACCTGAAGGTTCAATACCAAATTCTGCTGTTAGGTGCCTTGAGAAAATGCTGAGAGCTCCCCTCTTGATTATATAGCTTTTCCCTGACCCAAACCTCCCATTCCATCCTTTATTCTAGCTCTTCTCTGGGAGGGTCAGGGAATTATTAACTGCATTTGATAATTAGGGAAATGGAGGCCTATAGGAATAGGTGAATCCTGTGACCACTCTACTACTCTCTAGACAAGTTACTTTATCTCTGTCTGCCTCAGTTTCTTTTATTGTAAAATGGAGACGAAAGCATGAAGTTCCCAATGATCAATGAGATAACACTTGTAAAGTGCTTGTTATAGTGCCGGACACATAACAGGCAGTTAAATGCTTGATCCCTTCTCCCTTCCTACAGTGAACAGAATTCAAATCTTGGAGGGTAGAACCTATGGATTCAAATCCCAACTTTACCACTAATTTATGATCTTGGTCAAATCACTTAATCAGTCTGAGATTTCATTTCCTCACACACAGACAGATTAATTAATTGACGTGTTCATTCTCTCCAAAGACACAGCTCATCCCTCCAAATACATTTACCAAAAAGCCAGTCGTATGCGATTCACAGGGTTGCTGTGGCAAAATAAAACACCGTGTGTGTGATTGAATCACTTGTTTTTATTATTCTCCCAAATGAGAGATTGATGGGGAAAATGGCAGACCATGGCACCCAAGGGACTAAACAATACATAAATGCTGATGCAGCTCAGCCTTGCCACTCGGCCCCCATGTGAGCAGTAAAGAGATCACACAAGATCAGTTTTCCTCTTTCATTTTTTTTATGTTTTGTTTTCACACTAGTCATTTCCCTTGATCTTTCCTCTTCCCCAATTTAACCCTAAAAGAACCCTGCTTCTAGAATGAGGGAATCAGGATTCTGACCTTTACTACCTGTGTGAACAAGGAAGTGAACAAGTGACTGTGAACAAGTCACCGGGCTTCCCTCATCTCTAAAAAAAGGAAGATGCACCAGACACCCTCTGAGTTACAGTCCGGCCTTGCTTCTGTAGCCCCTGGAGAATCCTTGTAACACTTAAGCAATCCAGACTTGGGAGAGCATCTAACCCAAACTATAATCCCGGACCTCTCTACTAAAGAAAGGGAGAGGTTCCTTGTAAAATCTCCAGACCAAGGCTATTCATCGCCTCTTAATGGTGTTATTGTTTATATTATAAGGTGTGTTTGTTGTTGTTCTGATTCTACCTTCTGTGTTCTCTATCACTTTATTTTTTTCCCTAATGATTATTTTTTATCAAAAAATCACGTGTCCTCTTTTCCTGCATCCAAAGCTATTTTTCTTGCTTATTTTTTTATTTTGAAAAAAATTTTCTTTACAACATTATCCCTCGCACTCACTTCTGTTCTATGTCGCTTTATACGAATCTTCCCATTTGTATCCGAAATGTTGAGATTCACCACTTTTTGAGGGGCACGACAAGCTCTCCAGAGCGGAAGGAGGCGGGACCCTCGGAAACCTCGCCCGGGAAAGAGGCCCCCGCCCAGCTAACCGGGCGCTCCGTCCCTTCCCACCGTTCTCCGGACCCAGCGCAAGCTCAGCCTCAGGGCGCGCTGGCTCGCGGCCGGGGAGCTCCAGCCGCAGCCGGGCAGGCCGCCTTTCCTGCCCCCCCCCCCCCGGAGGATTGCGGATCCCCCAATGAAAAGGGAATGATTCCATCCTCTTTATTGCTGTCATTGCCTTCGCGGCTGCTCCCGTTTAATGTCGGCGCCTCCGTTCTTTCTGGGAATCCCGGAGACCCGAGGAGATGGACTTTGTATGTAATAGAACCGGGTCCTCCCAGAGGGCGGGGCTCTCCCCTCCCCTACCCGCGCGCGCTGCTTGTTTTCCCCTAGAGAACCAGGGGGGAAATAGGTGCTGAGAACGGGGCTCCAGTCTCCGTGCGGTCAGATATACCCGGAGTTAGTTTCCCAGCAACTTGTCGGGTCGACGAGGACACCTAGAGGACGGTCCCTGAAATGGCAGCTAAACGCCTTTTGCCTTGAAATCGTGTCCCAGATGTCTTGGATTGCGCGTTACTCTACTCCCCGCACTCAGTGTTCCAAACTCCCCGCTCGTTCTGTCCCTCCTTCCTCCCGTCTGCCTCTAAGGCTTCCTTCAGAGGTCAGCTCACTCCACGCCCCCTCCTATTAGCCTGCTTCCCTCACCTCCAGTCTTCTGCATTATTTTGTGATGCAAATGCTGTAATATTACATATTGTTTCCTATTAAATACAAAGTATTTTATCCATTTCTTCTACAAAAATATTCTGTATTATTTATGAAAATATTTTTACTTTATAGTATGTCGTATATATTTATGATTTATCTATCACATCATTTATTTTATTATTTATGTATTATGTAGTATATTATAGTTATATATTTATTTTATACAAATGTTTTCTATGTAAAAGATAAAAATGTATAAAATATTTTGTATTTACTTCTCTGTCTACATATTGCTCCCTCACCAATAGAATGTAAGAGCTGGAGGTATTTTATCTTTGTCCAGCTCCTGACATAGTATTGAGTAGTACCTAGTAGGTGCTTAATAATTGTTGATACATGAGTGTTTTCCCTTCAGTGTTTTATCTTTGTCCTTGTAAGTCCAACTCCTGACATAGTATTGAGTAGTTCATAGTAGGTGCTTAATAATTGTTGATACATGAGTGGTTCCCTTCAATGTTTTATCTTTGTCCTCCAGCTCCTGACTAGTATTGAGTAGTACATAGTAGGTGCTTAATAATTGTTGATACATGAGTGTTTTCCCTTCAGTGTTTTATCTTTGTCCTTGTAAGTCCAACTCCTGACATAGTATTGAGTAGTTCATAGTAGGTGCTTAATAATTGTTGATACATGAGTGGTTCCCTTCAATGTTTTATCTTTGTCCTCCAGCTCCTGACTAGTATTGAGTAGTACATAGTAGGTGCTTAATAATTGTTGAATATATGAGTGGGTTCCCTTCAGTGTTTTATCTTTGTCCTTGTATCTCCAGCTCCTGACATAGTATTGAGTAGTACCTAGTAGGTGCTTAATAATTGTTGATACATGAGTGGTTCCCCTTCAGTGTTTTATCTTTGTCCTCCAGCTCCTGACATAGTATTGAGTAGTACCTAGTAGGTGCTTAATAATTGTTGATACATGAGTGGTTCCCCTTCAGTGTTTTATCTTTGTCCTCCAGCTCCTGACATAGTATTGAGTAGTACCTAGTAGGTGCTTAATAATTGTTGAATACATGAGTAGTTTCCCTTTAGCATACTTTTGCTCTTATTGCACTATTTGCTCCCAGGTCACTATTCTACAACTAGCATCTAGAATCTATTCTGAATCCGAGAGAAATTGTCTTATGGAATCATAATTCAATAATAATATATAATATTTTATGATAATTATTAACATTGTGTTTTTTCTATTTTCAAAGTACCTTACATTTTACAATTATGTGTGGAACGTTATAATGAGCTTGTGGGGCAGGTGCTGTGAGTATTATTATTATTCCTATTTTACAGATGAGGAGATTTGAAAATGAAAGAGCATAGAAAGAAGGCGCAATGGATGAAACATCGACTGACTGAAGTCAGGTGGACCTGAATTAAAATCCAGCCTGAGACATTTAACACTTACCAGTTATGTGACCCTGGGCAAAACAACTTAATGTCATTAACTCCCCCCCCCCAAAAAAATATATTAGCATATATATTTGATGTATATCATATATATATATATATATATATATATATATATATATATATATGTCAAAGACAGTTAAGTGGGACCTAGTAAATAAGTACTAGTTGACTTGTTGGCTTGGTGACGTGCAATACAATGGTTGAAGATTGAACCTGGATTTCAATGTCATTTCTACCACCTGGATAGACTTGGGCAAGTCTAAGGGTCTCAGCTTCCTTATCTGTAAAATAAGGGGATGGTTCTTGGGGACATCTAAGGTCTCTTTCAGCCGAGTCTTTGAAACCATCCATGATCACGACATCAGGTCGCCACTCTAAATATAGGGGAGGAAATCCAATCCAGAAGTTAGCGCTGCCATAGCTGCCATATGACGTTAGACTAATGACACTTCCTTTCTTACCTACAGAAGGAGAGAATGAATTAGATGATCATAGAATGATAGAAAGTTAGAGTTAGAGATAATTAAATCTAATTCATTTTACAAATGACAAATGATTTCTGGACTTGCCAAGCCCACATAGATAATAAGAACTGATATTTTTAAGAAACAGAATCACAGCAGATGAATGCAAAATGAATCCTCTTACCTAATTCTCTCTTTTATAAAATGATTTGTTCATCATCAAATAAGTATTGGTAAGGACACCTGAACCCAGGCCTTTGGCAGCACGGTATGAATTTTTGTTCAAATCTTGCCTCAGCCACTCACTAGGTATATCACCATGAGCAAGTCCTTAGACAATCTGTGCCTCGGTTTCCCCATCTGTAAAATAAGGGCGCTGGAGTCGGTTTCTGCATTCTTTTTTCAGCTCTAGATCTACCATTCTATGAGTTTTCTGGCTCCATGCTCAATATCCTGTAGACTTCCAATATCATTCTAATATTTAATGATTCAATGACACCCCAGTTTGTATCCAAATTCCAAATGACACAGGTTAGACAAAGTTAGGGTTTTTTCCTTAGGTAACTCAATTCAAGGGTCAGATTTCCAATGCTTTTTTTCTTCCCTGCCACCTTTCTCACCCCCTGCACCCTGTCCCCCAAGGTACCAGTTTTAATAACTAGATCTCAAGAATTTAAAGATGGAATGTATCTGCTAGATTATCCAGTTCACCCTCTTGCCAATGTCTACTGGAGAGAGAGTCCAGAAATTCCTTTCCTGAGCACATTTCAGAAATATTAAATTGATATGATACATTGCAGGGGCCAAAAGCTATCTGTAACTATTTTGGATAGTGGACTTAAAGGCAGAGGGCACGTCTAGTTTTACCACATGGCCTTCTGGGTAGTGATCTTCTGAGAAACTGCAAACACAAATTGAGATACCCCAGAGTTCATGGTTTTGCTGTGTGGGTTGCATAGCACACACACTAGTTGGAGAGGAAAAGCTTTGGACAAATCTTTCTTTTATTTCCTTTGCAAACGCACGCTGACTGTGGGATCCTGGGCAGGTCACTTAACTCCTGGTGATCTGGGCAACTCTCTGAATCCTGACTTGTAGAAAAGGCTCGGATTTGGACTGATAGGGGAGTTCCCTCATCCATGGATTCTTTGCATCAGTGACATCATCGATCTGGTCTCCATCCCTAGTGAAACAGAAATCTCTCCAAGGAGACCCTAGTTCTTAGGAGCATAGAAAGCTTACTCTGCCTGAGCCAATCACCCCCGTAGCTATATGGCAAACCTGGTTCTAGATGTTCTTGGGCACATAGAATAGAAAGGCACAGTTCTACACCTTTATAAGGGGGGGAGGTGCTAGTGCTGAGGCAAGCAGGGTTGAGTGACTTGCCCAGGTTTACACAGCTAGTAAATGTCCTGACTCCAGGGCTGGTGCTCTATGTACTAGAACATCTATGGTTCTCTACTTAGGAGCATGTGCAGGCATTCTGTAACTGCTTTGCTTCTTTTCCCTTCCATCGGCTCTTCATTGTTTTTTTCTGCATTAAAATGATGACTTGATGATCTTCTAGACTTTTCTCCTTCCTTCCTTCCTTCCTTCCTTCCTTCCTTCCTTCCTTCCTTCCTTCCTTCCTTCCTTCCTTCCTTCCTTCCTTCCTTTCCTTAGTCCCTCCCTCCTTCCTTCTCTCTCTCTCTCTCCTTTCCTCTTTCTTTCTCTCTCCATTCCTTTATTTGTTTACATAGTCGTTATTATTTTTATCTTGTCTTTGTAGTCCCAGCACTTAGCTCTGTTTGCTTGCCATATAGTAGAAATGCTTGTTGATTGATTGCTTGATTAATAGATAATAAGAATGTAGGTTAAGGGAACAGAAATAAATTAATGGAAAGAGAAAAATAAAAATACAATCACTGGGGATACAGAATCTTTAAAAGGATTCATTCACTTATTCATTTAAGAGGATAGATCCTAATCTAGTTAAATCACCTTTAACTCCCCTTTCCTTGTCCATTCTTATCACATACTATTCTCATCTGGGAATGGACTAAGGCGGGGAGAGGGAAGTGGGGGTTGTGTACCCATTAAAAGTGCCCTCCCTCATTTACAAGGTGGCAGTTAATGAGTTTATTCAGGTGTTTCCATGAAGTGAGCTTTTCCTGAATTCCTCCCCAGCTCTGGTTGAATTCTTTATCCCTACCTTACACTGGCTCTCTCTGTGGATTTCAGAGATTTAGAACTGAAAAGAAGCTTGTAGGCTTTCTAGTCCCACCCTTTCATTTTACAGATGAGGAAACTGAGACCTGGAAGAGTGAAATTTTCTGAAGATCCAGAAAATATAGTCTTTGTGCTAAAGTCTTGGCAAGTTCAAATGGTGTAACATCAGAAATGTGGTTTTGTCAAAGAAAATGATATAAAAAATGATATTTGACGATGTGCTTTGTTGCCACACCTAAGATCCACTAGTCCTTTTCATTTGACTAAATCTCTTATACAGATTGTCTCCCTTCCATATAGATTTAAAATGAAAATTTAAAAACACTCCAGCATGTCTGCCAAAAAAACAAAAAACAAATGAGGATCCCCAAGAATTGGATATGACTAAAACAACTGAATTAAACTAAATGATTTCAGGTTAAATGAAGTCTAAAATCCTTTGAACCTCCTATGACTGCAGAAAAGTTAAAAGAAGATGTCACACATTTAAAATTTCTTTTTCATTCATTCATTTTCTCTCTGTATCCATAGCTTTGCACACAACTGTTTCTTAATAAATATAGGATGTCCCTATACCTTTAGTGCCATTTTAAGATATTTGAACTTAAAACTGCAGGGAGACACCCTTGATATGTTGAATTATATGCACAGATTTATTCATAGCGGTGTTGGTTAAATCCTCCCTTAGATCTATGCTGAATAGAAATGGAAAATGTAAACCCATAATTATTGAAATGTAATTTTAACCTTGCTGTGTTGTTGTGTCCAGTCTTGTCCGATTCTTTATGACCCTCTGTACTATTCTGTCCACAGGGATTTCTTGGCAAAGATACTCCAGTAATTTGCCATTTCCTTCTTCAGTGGATTAAGATAAACAGAGATTAGATGAACTGCCTTGAGTCACACAGCTGGTCAGAATTCAAGACCAGAATGGAACTCAGGCCTTCCTGGTTGCAGCTCCTGCATTCTACCCATTGAGCCACCTAGCCGCCTCGTAGGCAAACAGAGGTTAAGTGTTGTACATCCTCCAACAGTACAGAGTTTAAAATCTAGATCATATGTCTTTTCAGTTGGTTAAATTTTCAAAATTCATGTGTCCAAATTATGCAAATTCCTAAAACTAATTAAAATGATCCCCTAAAAAAAGCAGGGAAATCTCACTTTCATACAATTAAAAACAAGTTACAAATGCTATTTGAATTCAACATCATAGGCCGAGAAGTTCTTCCCAACCCTAAATTTTTACTCTTTTGATCCTGCTATGGATTCAAAAGATCTGGATTCATACCCAGTTTCTAACGTTTATTATTTACATCAAATGAAATAATGTGTAAAGCTCTAACCGCAGCAAAGCTATATATGGCACCCAGTAGATGCTTTATAAATCCTATTGTTTTTACCTGTGTGACTCTGGATATCATTTTCTTTAGGAACAGCTACGTCAGGCCTGGAGTCAGGAAGACTCTTCTTCATGAGATCAGACATTTATTAGCTGTGTGACCCTGAGCAAGTTTGCCTCAGAAAATGGCAAGGCACTCCAGTATGTCTGCCAAAAAAAACAAAAAACAAATGAGGGTCACCAAGAATTGGATATGACTAAAACAACTGAATTACACTAAATAATTTCAGGTTAAATGAAGTCTAAAATCCTTTGAACCTCCTATGACTGAAGAAAAGTTAAAAGAAGATATCACACAAGTTTTGTCACTTTTATAATGTTAGCAAAGAAAAAAAATCAATCAAGTGCTTTAAAGAGCCATCTAAGTGACATTTACTGTGGATCTGGCCAAATTCCAGGAGAGCTGTCACTAATGGCTGGAGAATCAAGATAAATAAGGTTCAAAATGTACCTTCCTCACCACCCAAGACCTAAGGAAATAGAAATGCTGAGAGCACCATTTCCTTTGGTGAAGAGCACCTTGACAAAGGGGAAAGTGGGAAGAGGTTAGTTCTGTGAAAGGAGAGATCGTTCTGAAATCTCTACCTGAAGTCCTTGCCAAATACAGGGCAGCAACTGCTTGGTTTTTTTTGCCACAAAGGGGATTTCCCCCCCAAAACAGAAAAATACTCTCACTGGATCTACATTACCAACATTAAAAGCAGCCATGATTGCCATAGGCTGTTAAAGGTCATTCAGTTCAATAAGCATTTATTGAATCCTAAATTTATAATTTAATATTTAATAAACAAATAAATAATGAATGAGTTAAAGATCTCACATTCCCTTGGAAAAGAACAGCTATAATAAATTCAAAATATGTTCAAGGTAAATACAAAGCAATTTCAAAGGAGGAGAGACAGATCATTCACTGTCTTGGAGAATCCAGAAAGGCACTTCAGAGAAAAGTTGAACTGTGAGGTGGGGCTCGTGTCCATTTGCATCAGGATCGCCTCATTTTTTGACTGTGAATCTCATTCTCGATGGGAATAATCTAGTTTTTTGTTTTTCAAGTGAGGAAACTGAAGCCAAAAGAGTTCAAGGATTTTGTCCAAGGATTTGAACTTAAGATCTTTGGGATCACTTAGTCCAATCATCATTTTATGGATGAAGAGTTAGTTATGTGATGCAATAGAAATAGAACTGAATTTAAGGTCCTAGGATCTGAGTTGGAATCACAGCTCTGCCATAACTATCTGTGTGACCTTGGGTAAGTTATTTGGGGGGCAATAAGGGAACCTCAGGGGTTGTATCCTAGACTTGGAATCAGGAAAATTTGAGTTCAATCCTGCCTCATTCTCTTTCCTCTGTACTATAATGCCTTTTTGTCCTGGGTAACTTTGACTGTGTGTACACACACATTGAATATGTGCATATATTTTCCTTCAAGAAGAACTAAGAAGGCAAAGAGGGAGGGATTTTTTATTAAAGCTTTTTATTTTCAAAACATATGCACGATCTAAATTCCTAAAGAAGTTAAGAGAGCTGCAAGAAGAAATAGACAGCCAAACTATAATAGTGAGAAATCTCAAGCTTGCACTCTCAGAACTAGATAAATCAAACCACAAAATAAATAAGAAAAAAGTTAAAGAGGTAAATAGAATACTAGAAAAATTAGGTATAATAGATCTTTGGAGAAAACTGAATGGAAACAGAAAGGAGTATGCTTTCTTCTCAGCAGTTCATGGAACCTATACAAAAATTGACTATATATTAGGACATAAGGGCCTCAAAATCAAATGCAGAAAAGCAGAAATAGTAAATGCATTCTTTTCAGATCATGATGCAATAATAATTACATTCAATAAAAAGCCAGGGGAAAACAGATCAAAAAGTAATTGGAAACTAAATAATTTTATCCTAAAGAATGAAGGGGTGAAATGGTTAATCATAGACACAATCATTTCATCCAAGAGAATGACAATAATGAGACAACATACCAAAACATATGTACGGATAATTTTTCAACACTGACCCTTTGCATATCCTTGTGTTCCAAATTTTCCCCTCCTTCTCCCACTCCCTCCCCTAGATAGCAAACAATCCAATATATGTTATACATGTTAAAATGTACGTGAAATTCAATATATATATTCATATTTATACAATTTTCTTGCTGCACAAGAAAAATCAGATCAAAAAAGAAAGAAAATGAGTAAGAAAACAAAATGCAAGTGAAAAATAGCAAAAAGAGTGAGAATGCTATGTTGTGATCCATACTTAATTTCCACACTCCTCTCTCTGGATATAGATGACTCTCTCCATTACAAGATCATTGGAACTGCTTGAAGCATCTCATTGTTGACAAGAGCCATGTCCATCAGAATTGATCATTGTATAATCTTCCTGTTGTCATGTATAATGATCTCCTGGTTCTGCTCATTTCACTTAGCATCAGTTCAAGTAGGTCTCTCCAAGACTCTCTGAAATCATCCTGCTTATTGTTTTTTAATAGAACAATAATATTCCCTAACATTCATAAACCATAACTTATTCAGCTATTCTCCAACTGATGGGCATCCACTCAGTTTCTAGTTTCTTGCCACTACAAAAAGGGCTGCCATAAACATTTTTGCACATATGGGTCCTTTTCCCTCCTTTAGGATCTCATTGGGATTTAATCCCTGTAGAAACACTACAGAGTTTGATTACCTTTGAGCATAGTTCCAAATTGCTCTCCAGAACGGTTAGATGTATTCACAGTTCCACCAACAATGTATCAGTGTCTCAGTTTTCCCACATCCCCTCCAACATTCATCCTTGTTTTTTCCTATCTAGCCAATCTGAGAGGTATGTAGTGGTATCTCAGAGTTGTCTTAATTTGCATTTCTTTGATCAAAAGTGATTTAGAACACTTTTTCATATGATCAGAAATGGTTTGAATTTCTTCATCTGAAAATTGTCTGTTCACCTCCTTTGATCATTTGTCAATTGGAGAATGGCTTGATTTTTTATAAATTTGAGTCCATTCTCTATATATTTTAGAAATAAGGCCTTTATCAGACCCCTTAAATGTAAAATTGTTTTTTCCAATTTATTGTTTCCCTTCTAATCTTGTCTGCATTAGTTTTGTTTGTACAAAAACTTTTAAACTTAATATAATCAAAATTATCTATTTGGTGTTCAATTATGAGTTCCAGTTCTTCTTTGGTCACAAATTCCTTCCTTCCCCACAGATCTGAGAAGTATACTATCCTATGTTCTTCTAATTTGCTTATAACATCACTCTTTATGTCTAAATCATGAGCCCATTTTGATTTTATCTTGGTATATGGTGTTAGGTGTGGGTCAATGCCTCGTTTCTGCTATTCTAGTTTCCAGTTTTCCCAGCAGTTTTTGTCAAATAGTGAGTTTTTAATGGAAGTCATTTCTTTCTATTTGAACAGACTAAGTTGCAGAAGGATGCTTTTACACATGAGCTGCTAAAAGACCACAGTCTCCCACTGCATCCAGGGCCATTTCTGTCATCCCGATCTATAACTGGCCACTGGACCTGGATGGTTCTGGAGGGGAAGGTGAGGCAGGTGACCTTGCACAGCAATCCCTCACTTAAATCCAATTCACTTGTATGCTTGTATCACCTCCCTTATGTCATAATTGTCTTAAAGGCTGCAACCATGCTATGGGTCATGAGATTTCTATCATCTTCTGGGTGTGGCTGAAAGGGGGAGCGCCAAAATTGGAGCCTTATCTTATATTGTATATAATCACTCATAGCAATGTCAAAAGAAACTGATGAATTTGCAAAGCAAATAAGTGAAAAATCACAGGGTCAACAAAAACACATTCACTTGGAGACAGAGGACCTGATTTCTGTCTCCCACACTTGCTAGTTCCAGGACAGAAACCTCCCTCTCCTCTCCCAAATCATTTTCCTGTAAGAACAGCTTCCTCATCTAAAGAACAGGATAATTAATAGTGGTTGCTCTATCACCCTTACAGGATTGCTTAGAGTAAGTTGTTCTGTGAACTGTATGTGAAGGTGACTTATTTCAAAATAATTCTAATTTCCACTTGGTTTTGCCATGACAATTTTTTCGTTCCAAACTGACTTTGCATATTTTGTTTTGGGTAAAATATAAACTATTTCCCTGTCTCTAAATCCATTTGTTTTAAATAAGCCCAAGATTCAAAGTACTTTTAGAACTAGCTTCCGAGAGACCCCCAAGAGCCAACTGTTCAATTTGCAGTGTGAGCATTTATACTTCAGAAATCACACATGCTACTGATGACAACCTTATGAGGAAGACAGGAGCAGAATTTATAAATTACTTTACAGAAATTATAAACTTTTGTAAAAGTAGGGGTTTTCCACAGCACTCCATTCTCATGCAGCTTCCAAAGTGTAGACTATTTCAGGATCGAGATAGTATAATAGTGTTGGGTCTGGAATCAAGAGGACCCCATGATCTCAGACTTTTATTAGCTTTGTGATCCTGAGCAAGTAACTTCACTCTATTTTCCTCAGTTTCCTCATCTTTAAAATGAATTGGAGAAAGAAAAAATAAACTGCTTTAGTATCTAAGAAAACTCCAAATGGGATCACAAAGAATCAGAATATATCCTTGTTTACTGAGACTTTCACCCAGTCCTGTATTAGTGATTCCAAGACTACATGGAATTGTACCCATGGAAGGTCTTATACTCCTAATTTATTCAGAAGACCAGGAGGATCACTTCCAAATTGACTAAGAATACATTTAAATCAAAACAAGTGCATACTATGGACAGGAATTCTGAAAAAAGCAGCAGGACTTTGTATTCAAACATGCAAGAATCATAAATTTGATGTCAGTGTAGGGATTTACAGCAATAATAGCTGGTGTTTATATATGGTGCTTAAATATTTACAAAGTACTTAAATTATGTTTTCTTGTTTGAACCTCATATCCTCTTAATGAAGGAGCTACTGTGGATATTACACCCATTTCCCAGGTAATTCAAGTGCCTCTGAGATTTGGAGAAACCTATGGAACCCCTTGGATAGCTTGTGGGAACGAGCACCATATTTTAGATTTGAAGAAAGGCAAGCTTATTCACAGAATATGGCAAACTTCTGACTGACTCAAGGGGAGGTTGAGACACTCCCGGTGGGGACTAGTGACTCAGATTTGAGGTAATGAATTGGATTCAATTGCCTCAGTCTCTTAATCCCTAAAAGGAGAGTGTGGTCTCATGCTAAGATCAGAGAAAGGACAATAAAGGTTCAAACTTTTCCTCTGCCTAGCTGAGCGGATACTTATGTATTTTCCTTATTTCACGGATGGTCCTCTGCACATGGAATGTTATTTCTCTCACCTTTGCCTCTTACTTTCCCAGGTTTCTTTCAAATCCAAACTAAAATGTTACTTTCTACAAAAAGTCTTTTCTGATCCCTTTTAATGCTAAAGTCTTCTCCCCTGCTGATCATCTCTCATTTATTGTGTTTATCTGGTTTGTACATAGTTTGCATGTTACCTTCCTTATTAGATTGTGATAGAACAGGGACTGGTTTTTTTTGTTTGTTTGTTTTTGTTTATTTTTATTTATTTATTTATTATTATTATTTTGCCTTTCTCTATTTTTCCAAAACTTAGCACAGTGCCTGGCTCTGAGTAGGAGCTGTCTGTGGTACATAGAACATAAATAGGACAGAGGTTTTAAGCTTGGTCTAAAACAACTATGGGTTTTTATTGTTAATGCAGTTGGAATTTTGTTTTGTTTTGTTTTTGGTGATCTAATGTCAAGTGTCTGAGTCTGGATTTGAACTCAGTTTTTCCTCACTTCAGGGTGAATACTCTATTCCCTGTGCCATCTAGCTGCCCCCTTTATCTTATTGTTGAGGGCTCTGTGTTATAATTGTGAGAGAATCATCTTATTTTTTTATTAATTTTTCTAATATCTCTATTAAATTTTATTTCTAATATTTAGTAATTATCTATTTTTATTAATATTTCTAATAAAGTTTATCCTTCTTTGGCTCTTTTCTAGATTATTCAAAGGCTTCAAGAACTCTCCAAAAGTAAGGGACCAATAGAGGTCTAGGCCAAAGGAAGATCATAGGCCAAAGGAAGGAAGTCCATTGTTCACGGATAGTGGGGAAATAGAGGAGGTAATGGTCTCAAAGTATCCAGCCTTGCCAGATAGTGCCATCTATTGCCTAATAAATGCAGATGGGGAAACTAAAGCTAAAACGCTACCCATGGTCACATAAATGAAAAATATCAGAGGCAGGATTCAAATCTTTTATTATATATATATATATATATGTATATATTTATATAATCATTAATATATATTTTATGAAAAACGAGAATGCCATCCTTATTTGATTTTTAGTAATAGAAAATACCCAGAATGGGAAAAAAAAGCATGCTAATGAAAGCAATGGAAGATCTTGTAGGAAAACCATTTAGTAAAAACTGCCCTATGGTGAACAGATGGATTTTCCTTAAGGTTCCACCTAAGGTTGGGGATGAAAGAAAGCCAAGTCTGCCTTGGGAGAAGATTCATTGGTTTCACAGGCTCCTCCCTTTGGGGGCTCCAATTACTTGGTGTTTGTTATTGTAAAGACACCAAGTGACCCTTGATAATCCCCCTATTGCATTACAGTGGGCTGCAGTTGGAAACAGTCTCCAGATAAATATTTTTCCATTTTTGTCTCCTCCATCATACATGGAAGAATGTTTAAAGGGATTCTAAGTTAATGTTACATGGAAATATTTGCTGAGCAACATGAAGGGAGGGGATTTGACCCCAAAAGATAATGAAAAGTGGTTAAAAATAATGTTTATCTGGAGAAAGTATAGAAGCCAATGGTGCAAAATATGTTGGGAAGCATTTAGAGTCAACATATGTCCCATTAATTATCCTAAAAATAGAATCCACTCAACATGTCAGGTGCTTAAAGAATGGTTTTTAACCACAAGGTCACAGAACCCAGGAAGCGAACTCCAAAAGAAGGAGCTCCATACCCTTTCTATTTTTCTGAAAATTGAGTTCAAGGGCTGGACTCTTGAATGTAAACTCTAAGGTTCAGGGGATCGGGTTTATCCCTAAGTCTTGAAGAGACTAAGAGTTTTCATAAAACGATAGTTGAATTATTGAGTCAAATAGGAAGTAAGGGTGGGGAGGAGAGGAAGCGCACTGGAAATTAAAATAGCTGATTTCCAGTGCCTACTTTGCCCCTTCTTCTTAGAGCTCATTACTTTGGTCAAATTATTTTGGGCTCCTTAACTTCTGTTTCTTCACTTATAAAATGAGGAGGTTTAGTGTGCTGATTAATTGAAAAAACCATAACGATCTTAGAGAAGAGAGAATTTCCCCCTTTTTAAACTGAAATATACCTTAGTCTTCTGAAACAAGAGGTGGGGGATTATCTGGACATAATAGTGCATACACTGTCACATTTGGCACATTGATTTTGCTTGGCTATTTTTGTTTGTCTGTAGTTTGTGAAGAATCCATTGGAGTGGGAAAAAGAAATATTTCCAGAAATGATCTATATGAAAACCAAAGGCATCATTGCAACATGCACTGAGGTCCTGCTTGGATTTGCCCATTCTAATGGTTTGTACAGAGCATATTCAGATATTCTCTGCCAGCTTCTAACTTACTCTAATCTTCAGCAAGGAAGGAAGAGGTGGGATTGGGGGAAAGAATGGGAATCCTACTTCCAGAAATGCATAGATAATAATGAATTGTGTGATGAAGTTACCTAATTGTCTGCTGAACCAGAAATCTGCTCTTCCTTTCGCTTAATGAGTCAATATATAGAGAATGGAGAACCTACTTAGAGAGAGCAATGATCCTGGTTCATGACTGTGGCTAGATGCAGGACACGAAAGGACCAATGTAGTCCCTGCATCAGCTGCTATATTATACAGACATATTTTACACACATTTATGTGTAACACATGAATATATATAACATATATACACATGTGTAAATACATGTGCACATAAACACGTGTATATGTACATACATGTTTATACTTTTTAAAAAATGAAGCTAAGATCTTCCAGCAGCTCCAAAAGTCTGCTAAAAATATTATATTCACACTGAAAAAAAGGGCTCAGTTTACATTTGATGTGCTTAGAAACGGAAAATTTTACCTCAAACTTGGAGGCTTTTTTGTTTGTTTGCTTTGCCTGCAATTCTTATGAAATCATCCCTGCTGTTTGTGCAAAAAGAGTGGAAAGGAATGAGTGAGCAAAAACGAGTTCGTTGGGAGTGCTGGGACCTGCTCGTTGTTAATGGGCAAGCTCACCCAAAAATGGCTAGGGTGGGCTCCCTCTAGCCGGTGGCTGCAGCAGGAAGCCCCTGGTGCCACACTAGCTGGTACAATGCTGTTATTTTCAGTTCAGCCTACTCAAAAGAAGCCAGGCAACCTCTGACGCCCTCGCTGCTGTGTAAGGGGACACCCTGGGTGCTCTCCAGCCTGCATACAATCCCAAAGCGATAAGAACTGGGTCCTGCTGGGGGGAAGGGGGCAGAGAAAGGAACTGGCACAGCCCTCAGTGCCAGCTAGTTTGCCCCAGGAGAAATTGTGTTGCTAAACCAGAAAACCAAATTAATGGGCCAGGACAAATGAATTTGCAACAGCACTGTTTGTTTTGTCTGTCTTGGTTAATTATTCATGCTCTACAAAGCACCCTATGCCCTGGCTGGCTGGCTACAAGCCCTTCCATTCCCTTTCTCTGTAGGAACCTCGGCCAAATCTACAGAAGACTAGGGCTTTAATTTAAATAGTGGATTAAAAATAGAAAATGTACACTTCCTGGGCTTTCTTAAAAGGGATCCAGATTTCCTGTTGCCTTCAAAGGCATAGAAAGTAATCCACCCTCGTGAATATCCTAAGTAACTGTACTTTATAATCATTTTTGTACATTATATTTAATTTTTAGATTTTTTTTCTTTAAGCGACTATGGGAAAACCTTTACGGTTTTGATTAACAGGCTAAGGAAGGCAGACAAGACTGGACTGATAGAAGATGAATGTTGTAGTGACATTTAGAAACCATTCTGTTCCCCTCCAATGGCGGCAGCAAAAGCTTGAGGGAGAGTTTCCAAGTGATTATGTGGAAGTGGTACCTGGACAAAAGGAAGATGGATAACCAGAGGTGGAGACTCTTCCCAGCCTAGCTTGTAAGCTGATGCCTGGAGCCGCCAGGAGGAGAATTGGATGAGTCTTCTGAGCCCCCCCCCCCAAAAAAAGGAAGGAGGGGGGATGTCTTACATTAGCTGAGCCACCTGGCTAGATTCTGGATAAGCCACTGGTATAAAAAATTCACCAGCTGTAACTGAAAAAGATGAAAAATTTCCATTTGGAACTTGATTTTAAACATCTCTGCTGGGAGAGGAACTATACAAGTAGGACTGCCACAAATGGTTTTAAATGTTAGGATTAGCCATTTTATTTCACTAAACATGGTCCAATTCCATAATTTAATTCAGAAAAAAAAGATGAATATGAGGAGTTCAGAGAAACATAGAAAAATGGATAGAATGAAGGAGAAGAAATTCAATTTTGTTCTTTTTAACAGAAAGGGGACTGGCTCTGGAGTGGAGGACCTGGATTTTTTTATCTCTCCTTTAATGTTTACTTACCCATGCTTTCCTGTGCCTCAGTTTTGATTCTATGACTAGATGACCATGATGTCCTTTCCTAACTTATGAACAAAAATCAATTAAACATCTTCTTCATTCCAGGTATTCAAGACAGAAATGCAAACAAGTCCTGCCTTCCTTCAGAGAGTTTGTCTGCTAGGAACAATGTGCCCACATATGTAAATACAAAAAAATATATATAAAGTAAATATCTAGTGACAGCAGGAGGACAGGAAGCACTAACCATTGGGGAAAGGCCCATAAAACTAGGAGAACACTATGTATATGGAATGCCATGACTAAAAGCTCCACTCTGAATACTTACCGGAACCAACAAGTCTTAGAAAGTAAATAATGAAATAATGAATTTCCCTTTTCTTTGCAGCATTACATGTGCAAAATGTTGTAGTCATTTAAGATATAGTTATTATTACTTCCTTTACTATTTCTATTTGTTATAAGACAAGGTCTGTTAATAGGGGCTATAGGATGCTGTATCTAGAAATGACTTTGATGTAAAAAAAAAAAGCATCAATAAAATTTACTTCAAAAAGTTTTGTATCTACGCTTATTTTGTGCAAGGCATTGTATTAGAGGCTAGGGCCAAAAAAAAAAAAAAAAAAAAAAAAAAAAAAAAAAAAAAAAAAAAAAAAAAAAGAAAGAAAGAAAAAGAAAAACAGTCCTGTCCTCAAAAAGCTTACATTCTGCCTATTACTACTACTACTACTACTACTACTTTACTATTACTACTACTACTGCTGCTGTTACTACTACTACTATTACTATTACTACTACACTACTACTTCTACTACTTCTACTACTACTACTATACCACTACTACTACTATTACTACTACTGTTATTACTATTACCACTACTATTACTATTACTACTACTACTGCTGCTGCTGCTGCTGCTGCTGCTATTACCACTACTATTACTATTACTACTACTACTACTATTGCTATTAACACTACTATTACTATTCCTACTACTACTACTACTACTATTACCACTCCTACTACTATTACCACTACTACTACTATTACTACTACTACAACAACTACTACTACTTAGTAGTAGTTTTTTTTTTTTGCAACTTTTAAATGATGCCATTTGACCCTAGAAGGATACAACATATACTCAAATTCGAATAATCAATGCAGTATTAGAATAGCTCTGTGTTCCAGAGTTGATTGTTAAATTTTGAATGTGAACATTTACACCTTGGAAATCAGCAAACACAATTAATTAGGACTTGATTTATTGTTCTGTTGATTGTCTAGACTTTGGAAATGAGGAAAATGTTAATGATGCAAATTAAACTTAAATATATCTTGCCTATATTCCCTTCTCATCACCACCACCACCACCCCAAGCTGGTTGTTAAACATTTACCAGCTTATCATTGAATAATACTGGGGAGACTATGTGCAGGGAAATCTCAGAGAAACTCTAGACAAACTGCTTTTTAAAATGTTTGATGAGCATAAATTTAAAACTGGAAGGAGTCTTAGAGGCAGTCTCATCTAACCTACTCATTTTGCAAATGAAAAAAAAAAAAGTCCCTGTGAGATCATGATTTCCCCAAGATCCAACAGATTAGAAGTAGTTGGGGGAAGATTTAAAGCAGCTCCTCAAGACTTGATTTGAATCCCTATACCAGTCACCTTTAGAATCCACCCCCATTACATTCACTCAGTTTTCTCACCTTGGTGCAAGGATATGATTTGGAAGAAAGAGCACAATGGCCATGAGCCAAGTTGGGTAAATACTCTTCCATGCATAATGCTCATTTGATGTGTCAATGGGCAGGGAGTAGAAGGGAAGCATGGAGACCACAGCAGACAAAGAATTTTCTGTGCTGGAATGCAGAAGGGAGGATGGCAATCAACAACCTAACTGTACTTTTAGCAGGTTTTAAACAATTGAATGTTGACACTCTGGCAATGAGAATTTACAGCTTTCAAGATGACTCCAGTGAGTCCAAGGATGAAAGCCTTTAATCTTGGCTCTGACATTTTGAAGATTTGTTTGCAAGGAAGGGAAGGAATCCACAAAATGCATTAGGTTTTGACAAGCCTCAGCAGAGCTGGTGGAAGATCTTCACATTCATTTCCAGATTAAAGACCAGGATTCTTCCCATCCTTGAATTTTCTTTACCCTATAGAACAGTTACATCACCTAATCATAGAGATGGTGCTGGTTTTCAAGTGACTTGGATTCTACCTGGGGTTTCATCCCTAAATAACTAACCACATGTCCTGGGATGAATGCATGACAAAGCTTTCACATCATAACTTTAGTTCTGCAGATTCACCTCTAGAAGCAAATTATTCCCTTCTCAGAAAAGTTGCTCCTGCAATTTAAGTATACTGCAATCTGAGAGAATGAGGGCTCTAGATAGGACATTGATTCAAATTAATGGGGAAGAGACTCTTGGGAATTGGGAGATAATTGAAGGTTGATATTCCAACTCACTAGTCTGGGGCTGTCACTGCTCCTCTCATCCTGACAGAGTGACTTAGAGGCCTTGAGCTTTCCCAGAGCTTCTTCATTTAGCAGAATGGGGAGGCTACTAGGATTATTACAGTCCCATACACATCTTCATGGAAGAACTGTTGGCCCTATTCTCTCTTCTTTTGAACAAACTTATAGTTTTCTTGGTTTTGGATTTATTTTCCTTACTGACCCCCAGGCAACTGGGGAAACCTTACTCTTCTTCTCCACTAAGAGGGCTCTCTCACTGAACCCACAAATGTATTCAGAGTAATCAGTCTTCAGAGAGATTGGCCACTTAGAAGACAGACTGATTTCTTTTCCCCAACTTTTTGACCCATTAACTCTCAACTCTGCTCATGGGAAAATTACTCCATGTCTAAAGTGTCCCCAAAGGGAGGAGGCCAAAGTAAACAATTTACAATATTAATCAAGTTGACACAGTTGTGTTTTTTAAATTTTCCTGTACATAAAAGAAATGCTTACGAGACTCACAGCTGAGCACTGACAAAAAAAGACTCAAACTAAACAAACACCTGTATAATTTCTTGTCTGCAGGGATGTTGATACTTAAACCTTCTCAAACATGAAGCAATTTGTAGACTGCTGATTAGACATTTTACATTTATCTGTCTCCATCAAAATTATGTCTTCTGACAAGATCAGTGATCGGGCTCACCCTTTAGCCAGAAGTCATCCTCTCCAAGAGTGTGGACAGTTACTGATGACTATTTCCAAAGGGCCCAAGTCTTTTACTAACACATATGGTCAGTCAAAATCAGGAAGGAGAGCTTTGAAATATGCTGTTGAAACCCTGATTATATTTTTTAAATTTTACGGCAGTAGACAATGTGCATAATGTTTTTTATGGTATCACAGAATCTCAAAATTGGAAGACACCTTTAATGACCACGTAGGTACCTGTACCTGGAAAAGGTACCTTCTATAACACACCTGACAAAGGAGTCATTTAACTTTTGAGGGAAGATTTCCCGTGAATGAGAACCTACTTACCTAAGGTAACCAAGGAAGCTCTCCCTTTTTCTCTTTCCTACCTTCCCACAGGATAAAAAAGGCTCAGTCTTCTCCATTGCATCCAGGGTCATCTCCAGTTGTCCCAATCTATATCTGACCACTGGAACCAGATGGCTCTGGAGGCTCTGGAGGGGAAACTGAGGTAGATGATTTTGCTCAGCCCTCCCTTACTTCAATCAAATTCACTTAAAAGTCATGTCATCCCCTCCCTGATGTCATGGTACTCTTCAAGGACAACCCCCCAAAATTCCCCACTTTACTTCATCCACTTTTTAGCTATCTTTTGTATGTTATGTTCACTCATTAAGGTAAATCCTTTAATGGCAGGCCTGTTTTTCTTTTTGCTTATATTTATATTCTTAGTGCTTAAAGGCTCAGTGTCTGACATGTAATGAGAATTTAATAAATGCTTGTTGAGATCACAACATAGCATTTTCAATATTTTTGTTGTTTGCTTGCATTTTACTTTTTTCTAATTTTTTTCCTTTTTGATCTGATTTTTCTTGTACAGCAAGATAGTTGTATAAATATCTATGCATATATTGGATTTAACACATATTTTTACGATGTTTAATATATATTGGATTACTTGCCATCCAGAGGAAGGGATTGGGAGGAAGGAGGGGAAAAATGGAATGCAAAGTTTTGCAAGGGTCAGTGTTGAAAAATTATCCAGGCATTTGTTTTGAAAATAAAAAGCTTTAATAAAAAAATAAATAAATGCTTGTTGACTTGACTTGACTTGTACAAAGCCTAAATTTGTCTCTGTACAACTACCATCATTGCACTGAGTTCTCTAAGACCAAGTGGGATAAATCTACTCTCTCTTCTATCTAATAGCTCTTTAGACACTCAAAGTCACTTATCAATCAAGTCACCCATGAGCAGTCCCTTCTTTATGGTATCATCAACTGGAAGTCCTTTGCCATTTCAATGGTTCCTGTGGATACTACCTAGATGACTAATGGCCTTTTTCAAGTCCTACTGATGTTATTTTCTATGAGTATTTCCATATTTCAAGGTACTAATTATTTATAGCATCATAATATTCTATTATATAATATAATTTTAAATTATTAAACCATTTTCTGTTTGTAGCACATATATATTATTTCCAGGTATTTATTCAAATATAAATAAGACAGCCTTATATGAAAGTGTAATATAGGAAAGTGCTTTCTTTTCACTTCCTCTTATATGAAATCTTTAAGATAAAGTCCCAACATTATATTCACTGTGTCAAATGATTACTATATCTTCTCCAAAAAGTTTTCCACAGTGAAGTCTCGTCAACAGTGTAATAAAGTACAATTTTTCTCAGTTGGAGTGAATGTAATGAGGGTGCAGTCTAAAGGTGACTGGAACAGTGGAAAGGGTTCAAATCAAGTCTTGAGGAGCTGCTTTAAACCTTGGCTCTACTACTTCTAATCCATTGGATCTTGGGAAAATCATGATCTCACAGGGACTGGTTTTTTTTTTTTCATTAACAAAATGAATGGGTTAGATAAGACTGTCTCTAAGACTCCTTCCAGTTTTAAATTTACACTCATCAAACATTTTTAAAAACAGTTTGTCTAGAATTCCCCTGAGATCTTCCCACACACACCCTCCCCTGTATTTTATTTTGTAGCATCCTGGTAAGTGTCTAACAATCTGCTTGCCAGGATGACTGTGGTGATAAAACAACCTGCCTATAAAATAGCCCTGTCTATACTGAATTGTATTATTTTTTTCCTATTTTTGGCCTCTAGGATTTAGTGCATTCACTTGAGGTGGTATCTTAAGGTTGTTTGGACTTGCATTTCCCTCTTAGGAAATCTGAGAATTTTTTCATGCAGTTATTATTTATGCCCTTTAACTATAATTCCATTAGGGAATGTGTATTATTTTAAAAGATAGTTATCAGTTCATTTGATCTGCAAATAGTTTTCCCAATCTGTTTATTTACTTCTCATTCCAAAGATACTGGTTTCTGTTTGTTACACAAGATCTTTTCATCTTAGTATAATCAAACACATTGATTTTTGTCTTCAACAATTTCTTCTTTTTCATTGACTAATAAAAGTATTCCTCCTTTCCATTGTTGATCTGTCTGTATATATTACTTTTTCTTCCAATTCATGTTTTATTATAGTTAATTGTAGAATATGATGTGTTATGAATACAAATCAACTTTTTTTTTATCATACATCTATCTGATTTCCCAGTTTCATTAAGTAGAAATTATATTTCCAGTGTTTTTATAGCCTTAATTTGTGAAATGCAAACCTCTTGTGTGCATTAAGTTTAATTTCTAGATTTCCTGGTTCTACTTCTTCAAGTTAGTTTCAACATTTTTCCTAGTATGAGATTTTAAAATAATTTATATAAATTTCAAATTGTTTTGATAAATTCTAATCTATTTATTTTCATATGTTCATGTTTAATATACATTTATTTTATGTTATTATGAAACATTAATAAAATTTCCCAACATAAAAGTTTTCATATATTTTTTATTTATAAGACATTTTGAAATCTTGTATGGGAAATCCTCATTTTCTCCTTCTCTTTTTCCTGAGCTTGTCTGTCTACTTTTCCCATTCAATTTAGTTCAAACCAACAAACATTATTAGTCACCTATAAGATGCCAGGTAAACAGCAATTGACAATTGATTAAACATCAACTATGTGCCAGGCATTATGCCAGGTACTAGGGACATGAGAACAAAGAAAGAAACTATCCTAACTTTTCAGGGAACTAAAATTCAACAGAAACAAATCATCCATCACCTCAAAGTGTATAGCATTCAGACTTCATTAGATCTGTTATCTCATCCCTCCAATAATACAAATTGTTCCCTGTCCTCACTTGATCCTGTGTAACTCTTGTTGATATCCTCTAATAATCCATCCAGTGCTGAAGGTCTTCCTGCAGATTTTTTGACAGTAGATGAGGGCTATTGGATCAGAGATCAAAGAACCCATCTTTCTACTTTCTACTATCCTTCATTCTTATTATTTCCTTTTCTAATCATTCATTGCTTTGATTGCAATTTTTATGTTGATTTTTGTATACATTTTGTGGTAATATAATACAGGCTATTCATGCCCACCATTCATTTCTCCATCACCTGTGGTGAAAAGAATAATGGGATTTTTTTTTAAATGAAATTTTGTTTCAGAGAAGAAGAATCATTAAAAGTACTTTTCCAAATATGCTCCAATCTATTCTCTTTCATTTTTGGGTATAGCACATTAAAAATGCAGACATATACATGCATGCATATATATATATATATATATATATATATATATATACCTCATACATTATATGTGTGTATATGTATAGCTATGTATGTTTTAGGAAGGTATATATTCAGATGGAGCAGCTCTCTTGGGGGTCCATTCTGCTATATGATATTATCTAGACATACAGTTTCTAAACTATATTCTGGTGAATACTACAATGAACTCCTAAGGGCACCGAAGGATATTTTAAATTTCTGAAGCAAACATAGAGGTTGAATATCTGATACTTAGTTCTAATGCTAAATGAATCCAAATTCCATTTTGATACTATATTTTTACAAAACTGTAATAAAAAGCAAATACTTTTCGAACATTAATATGAAACAGAAAAGGATGGTGGCAAACTGATTCTAGGACCTGAAAAGTTGTTCAATGCCCCAAAAGTACACATATTACATTAGTAAATAATTGTGGTAAAAAATGAAATAAAGCTTATTTTTCTTTCAGATTATGTGTGTATTTTAAAAATGGATACTAATTTATTAAGAAAAATTTTATAATTTATATTATATTATGCATACATATAAATTATACATTTATAATTTATAAGCTATTTGGACCTATTGACTTAATAAATACAATTGTAAGATATTTCTTTTGGCCTAGTGTAGAGGGCTGAAATTCTTGAGTCGTTGCACTGAGGTTGGTTCAAGAACTTAAGGCTAATTACCTATTGGAAATGCTCTATAAGCATATGCTTGCAAAATGGTCCTTCCCACTATCCTGTGGTGGCTCAATGATTGGTGTATACAGAGAATTGTAGGAGGGACTAGGGGGTGGAGTAAGACAAGGAAGGAGGTGGTTATGGAGATTCTCCTTCCATCCTGTTCACTTCTACCCCTAAAGACTAAGAATAAAGACTAAGGACTTTTGCTTATTCTGACTCTGGCTGATTCTGGGGTGTCCTGGGTCACCACAGACGAGGGAGGATGGAGAACTGGGAGGAGAAAGACAATGTTAAAAGATTACTGAAATTCTAAGGACGCTGTGAACTGAAAAGGTTTAGGAACCTCGGATCTAAAAAAATATTCATCCTTCTTTTATTTTGTTTTTCCTGTAAGGAGAGTTTGGTGAAATTCTTCAGAGTGGTTACAACTGGGAAGCTCTTCAGTGTCCCAGGGCATAATAAAACTTTTCAATGACATTCTCAAAGCAGAGCACTAGAGGACCTCACTATAACTAGAATAATCCCTTTTCCATTTAGACTCTTCATTGGATGCCCATCATGACAAGATCAAATGTCTTTTTTTTAATGCCATATATTCTTTTCCCATATAATATATCACGAACTGAAAATAATATTATTAATGGACACATTAGGATCCAAATGTGGTAGCTCTACTGTTATTGATTAAAAGATATACATAAGTACAAGATAATTTGAGAAAGGAGACATAATTGACAGCTAGCGGAATCAGAAAAAACTTCATGTAGGAGGTAGCACCTGAAATGAGTCTCGACAGAGCAAAACATAAAGTTTTAACAAGTGGCAGTAAGAAGGGAGTGCATTTCAGGCATGGGGAATATCTAAAAATGGAAGACCACATGCAAGTCTAATCAATTTACCAGCCCTAGAACATAAAGCACATGAAAAGGAATAATATGAAAAAAATCTAGAAAGATAATTTGGAGTTGGATTAAGTCTTGGTCTGGGTACTTGAGTCTTTTCAAATTGTCCTGGCTCCCTTTAGCAAATTGCAAAGGTGTTGGGGGTAAGGAGAGTCCTTTCAATCACTTGTGTTCCCCATTACATTTTGAGAAAATGAATAAAAAGAGGTAGTTGGTAGCAGAGAAGGTCCTACATCCCACCAACAATCCAATAACTATATTGGTTTGAATTGCCCTTGAACCGCTCACCCTCTTTTCTGATCCTCCAACATTCACTTTGTCAGGTCTTGCTCCCTGTTGCATTTAAGCACTTTCTAAGGGAAAGCTTCAAGGATCACTAGGAAAAAAGTAAAAAAGTGCAGAAAATGGGAGAGGGAAAGAAAGGGAGTAGAAAAGATAGAGGAGGAAGAGAGTCAGAGAGAAAGAGACAGAGAGACAGAGAGAGACAGACAAAGAGAGAGGAGAGAAAGAGAGAGAGAGAGAGAAAAAGAGAGACAGAGAGGGAGAGAGACAGAGACACATACAGAGAAGAGAGAGAGAGAGAGAGAGAGAGAGAGAGAGAGAGAGAGAGAGAGAGAGAGAGAGAAAAGAGAGACACAAAGAACAAAAAGGATGGAGAGAGACAGAGACAGACAGAAGCATGGCAAAGATGTCGATATGGTTCAGATTCACATCACACCCATATCTTGCCTCTCTGCCAGGTTCTCTTTTTCCTCTTGCCTTTTCTCCAAGGTCTAAGCCAAACTGCATCTTGAGTAACACTATTAGAAGATCTCAATGTCTCCTGGTATTTCAATCGACTAAAGTGTTCTTTCCTTGTGCCTTTCACTGTTTTGTACCACTGAGGTGTGCTATTAACTGTCCTTTTTTTCCATCTGTGGGAGAGCTGAATTTTAATGAGGTAAAATGAGACCCAGAAAGGCGTTCTTTGCATCATAACCCACAAACTTTTAAGTGTAGAAAGTTTAAGGCATCTTCAGAGTGAAAATAACCAGTCCTTTAATCCAAAATAACCCCCAAACAAAAAATATTATCATACAAAATAATTTCCTTCTGATTGCTACAGGTGAAAGAATAATTAATACATCTATATCTACAAAAGTGTAGTTTTGTCCTTTTGCATTAGCCAGAGTCCCCAAACTTCAGATTTAGAAGGTCTCTCTCTTCACTGCCATCTGTTCTAATCAATATCGGAACAAATCCCCTCTACAACATATTTGGCAAATGTTCATCCTTTGATTAGAAACCTTGAGTGATGAGGAACGAATCATCTCTAGAAGCAACCCCATTCCACTTGGGGATAACTAATTAAGAAATGTTTTCTTATATATCAGGATCTTAGATTTTGGGCAAGCAGGGACCAAAAAAGGCAATCTAGTCTAATGCCTTCATTTTGCAGATAAGGAACTAAGGCCAAGAAAAATTAACTAACTTGCCAGGACCATGCAGTTGATAAGTGGGGGAGAGGGGGATTTGAATACAGGTCTTCCTGATTTCAAGTTCAGTACTTTATCTACTCTATAGCCTCAATGTCTGTCTCATTCCAATCATTGATCCTAATTCTGCCTTTTGTGGCCACATAAAAATAAGTCCAAATTGTCTTTAAATTGACAGTCTTTGAAAATTGAAAATATTTAGAACAGCTAGGAAATCACCAATTCTCCATCCAATAGGTCTGTGATGCAGTGATGTGAGCAGTCTCTCCCAAGACACAGTCTGTAATCTAAGCTCTATTTGTCCACTCTGTGCTGCTCTCATCCACATCTTCCTAAGGGATTATCCCCATGGATTCCACCCTATGCTGAAGATATTCTTTGTGCTCTTTACTTCTCAAGAATAGTAGTGACATACATAGTTAATCTATTGGTTCTTCTCTCCTTCTTATTTGTATATAATTATTATACATAATGACATGGCCCTCATTGTCAGCCATAAATTTCCATGGCATCCATCAATCCACACATTCTCAATCTATTGTATGAACCCATTTTATGAGAAACTAGTTTGCACAGTGGATAGAGTGCCAGGAAAACGGGAGATCAATTCTAGCCTCAGTCACTGACCAATAAATGTTCTCATTGCTTATTCCTCTTTCCCTTTTGGCAGTCTGGGAAAGCCTTCTCAGAATAATGTGTTTGAATGCATAAAATATAATACCCAGTATTACAAAGGAAACCTATTATATTACGAAAAGGTGGGTTTTTCTCATCAATTTCATAGATCCCCTAAAATCTATTGAGACTCCAGGTTAAGAACTCCCATTTTAAATAGTTTCTCTTTTGTAAGGTGACATATAAAAAGTTTGAGAGACATAATTTCTAGGTAATTAATCATTTTATTAATAAAAGAGGTTGGTGACATTCTTAAATATCAAAGTTTCCTCATAGAACCCATTCAATGCTTATGTGCCCTTGAAAAAGTGGGCATTCCTGAGGGTGGTAATGGACTTGGATTGGTTAACATGTAATGAGAGAGAATATTATGAGAGCTGGAACTATCCTAATGAGGGTCTGGGGGGACAGATCTTGGTCATATCCTTTACTTCCAAAATTCACCCAGCCTTGGGCAATCTAATCCAAGAAGTTTCCTCAACCCAAATGTGAGGAGAACAATTGGGCTTTGTTACCTGGTTGGGGTCTGAATAAAACAGGAGAAAATTAACCCAATCTCAGTATCAGCAAAGTCTTTCAGTTGCTGGCCTAGCCTAGTAAAGAATAAGGTTTCAGAAAGGGATAAATCCCGTGTCCTCCACTATTAACAATTGGTCATTTAATAATCATTTCTCTCAGGACTTCCTTGTGCCATGAGGACCACGAGTCTCTCTGTGGCCCTTTGAGTGATCTTCAACTTTATTTCCTCCAAGACTGTGGAACTCCATGTCTCTTAGAATATACAAACACAACAGGAAGAAATCATGGTCTTCACTTTAACCATGCCCTAATTTATATTTTCTCTATATCTTTTCTTAGCCAAAGGATTTCACTACTTGAGACCACAAATGCAGCAAATGAAAGGTAATTACTTAGTTAAAGTTTTATCTGATTGCTAGAGGCTAACTCCTAACAATATAATAATATAATGATATAATATAATAATAAAAGTACTTTACATTTGGATTGTGTCCTTCTAACCTCCCTCCCCCCATACATTGCTTATGTCAACATTTCCAAAACTGCTGACTTCATCATTTTCAGGGACTTCCTCTGCAAACACAGATTACAACTCCATCTCTGGGGCATGGTCCCATGGGGGGTTCACCAGTTGCTGGCCAGCTTTCTAGGTTTCCATCTCTCTGAATTTAGCAAGGTTGGCCCTTGAAAGAAAGCCAATCTACGCTTGCTGTCTTGGTGAGGGGAGAGGAGAGAAAAGAAGGAGCACAAGGTTTTGCAAAGGTGAATATTTGCATGTATTTTGAAAAATAAAATACTATTTAAAAAATAAAGATGGGGCAGGTAGGTGGCACAGTGGATAGAGCACCAGCCCTGAAGTCAGGAAAACCTTACTACTTTCTAGCTGTGTGACCCTGGGCAAGTCACTTAACCCCCCAATTGCCTCAGCAAAAAAATAAATAAATAATGAAATAAAAAATAAAGATAGACAATCTCTTTGACAGGGGCTTATATTTTAAGTCTTTGTGGACCACAAACAACCCCTTGCACCTCCTCACATCTCCCAAAAAACACCTTAGAATTCCCTCCATATCAAGATGAAGCATGAAATTAGGACAGGTGTGAAATTGCATTTATGAACTGTCTCATTTATGTGCCTGAACTTTAATGCCCATAATTGGCTAATGAGCATTTTTTGTGACGTCAGCTCTGAAATCTTACTTGTCTTGGAAGGAAACATTCTATTGACATAATTGCCTCTTCCTTTTCTGATGATATCTAGATTTGACTATAAATTTTTTGTCCAAAGCAGGTCTGTTTACTTTTAAGGAGTCCAACTAAACCTAAAGCTAAACTGGAAACCGGTCAGAACCAAATACTTACTCTTAAAAATTATAAAATTACAATTTTATAATTTCATTTATAAATTTATAAACTTATGATTTAGTAATCTTTATGGAATCTGCCTGAAATCAGACAGGATAATACATTGATTTAAATATAGGAATACTCCTAAAATAAAATAAAAAAAGATTGATTTTATTCTACAAGGCTGGAAAGGACTTCAGTGGTCATTTAGTTTAACATTTCATTTTAAAGATAGAGAGACTAAAGCCTACAGAGTTTTAATCATTTATCTAAGGTCACATAGGGAGAGGAAAAAGGAAGGGGATTTATTTAATTGAAAAGGATTTTTTCTGACCATCTTATAAAGACCATTTTATATATAGGATGGCCACATCAAGTGCTTATTACCGGATCACAGCCATCATAAATTTAGAGGTGAAAAGGATCTTAGTACTTATCTTGTTCAATACCCTTATTTTACAGATGAGGAAACACTTATAACAGTTCAGAGTCTGTTCTTATGCATGGTCTTAGGAAAGCCACTTTTCAATTTTCTCCTCTGTAAAGAAAAGGTCAGATCAGATAAGTACTAAGTACCCAAGCAGAGTTGGTGAGAGACTATAACTAACAATTCTGCTTTGGATTGAAGAAAGCTTTGAAAATCAATTTCATACGCCTTTCCTCTGAGAGGATTTTCAATTTACACTATATTTATAGTTTGTATGTATGTGTATGTCACTATACTGTGAGCTCCTTCAGAGCAGGGATTATTTTTGTTTAGTTGTATTCCTAATGCTTAGCACATGTTTGATACATAAAAAGTGCTTAATAAATGCTTGTTAACTTATTGATCTATCTATATGAAAAAAATACTTTTCTGGTTCTGGGGTCTCTTATCTAAGAGAACTAAAAGAACTTTTTTCACAAATTCAATTTGATAAACATTTATCAATCATCTATTTGTTAGATATAGTGTGAAGTGCTAGGGAGGACAAGATTTAACATTAAAAAGTCTTTGCCCTCAAGGAGTTTACATTCTACTATCATGATTGTGGCAGTCAACTTTTGTTTTATTTATTTATTTATTCGAGAGGCAAGGGGTCAAGTGATTTGCCTAGGATCACACAGCTAGGAAGTGTCAAGTATCTGAGGCTGGATTCGAATTCAGATCCTCTTGACATCAGGACTGGTGGTTCTATTCATTGTGTCATCTAGCTGCCCCGAATTTTATTTTATTTATTTATTTATTGTCAGTCAGCTTTGGGAGTGACATTCTTGAGTGCAAAAATATGTGCATTTTTCAGTTAGAAGGGTCAATGAAGAATAACTGAAAGATCTGATTGTATCCTTGAATCTCAGAAAGTCACTAAATATAAGAACTAGAAACAAATTCAGGCCTTCTGACTACAAACTCAATGTCTTTGCATTGAAAGGTACCGTTCTTATATGAATACACACTCACACATTAGGAATATATGTACCTTTTTTTCCCTTTTTAAAATTCTCTTACTGGTGTGCTTTTCTCAAAGAAAATGCCAAACACTTGTATCATATAAATAGTCAAACAAAACATATTTCTACATGACGATTTTTAAAAAGTATAACCAAGGATTCAATGAGGTATATTCAAAATTGCTATTCCAGATTCTGGCTAACCATATGTGCTAGCTCAGCACCTGGGCCCTTTGAAAATATCACTTTGGCAGCTGTTATGAAAGATGAGGGAACCATTAGATTGTGAACTCATTGGGGACAAGAATTGTTTTCTATTTCTTTTTATATCCCAATGCTAAGTACAGTGGTTAGCATATTGTTGTGTTTAGTCATGCAGTCATGTCCGATTGTGGACCATACCAAATCAATGAGTGATATCATAGGTATTCTTGGAAAAGATCATGGACTATTTGAGGCTATATTTGAACTCAAATCTTTCTGACTCCAGGCCCAGTGATCTATTTGTTGGACTGCCTAGCTGCTTCTAAGCTGGCACATAGTAGATGCTTAAAAATGTTTATTAACTGCATGGAGACAGAGAGATCAGTTAAGAGACTACTGCAGTGTGGGATAAATGATAAAGGTTTTGTGAGGAGAGAAAAAGTAATAGATATGAGATATTTTGTGGAGGTAAAAAATAAAACAGAACAAGACAAGTAATTGGATATGGGAGGTGAAGGAGAAGAAAGAATTTGTCAAAGTTGCAGATTTACCTGGAAGGATGATACTGCCCTCAGGAGAAATAGGAAAGTTAGGAAAAGGAGAAAACTGTGATTTTTATTTTGGATTTGTTGAGTTTGGATGATATGTTTGTAAAGTGCTTAGCAGAATAGCAGAAGCTTCATACCTACATTGTTCCCTTCCTCCCCATTTTCACATTCCATTGCAAACAGAAGATCAGGCTGATGCAGATGGTGCAAAATTAAATGAGCATTTATATTTTTATATATAAGAGTCATGTGTTTAGAGATAATAAATGAACCCATGGGAAGTGACGAGGGGGCTGAAAGAAAAAGTACAGTAGAAAGAAAAGAGATGAGAACCCAGAAGAGAGCTTTGGAATACACCCTCACATGGAAAACAAATGGTAATTCAGGCTATTGATACAGAGGACATAATGTTGGGCCTGGAGTCAGGAAGATCTGAGTTCAAATCCAGACTTGAACCTTTACTCCTTGGGAAAATCAGTTAACTTCTATTTGCCTCAGTTTCTTTATCTATAAAATGGGGATGATAATAGCACCTTCTTCTCAGGTTATGAGGATAAAATGAGATAATAATTGTAAACAGTTCTTAAGACAGTGTTTGCCACATAGAAAGCACAATATAAATTCTAGCTATTATTATTGTTACTATAGAAAACAGAAGAAGTGATTAGACAATTAGAAAGAGCATAGAGTCAGGAAAACTCAGGAAGAAAAGAATATGTAGAAAAAGGGAATGGTTAATACCAAAAGCTACCAAAAAAAAACAAGAGGGATGAGGGCTGAGAAAAGATCTTTGGATTCAGCAGATAGGAGATTGTTGATAACCTTGGAGAGAACAATTTGTACAAGTTTCTTAGCCTCCTCCTAAAACCATCTCCTCTTCTATAATAACCTGTATGTGTATGTGTGCATGAGTATTTGTGTGTGTTTCAGTGTATGTATACCTGTGAGCATATATATGTATATTTATGTGGTTCAGTGTGTGTGATATCAATATTTCATAAATGTGAATGAGTGTTGCATCAGAAAAACTGAGATCTGGGAAGGATTTTAATTTAGAAAGGTCAAGGTCACCCAATGCTTCCAGGATCAATGCTGGTTATCTACATTTTTTTCTCTTGTCATTGGACTTTGACAACTGGAGGAGAGTGAAGATGACGTTGTGCAGCTTTGCTTCACTTAAATCCAACTCATTTGTAAGTCAAGATATCTTGTAATGTCATTGATCTTCTTGAAAAATGAAGGAAGAACAGCAATAAATGTGAATTACTATCATTTTGCTTATTTCGTTACTGTAGGAAACTCCCACTTAGGAGACAGCCCCTTAAACAATGCTGGAGGTTCCCTGCTCTGCAACTTAAAGATTTGTTCAGAGTGGGCTTATATCCCAAAGAGATACTAAAGAAGGGAAAGGGACCTGTATATGCAAAAATGTTTGTGGCAGCCCTTTTTCTAGTGGCTAGAAATTGGAAACTGAATGGATGCCCATCAATTGGAGAAATTGTGGTATATGGATGTTATGGAATATTATTGTTCTGTAAGAAATGACCAGCAGGATGAATACAGAGAAGCTTGGAAAGACTTACATGAACTGATGCTGAGTAAAATGAGCAGAACCAGGAGATCATTATATACTTCAACAACAATACTGTATGAGGATGCATTCTGATGGAAGTGGATTTCTTCGACAAAGAGAAGATCTAACTCAGTTTCAATTGATCAATGATGGACAGAAGCAGCTACACCCAAAGAAAGAACACTGGGAAATGAATGTAAACTGTTTGCATTTTTGTTTTTCTCCCCGGGTTATTTTTACCTTCTGAATCCAATTCTCCTTGTGCAACAAGAGAACTGTTAGGTTCTGCACACATATATTGTACCTAGGATATATTGTGACATATTTAACATGTATAGGACTGCTTGCCATCTGGGGGAGGGAGTGGAGAGAGGGAGGGGAAAAATCGGAAAAGAAGTGAGTGCAAGGGATAATGTTGTAAAAAATTACCCAGGCATGGGTTCTGTCAATAAAAAGTTATAAGTATGAAAAAAAAGATTTGTTCAGAACATTAAGACATTACATGACTTGTTCAGAGTCACAAAGTTAGTCTGTGGCAGAGTACGTATTTAACCCAGATTTTTTTCTCACTTTATACCCAACTTGTGGCCATTCCTTAGATTATTGTTGTTTTTGTTAACATGGTGCCTATACACTTCAGACTTAGCTACAGCTAGTCCTTTTCTCTGGATAAAGCATCTAAATTCTGATTTGCTTTTCACATGCCCAATTTAAGACTTGCACATGTAAGATGATCCCAAGAGGAAGCACAGAGAAATCATCTGTATGCTAAACTAGAATAATTAAGCCAGACAAAGTAATCATCGTCAGAATCCAGATAAAGACTACAATGGAGGCAGCTGGTATAGATTTCCCAATTTCCTTTACTCATTTATTCTGAGGCAAGTTAGTTTAAAGAAGCAGCCAGTGTTGAATCATGGACTCAGCTTTATCATCAGCAGCATATTGGGTTAAGCATAAATGGAATGGAGTTCATCAGAACAGAATTTGAATCTGAAAGCTACTAAATCCCAATTCAGATCATTTTCCATATGACAGCACTCATATTTATATGCAAATAGGGATTTCTTTGATTCTCTTTACAAAGACCCCTCCAAAAAGTTGCTCAGTTGCTTTCTATTGGAGGCGAGAATGGGGGGAGGGAGGGTAAGGAGGAGGATGGAACATTTTCTTGCTCATTACCACCTTAAAAGGAATGTTTTCTGTCTCCGTAGCATCCCACGGAACTGATTGAATTTGATAACTGGATTGATTTTGTTTTATGAAGTGTCTATGGATACCATTGAGGAAATAGGGAAATTGGTGAGAATTGGAAATGTTTTAGAGATTATGGCTAAATTTAGTGAAACCATAAACAGTCCCTTGCAGGTTCTAACCAAGGATCCATGTGTGATACCATTGATTGTCTGTGATTGATTGATGGTGACACCAAGAGACATGTAGGTATAGAAAATCAATAAGTTGATTTTCAAGTGCCTCTAACTTTTCCTTGTAATCCAGTTATTCAGGAAATTGTCCAAATCCTTTTAAAACCTACTTATATTTTCAATTTTGTACAAAGTGGAGTTTGGCAGAATATTAGAATGACAACCATTATTTTAGATTCCATCTTGTATCTTTTTTTTTTTTTTTTGCTCTTCAGTACACTAGAAAACTATACACATCTATAGCACATTAAAATCATATCACATCATACAACATCCATAGTACTATATAGACCCTAAGATTGGTTTCCACCCTATCAGAAAGAAGAGAAGTTCATGACTAGGGCAGAACTTTGTATCAGCCTAAAGTTTATTTCACAGCTTCTTGGCCTGATTTCTCTGTTTAAGGTAGCTCAATCCTTGTGTTGCATGATTGATGAGGTAAGTTGGAACTCCTGTCGTGTCTTGCAAGTTGGCAAATATGCTAATCTTCTATCATACATTTTCCCTTAAGGATTTGGGGACTTTAGATGTACTCTTTCCTTCCTCTACCCCTACCAAAATATACTCTCTCTCTCATTAGGAGTTGGAAAGAGATGACATCAGCAGCTAAGGGGTTGTTAGGATGAACTACAGGGCTTTGAGGTGAAGGCATCTTGGCCGCAATAAACTCTTTTCCACTAGACATGGATTTAGTGTGCATACGAGAAATGGCATTTCTGAACAAATGTATGACAAACAGGACTTTACTTTTACCTTAGACTTCCGAGCATTGCTTATTTCTGCTGGTAGAACTCAAAGCAGATGTGCTTACAATGAATCTAGGAAATTGGTTTTATAGGAAAATTGATAGTTTTTTTTCCTTTTCTTCCTCTTTCTCATCCTCCTTGTTTCCCTCTTTTCTTTCTCTATCTCTTTTTTGCCTTCCTCTAGTATCCCTTCAATCCTTTTCCCTTCCCTCCTTTGCTCCTTCCTTTCTTCTTTCTCCTTACCTCTCCTTCTTTCCTTTCTTCTTTACTTCCTATCTTCCTTCCTCCATTTCTCCTTTCCATTATCTTCTTTTTATTCTTTCTCTCCTTTCCTTCTTCCTTTACTTCCTTTCTTTCCTCCTTTGTTCCTTTCCTCTTTGTTTCTTTCCTTCCTTCCTTTCCTCTTTCTTCCCTTCCTCTCTCCCTCCCTCCCTCCCTCCCTCCCTTCCTTCCTTCCTTCCTTCCTTCCTTCCTTCCTTCCTTCCTTCCTTCCTTCCTTCTTTGCTTCCCTTTTCCCTCCTATCTTCTCTCTCATCAACATCTCTTAATTAACCTTATTTGTCACTAAGGTTCTTAAATTTTCACCTCCCCCAAACACACCATTCCTCTTTCAACACCTTGTGATTAAATATGACAAATTATGTCCAGACTAGGGTCATGCTGTACCTGTTATAGAAGATTCATTTGCGCTCATACAATCTAACAGAACTGCCAGTTCCATGGTGTATGTAGTTTTAAGATTCCCATGGAAGAGTGGAGTCAAATAACTCAAGGATATTTGTCTTCCACCTCTCCCCCAACTTCCTGCCAAAAAACAAACAAACAAACAAACTCAGCATATAACAACTCTGAACAGGGGCTCCTAAGAATAGAGTAAACACCTCAGGAAAATCTTTCACGTAACCTTTTCTCCAATCACCTTACTGCATGGATCAGAAATCATTGAGAATTTTCACCATTAGAAATGATCATGCTGGGTCCTTCAATTATGATCCTCATTTTACAAATGAGGAAACTGATGTGTGGGACAGTGACCCTTACCCAAATTAAAATAAAAAACTCTCAAGATAAAAAAAGCACACACACACAAAAAAGAATTTATTACTATTTTACGAGAAAGGGCTACTCCCAACAGACAAAGTGAAGTGCAAATCACAAACTGCAAAATGCAAGATTATATAGAAACCTCCTCCACCTCCTGATCTTTTCTCCCATTGTCTTACACTCTAAATACATAAATCTATCGCAAAAACAAAAGGATATTAGTAAATAACAAATCTTAATTCAAATTTTCCTAGAGAACTGCTATATAAGCAGATATTCTTGGATGAGAGAATTCTGTTACTCAAATTCCCAAAGCCATCATTGTCTTTAAAAGAAGTTCTTATATCTTATTAAGATGTGGGGGAAAACAGGAGGAGAAATGTTTATCCAAGACAAGCAAACACCTGCAATTTTTTAGCTATAGCTCACTTATTATTGTAAAGTCTCAAGTCACAATTAGGGCATAGTTCAAGGCCCCATTCCATGAGACATCTTTACTCAGTTTATCCCATTCACTGAGGTACTAAGACATCAAGTGATTTGTCCATGATCACACAGCTACTATGTGTCTGAAGCAGGATTTGACTCAAGTATTTCTGACTTAATGTCCAGCCTTTTATATGTACTATGTCACATGTCTATCTTGTGTTTAAAGTTCAAGATAGGACTTGGATTGGTGTATATTATTGATATAGGGAACATTCAGATGAGGAAATTCTCTCTATCAACGCCAGTTGGATTTTGTTCTGCAACTTAGTCTTGAAGAGATGATTGAGAACATTAAGAGATTAGGTGACTTTCCCAGGATGTCATAGTCAATATGTATCAGAGGCAGATTTTCTGAATCTGAAGCCAGCTCTCTGTCTCTTATACTACCTCTGATTTAAAAAAAAATTTAACCTTTATAAAGAATATTACCTTCATTATCCCATTTGAGTCTACTGACTCAAGGAATGAGGTATTTCATCCTTCTTTTTACAAAGAAACAGACATTCAGAGACAAGGTGAGGAAGTATCTAAGATGAACTTTCCTGACTCCAAGGTTCAATGCCTTATCCACTACATTATTCTGCCTTTCACGGATTAATGAACGAGAGACTTTTGTTCAGAGTCCAAAATTCAAACCTAAGCAGCAAGAATTCAACACCAAATTTATTGACTTAGAGAACCACACTTTCCAGAGTGAATAATCCAGATCTGTTCCCTTTTCAGAACAGTAAGAATGCTCTGCTTTTGAATGTTCATTGACCTAGAAAATCACAGTAGCAGAACTCACTACTAAACACGAGTAACATCAAATGCTTTTTCTATGAGACTTACTGATATTCATCCAAAGCTAGGATTGGAAAACTAGGACTTTTTTCAAGGTTGATGAATTTAGAGGGTTCTATTTTAACAAATAGAACTTAGCCCCTAGTTAATAAGGATAATTAAAATAGAGAGCTACCAAATGGTTGGCTTGGGGGAAGATTTTTTGCCTGCCCTATTCAAGCCTTGTCCTCTTGTGCTAAATTCTGAGGGTTTCTATCTTGCCCATCCCCTCCTTCAACCTTCACTTCATTTCATATCACTTGTCCCTAGCACGTTTGAGACATTTTTCCTTTGTCTCCAAATTCCTAGTTATATCTCTGTCCATGCTGAATGTCTAGGATCCCAAGGAACCTAGTCTCCTGATTCAGACACAAGATGGAGCAAAGATGAGCACAAGATGGCATGTTTTATTCATGAACCATGTTTGAAGTTTGAATGGACAAGGAAAAGTAATCCTTACTTTCTATAAAATGTCAGCCCAACTGCTTTTCTGATTCTCCCACCTACTCACGTCTCCCTCTACAAATAGTACTTTGTGTATAATTTGCATAGACTTAATACACACATGCTGTCTCAATGGATAGAACATCATTTCTTTGAGGGCAAGAACACTTTTATTTCTGCTGTTGTATCCCCAGAGCCTAAGGCAGTGTCTAATTCATTTTAACTCCTTAATAAATATGTGTTGACTGACCAATTGCTCTGCATCAGTCTAAATGAAGCCAATGAGATTTAGACAAAATGAACTGACCATTTTCATCCCAAGGCATAAGGCATTCTGTTGGTATAGTCTGGTACTCAGAGACTTTATTTCCTTTCCCTCACCATTAAGTAACAACTTGATGCTCGGGGATGGAAGGATGGAATTAATGCTACCAGGAAATAACTAGGCAACAAGGAGAATAGAGTCCAAGATCCAGTTGCCAAAGACCAATTGGCCATTCCATTTTGACAATCCTCATTCAAGGATTGACTCTGACTCTGCAGTTACCCAGTGTGTTACTGATTATGGGGTGTAGATGTCAATAAGCACGTTGTAAGGTCTCAGCTTACTCAGCTAGTAAATTATAGAACAGAGCTCCTACTCCAATAGGAGAGGGTTGCATCTGGGTTGCTGTTGCCCTCCTGAATTATATTTTGAGCTGATTTAAAGACTTCAAGATTAAAGGGGAAAAAATCATCTTCGGGCTTTTTTCCTCTGCTCCAAAATTCATTTTGTGGTTTGGATAGCTCCTGGAAGAGAAGGGGAAACAAAATGTAAGTTTGTTTCAACACTGACTTTAAATTAAAAATGAATCTACTCTCAGTCACCCTTGAAAGATGAGTTAGTTGGTAACTGTGCAAGTGTGGGGAGGGGAATTGGAGGAAGGGAGGGGGGTATGTCTATGTCTTTTGGATCTTCAAAAGGTAAAGATATAAACTCAGTTTTGTTCCTCTCCACTGTATTACTCAATGGTGTGCATAAGCAGCTGTACTAAAATGTCAGAAGGGTTTGCACAGCTGACTCTAGTCGTTGAAAAGAGAGGAGAGTAATAGTCCCATAAATCCCCTCTTTCCAGCCAAGCCCTGCTTAATATAGAACTAGCATGAGTCCAGAATTGGACGAACTCTCATGCTCTCTTTGACTAGTGTTCTGGGGGAGGGGGGAGCGGGGGAAGAAAGAAATACTTAAAAGTTGGTGTGGAAGGAGACCATCATATTGCCTGAGAACCTTCTAAAGGCATCAGCTTCATCTGTCAATTTCTCATTTTCCTTTCCATCATCTAGAAAGATGTCTGAACACAGCAAAAATTCTGATCAAGATGAATCTCTCGGGGAGGATATTGATGAAGATGAAATCCTGGCTAACCTGTCCCCCGAGGAACTCCGAGAACTTCAGTCAGAGATGGAAGTCATGGCTCCGGACCCCCGACTCCCGGTGGGAATGATTCAGAAAGATCAGACGGAGAAGCCCCCCACTGGCAACTTTGATCATCGATCTCTTGTCGATTATATGTATTGGCAGAAGGCATCCAGGCGCATGCTGGAGGATGAGAGAGTCCCCATCACCTTTGAATCATCTAAGGTAATAAGCAAAAGCTCCAAGTGCATCTTCTTAGATGTTTTGAGCACAGAATTTGTGTTGCCAATAATTTCTTGTTTCTTTAGGACACATTATAGATGAATGTATAACAATGGATTCCACCCTGAGCCTGAGCTCCACTATATATATATATATATATACATATATATATATATATAATAAATTTAAGTCTAATTTACAAAAAAGGATGAAGATTTCTTTTGAGTTTTTCTTTTCTTTAAAACTTTAAAACTTGATATTAAGTTTACAGTATAAAATTACACTGTAGAAACTGAATGAGTATATAGATACTCAACAGATAGATAGATACATCATACAAAGCTGATAATTGATATTTACATAGAACTTCAAAATCTGCAAAGTGCTTTATATACATTATCTTATTTGAAACTCAACAACTCTGTGAAATAGTGGATAGAGTGCTGGGTCTGGAGTCAAGGAAGAGCTGGCTTCAAATTTTACTTCAGACACTTATTAGCTAAGTGACTTTGAGCAACTAAATCTTGTTTGCCTCAGTTTCCTCATCTGTAGGGATAGAGATAATAAAAGCACAAACCTCTCAAGGTTATTGTGAGGAAAAAATGGGATAATGATTTTAAAGTACTTAACATAGTGTCTGGCACATAGGAAGTGCTATATATAAATGTACTAATTAGGTACTTACAATACCATGACACTGTAGGTATTATTGTTCCCATTCTGTTGGCAGAGAGGTGGAATGACTTGCCCATACTCATAGAGCTAGTATATGTAAAAGGTAAGAAATAAATCCAGGTTTTCCTGACCCAAGTTTAACACTTTATCCATTATTCTGTCCTGCAAGGAAATAAGACAATCCCAACAAATATTTAAAGAATCTTACAAAGATAATTTGTAAAATACACACCAACACTTAACACGTTAAAACACAAACTCTTGCAAATAAACCAATGTTATATGTTTTTGACTTATTTATTAAAGTTTTAACTAAAAGAAAAAAAGAAGACAATGAAATGAATTCTTACAACTCATCTAGTACCTATTGTGGCTTATCCTATAAAGGACATCATTGGGTGATGTGACTATTATTGTTATTGAGTTGTTTTAGTCATGTCCAACCCGTTATAATCCCATTTGGGGTTTTCTTGGCAAAGATACTGGAGGAGTTTGCCATTTCCTTCTCTAGCCCATTTTACAGATGAGGAAACTGAGACAAACAGGGTGAAGTGACTTGGAAGCCAAGGGTCACACAACCTCTGAGGTTGGATTTGAACTCGGGAATATGAGTCTTCCTGACTCCAAGTTCAACACACTGAACCACCTAGCTAGTTATCAACACCAAGAAGAAATTGATACTAATTCTCTCTGTCAAGTTCTTGTCCTTAGAAGTATCCTTTATAAACTTAAATTCACCTTTTTAAAAATTAAGAATCGAACTGGTATATGGCTCATCAGTGTAAAGATAAAAGGGTAAAAATAATAATAACTAGCATTTATTAGCAAATAGCACTCACTACGTCTCAGACTGTGCGCTAAGCACTTTGTATAAATATTATCTCATTTGCTTATCATCACAACCCCAAGAGGCAAAGGCTATTAATTATCTCCCTTCTCCACCATCAACATTTTATAGTTGAGGAAACTGAGGCAGAAGTTGTCAAGATCCAAAGCTGTCAGAGATGTTTTGAGTCCAGGCCTTCTGACTCAGGAACTAATGCTTTTCCTACCATACTATATAACAAGTGCCAATAAAATGATTTTATTCGATAAATTGAATGCGAATTAATTTACTTGCTGAGTCCAAAGATTTGTTTCCTAGGTGACATATTGATTGACTGAATTAATGAAAAGATCCTCAGCTAAAGTAACTTAGACTTTCACTAGCAGACACAGATACACCTTGTGACCCTGTGATCAGGCCGCTTGTAACTCAAGATGATTGTAAATGGTTTCCTAGTGAGTGGAGTACACACTTTATATTCAATGAGTTCCACAGCGTGACTTTTCCAAGACAAACATGGCCCCAGGTCGCATTACATGCTGTAACAGGACTTTGTATACACTTTGACCATTCGTGGTCCAGGAGCTAGCGGCCAATTTTGTCCCCAAACCCTCACAAATGCTCTTCTGGATTTAAAAAAATAAATAAAAGTTTCTCATCACAATTTAAACAACTTGACTAACAGCACCCCCTGCTGGAGCCAATAAAATGTGACCAAATGTCATTTCAAACTCTCACCTAGATGAGGTCAGGATCATGGATTATCTTTTATTTAAAAATTGTGAATATTTGATATATTGCACAGGAAAGGGATTCTTAGTTCATTGTTCAAAAATATCAACCCTATTAACGTCATGTTTAATATTTCAAAGGTTTTAGATCTGGAAAATCCGGGAGGACCTTTAGTTTAACCCCTTCACTGTGGAACCTGAAACCCAGGGCTATTATATATCTTGCTCAAGATAATATAAGCTGTAGGTAGCAAAGTCAAGGTTCAAACCTATGTTTGAACTCAAACTTTTGCTCTTTATGATATATTACACTGCTATAAAGAAGGAAACCGGTCCTCTCTCATCCTAATCAATTATTTACAAATACTATTATTATCTGGTGCTATTTCTATTTCTTTTATGGCTTTGATCTGCCTCTCCCTAACTCCTTCCATTGAACCTTCATTGAGGAATTGAACTGGAGATAGTCAGCAAGGAAGAATCAAGTCGATTTTCATAAATCTGGATGGCCAGGAATTGATTGCATTCAGAAATTGACACATATGTTATACTATTTAAAAAACAACAGTGTAGTGTCTAAAAATTTAATTTAAATGTAGAGATAGAAATTAAGATGTTTCTGAAGAATCATAGTTTTAGCTTTGGTGGAAGACTGCAGCACAATAGAAAGAATATTGATTTTTAAAGTATTGGGGTTCACAGGAGATTATTGTACACAGAAACAACAAGATTATACAATGATCAATTTTGACAGACTCTTCAGCAATGAGATGATTCATATCAGTTCCAAGTGTGGATCACAACATAGCATTTTCACTCTTTTTGTTGTTGTTTGCTTGCATTTAATTTTCTTTCTCATTTTTCCCCCTTTTTGATCTGATTTTTCTTGGGCAGAAAGATAATTGTATAAATTATATAAAGATAATTGTATAAATATGTATACATTTCTTGGATTTAACATATATTTTTAACATGTTTAACATATATTGGATTACTTGCCATGTGGGGAATGGGTGGAGGGAAAGGGGAGAAAATTTGGAAGACAACGTTTTGCAAGGGTTAATGGTGAAAAAATATCCATGCATAAAAAATATCCATTCACAAAAAATAAAATAAAATATTGGGGCTCAAGCCCTACCTCTCATATTACTCATGAGACTTTTCATATGGTTGGAATTTCCTCAGCCTTAAAATGAGGATCTCTAAAAGTTACTTCTGGGTTTAAATCTATGAATAACATAATATTTTATCCATCTAGACAGATGGTGGTCTTTGTCTTCGAAGACCAAAATGACATCACTATGTTAGAATCAAGTTACTGTGTCTGACTTTGGGTGATCGGATAATACAAACTCAGAATGCTCTGCCACAGGTCAGACACAAATAGTTCATATGAACATTTGGGGTAGCTTCTCTAATTTTGCATATTTTGCATTTTCTTTGGGCTAATTCAATTCTGCTTTGAGCTATCTGGACAGACCACAAAACATAAAAGAGAAAAGGCAAGATAGCAATTTGTTTTTATTTATTTCTATTTCTATTTATTTCTATCTGAATTCCGTTGGAAAAAAATGAGAATAATAACTGACACTTAAGAGAATATAGCACTTTAACATTTGCAAGTCATTTTAAGAGTACATTTTTATATGATTATTATGAAGAACCGACATTTTATTTTGTTTGTTTTTGTTTTTGTTTTTGTTTTTGTTGAGGCAATCCCAGTTAAGTGACTTTGCTCAGGGTCACACTTCCAGCTAGGAAGTGTTAAGTGTCTGAGATCAGATTTGAACTCAGATTCTCCTGACTCCAGGGCTGGTGCTCTATCCACTGTACCACCTTGCTGCCCTACAGACATGTTTTTAAATACAGGAACACCTACGGAAAGACTTCCATTTTGCTACTATGCAGATTTATAATTCTGTTTTTAAAACAGAAGACTCCAATTGTTTTGGTGATTTAGAGTGAATGCAATGTTATTTTTGAAAGAACCTAGGAAGAATAAAGTCATTAAATTAACAAATGTTTATTATGTTCCTATTGCGTGACAGACATTGTGCTAGGCATTGAGATAGAATAAATTTCTTGTATTATACAAGAAATTATATTTTAGTGTTTAATCATTTCTCTTACAGGAAAACACCGCAGATGTTCATGAAGAAACAGACAAGGACAATACACATGCGCCCGGGGCTTTAATGACAAAACTCAGTAAAGAAAATGAGAAGAAGGAACCCAAGTCAAATAACACCAAAAAGATTCAAGAAAAAAAAGATGATGATGGAAGTGAAGAGGAAGATGAAGGTGAGGAGGAGGAGGATGAAAGCGGTGATGAAGATGATGAAAATGAAGATGCAGAGGATGCGGGAGAAGAGGAGGACAGAAAAATGAAAGAGGAGGAGGAAAAGAACGCCAGAGAAAAACAGAGAGAAGAAAATAAAAACAGTTTAAAGTTACTGACAAAACTCTTCGCAGAGGCAAAAGAGAGCCCCATATCCCTAGAAAAAAGCGAAAACAAAATCTCAAAATTGGATCCCAAGAAATTGGCTCTGGATACCAGTTTTATGAAAGTGAGCGCCAGACCTTCGGGAAACCAGACGAATCTTGATGAAAGTTTGAGGCGAGTGCGCAAAAATGATCCGGAAATGAAAGAACTCAATCTGAATAACATTGAAAACATCCCCAAAGAGATGCTATTGGACTTTGTTAATGCCATGAAGAAAAATAAGCACATCAAAACATTTAGTTTAGCCAACGTGGGTGCGGATGAGAGCGTCGCCTTCGCCTTGGCCAACATGCTACGGGAAAATAGAAGCATCACTACTCTCAATATCGAGTCCAATTTTATTACGGGCAAAGGCATTGTGGCCATCATGAGGTGTCTCCAGTTTAACGAAACATTAACGGAGCTCCGCTTCCATAACCAAAGGCACATGCTGGGCCACCACGCAGAAATGGAGATATCGAGGCTCCTGAAGGCCAACAGCACTCTCCTTAAGATGGGCTACCATTTTGAGCTTCCTGGTCCTAGGATGGTGGTCACCAACTTGCTAACCAGAAATCAAGATAAACAAAGACAGAAAAGGCAAGAGGAACAAAAGCAACAGCAACTTCAAGAGCAGAAGAAGTTAATAGCCATGTTAGAGAATGGCCTGGGGTTGCCTCCTGGGATGTGGGAGATGCTAGGAGGTCCAATGCCAGATCCCAGAATGCATGAGTTATTGCAGGCTCCTCAAATGCCCGGTTCCCAAATGCCTCCGTTTGGCCTTAATCGGAGAAATGAAATCAGCAAGAAGCCAGGTCCACCCAAACCATACAGAACTGACCCAGACTCCTTCAAAGTGGTCAAACTGAAGAGAATCCAGCGTAAATCTCGAATGCCGCCTGAAGCCCAAGAGCCGGCTGAAAAAACCAACCTCAAGGATGTCATCAAAACCCTCAAGCCTGTGCCTAGGATTAGACCTCCACCTCTGGTGGAGATCACGCCGCGAGACCAGCTTCTGAATGACATCCGACATAGTAACGTGGCCTATCTCAAACCTGTGAGTATGATCTGAGGGTCAGAAATGGATTTCTACTTACTATATTGGGTTTTGAGTGGAGAAAAAAACTTCTCATTCAGCTTAAATGGGGGAAAGGATCATTTGAATGAGCGAGAAGTTTTCATTTTCAATTACGTTCATCTTTTCAATCTTTTAGGTCAAAGGAACATAGATTTAGAATTCTGGGGCCATATAGCCCAGCCCCTTCAGATGAGCAAACTGAAGGCTAGGAAGACTTGACCAGAATCACAGGTGTCAGAAATGGGATCTGAGATCAAAATATTTAAAAAAATGAATGTTAAATTGTTTTTACACGCAATTAGGGAAAAACAAAAATTGAAATAAATATAAATTTGAAATAATATAAATATAAAAATTAAATGAAGTTTTCCTCTACTATGCAAAAATACCTCTTTATATCTATAGAAGCAAAGTTTGATTATCAATATTTAGTAAGGGGCAGCTAGTTGGTGTAGTGGATAGATTACCAGCCCCGAAGTCAGGAGGACCTGAATTCAAATCGGACCTCACACTTAACACTTCCTGGCTGTGTTTCTCTGGGCAAGTCATCTAACCCCCATTGCCTCAGAGGGGGAAAGATTTAGTAAGTGGAAATTGTTATGGATCTAGTTGAAGAGAAATGGTCTGTAAGTAGTGTGTTACTAGCTCAAATGTTAAATGAATATGCCCAAAGTGCTTAAAAAATATATGGGAAGGAATCCTGGAAAGTGGAACTAAAACTCTTACTGGAGCTAGAGGAGCTGGGCTCTACTCTTCAATCTCCTGATCCAAGCTCTGATGAACTTGGGCAGAACTCTTACCCTCAGTTTCCTCTGCTGTAAAATGGAGGTAAAATAATGTCTACTTCCCAGAGTTGTTGTGGAGGTCAAATAAAATAATATTTGTAACATGCTTAATACATAGAGCAGGAACTATACAAATGTTAGACCTTTCCTTCCCTCCCACTAGGGATAACATGATAGCTCTTTTCTAGTATTTGAAGGATTATAAAGAATTGTACAGAAGGGATTAGACCTTGCTTCATTTGAGCCCAAAGAGCAGAACCAAGAGCAATAACCTAGAAGACTCAAAGAAAAAAATTTGGGCTCAGTGTCAGGAAAATATCTCTAAGAGTTAAAGAGGCCCTAAAGAGGAATGGGCTACCTAAGGAGATGGTGGGCTCCTCTTTCTTGGAGAAATCTGAAGACCACTTGATAGTGGGGAATAATTTCATGTATGTAAATAAAATAAATTATGATGATGATGTTATTAAATATTATGATAAATTATGATTAAATATTATTAAATAAGAAAAATTATTAAATATTATGATGATGGCCATTAAGGATGGCCACTGAGATCTCTTCCAAATTATATTATCTTATACCTTTTATGTAGATCACAGAATCTCTTGAAATCCATCTACTAAAACACGACAGGGCTGTGATCCTCATCCACAAATGATTGCCCACATTAATGCAATCATGGATCCTTGTATAATTTTACTTTTTACAAATAAGGGAACTAGATATCCAGGAAAATGACACGATTTCCCCAAGATCACTAGGTAGTAAATGACAAAACTAAAGACCTGAACCCAGATCTTTGAAGTACAATTTCTATGTATAAAACAATCTAGAGAGGTAAATGGTGACATTATCACCATCCCCATCTTGTAGATGAAGAAACAGATTCTGAGAGATTAGCTTCAAATGACAATGAGCCGAAAATTAAACTTAGGTCTCTTCACTTAAAGTTGGAGGAATAAATGAGCCTAAGTAAACTACTTTTACAAGTTGTAATGTTAATAACATGTTTATTAATAACATTCTCCTTGTATTTAAGGGGAGAGAGAGAGAGAGAGAGAGAGAGAGAGAGAGAGAGAGAGAGAGAGAGACTGAATTCAACTCTGAGAGTCAGGGAGTTTCATGGAGAAAATGGAATCTGAAATGGGTTTTAAAGGAAGAGAGACACTTCAGCAGGTGGAGATGGAGGGGGTCTTTCCAAGCGTGGATTATGGCATGAACAAATATATGGGGATGGGAATAGACAATATAAGAATAGAAGACTCAATCTAGTTTAGTTAGGACATAACAAGAGAAGGGAGAGAGTAATATAAGGTAGAACTGGAAAAATAATTTGAAGGCAGCTTGTGTAGGAGCGTCAAAAACAAGATTAAAAATTCACAATAGAAGTCAATTCAGTAGGCAATAAGGATCTACTAAAGATTTTTGAATTAACAAGTGATGTGATCATAGAAATGCATTTGGGATTGTAATTAGGTGATACAAAGGATGGACTAGAAAAGAGATAGATCATGGGTTGGAAAACCAATGAGAACTATCTTCTTCATTTTCTTACTAGAACATTTGTGCCTGAATAGAATAATATAGAAATTTATTTCAGCATCTAATGAAGTTAGTAGGGTCACATTTAATGAGGATTTATCATATTTTCAGAAAGATTTATATTTTGTACATATGGGAAGATCTCTCTTCCTTGACATTATTTTTTAGTAGCATGGCTCAATTTCTAGCTATATGACTATTTGTTTTGTTAATAACACACACAGATGACAGTTAAAGAAATGTCAGCTATCTTCACTCTGATGGCCATTATTTGAGACAGAAAGATATCCATGTTCAGAGTGCACAAGGGCTGCAGAGTTGACCTTTTAGTGACTTCTAAGATCTCTCTTCTCTCTAAATCTAAATCTAAGACTGTATTATCTTATAATCCAACAGCTAAATGTTTGATTTGTCTAGGAAATATGATTAATAAAAGGTTCAATACTGTGAATAGGATTATAATGTAGGGGCTCTTTATTTTAAAATATTTTTTCAAGTTTCTTGAAAAGCTACCCCTGCTTTAAGAAATTGTAGATGGTAAACCTATTGTAAAAGCAGATAACCCTAGATAAAAACATTTTATGTTTTTACATTTTATAAAAATATATTATATATAATATAGTACAGCCCCAGTAATCTCAATTTATCACCATTCTGATCTTTTTAATTCATCTCTGTCTCTGATCTAGGTAGGACTTTAGATTCAAGATTTAGTTAAGAGACTTCAGGGATCATTTTATATAAGTTTTCTTATTTTACAAATAAGGGAAAGGAGACTCCGAAATTTAAAATGATTACTCTAAGGTCCCATGGGTTATAAGTAGCAAAACTGAAGATGCAACCCAGATATTCTGAATTCAAATCAACTTTCTTCTATGTGAATTTCTTTGCAAATTCTATGTGAATAAACTCAGGCAAAACAAAACAAAACAAAACAAAACTGGACCGTGTAAATAAGGTCATTCCTTGTCAGAGCATGACAAGTTGCTATTTTTACTTTTTCCTAGTCTGTGCCATCTTTAATAGGAAAATTCCTGGTGTGATCCTGGGAGGGACTGGTTATTACAAAGTTTTGGTGATTCTTTCATATTTCTGACCAGTTCTACTAGGAGACAAGACTAGAGATTTTACAGTTTCTTAAGTGTAACATGACAATTTTTCCTCCTTCCATATGCATTCTCCAATGATCTACCAAGCTAATATTCCTTAAAGATACATCTAACCATGTCGTTTCCTTACTCCAGGCTATTTCAGAGTGCCATCAAGGTGATGGTCACCTGAAATCTCTCCTTTTAAATTATATGTAAATCGTTTTCCTTATTTTTGGACTTCTATGGAACATGGAGGATAACTGATTAGGATTTCCTGCATAAAACCCCTCTTCTATTTGGAGGCATCAGAGATCCATTTATGGGGAAAGCTGTTAAAATGTGCATGACTAGCCTTTTAAAAGGTTTTGATGGTGGTATTCTAACATTTCATTTCATTATATTACCACATGCAACAATTCTTTATGTTCAATAATCCAAGACATAATATGTCTCATTTTCCAGGTCAAGGAGTTTTCTCTTTTGAAAAAATAGCCAAAGTCATTGAATTTTAAGTAATTATCATGACCAAATTTAGTCTCCAGAAAATAAATACAATAATGGACCTCCCTTCTTTCTTATATAGGTTTGGAACACTGCATAAATTGTCAGATTTTGCTGAGGTCCCAGTGGGTTTCAATGCATTGCATTTCCCCCCTTCTTTCTTCTTTTAGTCTTTGTGATAAAGGATAACTCACTAGGCAGAAGAAGAGGAAGGACATATTCAGAAATGAAAGTGATGGAAAAACAAAAGACATCAATAAAAATATTTTTAAAAGAAAAAGGGTTAAAGCAAGTAATCCCCAAGCTGTTGTCCTTTCGAGGTATAATTAAAAAGCTACAATGATTTTACAAATAAAATTGGGCAATGTTTACTCATGTTCCTAATTTAAAGGATATCCAAACCCAATGGAACACATTTTTATCCTTCAGTTAAATATTGAGGGAAGCAGGGTCAGAGCTCTGCCTTGATGATGAAAGCAGGGGCCAAAGGATAGACAGAAAGCAATTCATGCTGTCCCACTACGGAATACATGCCTTATTTCTGAGTTCTTTGTCCTTAGACTCCTGGGTTTGGGTTCTCTACTTTGTTGGAAGGACTTTTGATCTGCACTCACCAGTGCCCTCTGCTTTGTACTTCCTCAGTTCTGCCCCTACCTGCTCCTGACTGGCAAATACTCAAGCTTTAGCAGTTTAGTCAGGCAGAATCTTAGAGATCAACTCTAATCCAATAATTCCTTAACTATTTTTGTATCATGGACTCTTTTGGCAATCTGGTGAAGCAAGAGACTCCTAAAAATCATGTTTTTAAAAATAAATGTTTTAAATAATTATAATATTAATAAATAAATTAATAATTTAATAAATAAAATGTTAATAAAATGTTTTTAAAATAAAACATAAATCTATAAAAGATATCAATTCTATTGAAATACAGTATGTGTGTATACATATACACATGCTGCATTTCAATATAGTATATTGTATACAGTAATATATATACACATGCTGTAATATATTACATATACTATATTATACATTATATATAGTATATACACATAATATATATAGTATCTTATAATAATACTCTCTCTATATATATAAAATGTATCACGGTACATACCATATTGAAATATAGTATGTGGGGTTTTGTGTCTATTTTTTAAAAGTTCCCAAATCCCAAGTTAAAAACATCTAATTTAATCCAAAACATTTATTTTACAATCAAGGAAAATAAAGCTTAGAAAGTGACTTTCCTAAGTTTATATAGGTGGTAAATAGTATAGTCAGAATTTGAACCCAATTCTCCCAATTCCAAATCCAGCCTTTCCATTATAGAATCTCATCTCAATCTATTTTCAAACTTCTTTAGAAGGTGATTTTCATTTATTCATTCACCAAATGTTTGTCAAATGTCCATTGTTTGGTCTCCCAACCTCCTTGGGAGAGATGAAAAGTTTGGGATGAATAGGTTAAAAGCATAGCCTCTAATTTCTAGGTTAGTAGGGGAAATGACAGATAATATTAAATTATAAATGATATAACAAATACCCTACAGATTTAAAAAAAAAGTGATTGAGGAGAGAAACAGGCAAGTAGGTTCAGGGAGGGGGCATTTCTATAGGCCTTTAAAGAATGGGGGCAAATTTGATAAGTACAAGAAAATGGGAGAACATTACAAGGTAGGGAACATTCTGAGCAAAATCATGAAGACAGGAGAAATTAGAGAAGTTTGGTTGAAGCATAGGTCTTAAAGAATAATAAAGTATGAATGAAATGAGCAGAACCAGGAGATCATTGTACACATCAACAACAAGACTATATGATGATCAGTTCTGATGGACGTGACTCTTTTTGACAATGAGATGATTCAGGCCAGTGCCACTAGTCTTGTGATGGAGAGAGCCATCTGCACACAGAGGGGGAGCTTGAGGGGATTGAGTGTGGATCACAGGATAGTATTTTCACTCCTTTTTGTTGCTGTTTATTGGCATTTTGTTTTCTTTCTCATTTTTTCCCTCTTCGATCAGATTTTTCTTGTGCAGTGAGAAAATTGTATAAATATATATACATATATTGGATTTTACATGTATTTTAACATGTTTAACATATATCGGATTACTTGCCATCTAGGGGAGGGGGCAAAGAGAAGTGGGGGGAAAATTTGGAACATAAGGCTCTGCAAGGGTCAATGTTGAAAAATTATCCATGCATATGTTTTGAAAATTAAAAAAAAAGTTTTAATAAAAAAATGATAAATTATAAGACTAGAGAGAAAGGCTGGAGCCAGATTAGAGAGAATCTTGAATGTCAGACAAAATAATTTTAATTTTACCCAAACAAACAAGATCCACTAAAGATTTCTGGGCAGAGAATTACAAGCAGATCTGCATGTAGGGACGAAGTGAAAAGGATGGAGTGCAGAGAGGACAGAATAGGGCCAATTTATCTGAGTTGTCATTCAAATAGTTCAAAATCTATGTAACTATAAAATCATCTGGCCCGCATAGAATTATCTTGTCCACAGGAATAGGGTGAGAAACTGTCACATACTTTGCTAAAAATCCAAATATACTTTATCTATACTAGTCCCCTAATTTACCAGTCTAGTAATCACATAAAAAAGAAAATGAATTTAATGATCTGTATGCCCTGTACTTTATGAAACTGTGATGCCTCCTAATAATTACTGTTTCCCTTTTTAACTCCTCTCAAGTCAATCCTTTTATAGTATGTTTTGGAATAGGGGTTACCAAATTTTTTGAGTATAAAGATACTTTTATTTTTAAAAAACTCCAATTGTCTGTTCAGTATCCATTTATTGACAAAACACATGAAAAAAAAAGAAACCATGTATGATCATGATGCCATCTATGTACATTTGAAAATAGTTTTCAATAAATATGTAATATGTATTAGTTATTCAGTTTACAGGAGATATTTTTGCTTATTTATAAATTAAGTGCCCTTTGCAAAGGTATCTATCTGTTATCTTCCAGGGGTACATGGCCTACAGATTAGAAACAACTATCTTAGAATTTTGTAAAGAACTAAAATAAAGCTCATTAGTCATTAGTTTGCAAATTTGACTCTTTTTCTTTTCCTGAAATTTGGATAGCATTTGTCTTTTTCTGGTCCCAGAATGCATCTGGAATTCTCCACAATTTATCAAACATATATCTTTCTTTTCTTTCCATACCCTAAGATGTAATTCACCCACTTTTTCAGGGCCTCTTCAGATGGAGTCTCCCATTACCATTTTACTTATCTTGGGTTTCAACCCCTGTTTTGCTTTTTTTTTTTTTGTTCTACTGTTTATATTCTAAAAACCATTCTTCTTGAAGGAAAAAAAGGGAGCAAAATAAGCATTGAGTTAGTCTGCATGTCATTTTCATTGTGTCAACCTTTAAACCTGGTTGTCTGGGAACATGAGGATGCCATAGACAAAAATAGTGAAGTTGAAAGGAGAAATAAATTGGGGGATAAAAGGGGAAAATGAGCATGATTTGGGACATGTCTATGAGGGACAATATTCAGGTGAAAATGTCATAATGGCAACTAGAAATGTTGCTTGAAAGGGACAGTGTCTAGAGCTCAAGGCATAAATGGGGAAATCACTTGCATAAAGGAAGTTGCAACTTCAGGTGTGTATGAGATTGTCAAGACAGTGAGGAGCTGAAAGAAGAGAGATGAAGACAGACTTAAGGAAAGGCCACGTTAAAAGGTCAGGGAGAAAGTGAAGAACAGAGAAGGAGTAGTGAGAGAAGAGGAAAAACCAAGGGAAGGAAAGAGAAGGATATTCAACAAGAGAGAGCTTTGGAAAAGTAGAGATCAACAAGGAAGAAGACCAATTGGGGATTGTACAATTAGACAGAGAATGAATGAAGGGATGAAAAATAATACCTTACCTTTATTTATTGCTCCGAAGTTTGAAAGCATTTAACAAATAGGATCTCTTTTGAAACTCACAACAACCCTGAGAGATAAAAGAGAAAGGAACAAGCATTTATTGATCACCTAACATGTACCATTAAGCACATACCAGACATGGTGCTAAAGGCTTTTCAAATATTTGTTCCTCATGACAACCCTGAAAGGTAGAAACTAGCAATAGTCCTGTTTTCTAGAAAAGGAAACTGAATAGACAGAGTTTAAATGTCTTGCCCAGGATCACAAAGTTAGGAAGTGTCTCAGAGGTAGGATTAGAACTCAGGTTTTTTTAAAATTTCAAATCTGGTGCTCAATTCCTAGCTCTCTCAAAAAGCATGTTAATCACAGTGCAATAATTGAGAGACATCATGATGTAGTGCTGGTTTAGGGTTCGATATTTTTATTAAGTATTTATTTTATTTTATTTTTCCCAATTACAAAGCAAGACTTTTTAGCATTCATTTTTATAAGATTTTGTGTTCCAAAAATTTCCCCCTCTTCCTAAATGGGGATTGATGTTAAAAAGAGACTGGACTCCATCAGTTGGAGGTAAGGAGGAGATTTTGTTCTGTAGAATGAGCTGGAGAAATGAGAAGTGAGCCATTTCAGGACTGCTCATGTCTATGGAGCATATTTCTAATTAAAGCACTGGCAATCGTGAGCCATTACACGAGGTTTCTATTTTCTCTTGCCACAAAGTCAGACGGGTGATTTCTTGATTCTTCTTTTTGGTTGGATGTATGGGGAGGCATTAGGACACTGAGTGAGGAAGGTCTATAATTAGGAGCAGTGTAGAAAGAAGCTCTTCCCACTCTGTTCCTTCTCCTCTCCCATTATCCTTATGGTGAGAGTCAGATCTGAAGTCTTGAAGCTCCGTCCCTTGTTTCTGTCTAATTTTTGTGACTTCAGGTTGACTTTGGATACGTGAAGCCCAACTTAACCTGTACCAAAGTATTGAGAGGGGAGAAGGAGTTTGTTAAAGAACATGGTAGAAAGAACAGAGGGTGGTCTATCCAGGATCTTGGACCCCCTGGAGATGACCCTTAGGGGCTCTACCCAGAAGCATAACTGGGAATGTCTGCCCATCCAGGGGTGTGCAGAAGCCAGCTCATATTGGTTCTATGAGAGCTGATTGTTACTCAGTGTAAGTATTTATGCCTCAGAAATTGGCAATTGTTCCAAATCAAAGCTTTTTTTTTTTTTATTGTTTTGTCGATCTGTTAATAATGCAGATTAAATTTTAAAATGTGTTTTTTTTCCCCCAGAGCTAGTTGTTAAACATTTAATGCTGTTATACATTAATCAGCCCAGTGTTTCCTAAAGTTCATCAAGCTAGGCAAGAGTGGGAGAACATGACGCGTTTATCAATTCCTTTTGTCAGCCAAAAAAAATATTAAGTGATTACTGTGTGAAGAGAGCAGAACATGAGATGAAAAGCTTAGGTATTCTCATTTAGCACAATGCCTTGTATGTGCTTAATGGTACATGGCAGGTGCTTAATAAATACTTATTCCTTTCTCTTTTATCTCTCAGGGTTGTTATGAGGATCAAATGAGATCATATTTAAGTGCTTCGCAAACATTGGAGCATTAAGTACAGATCAGCTATTATTTTTCATCCCTTCATTCATTCTCTAATTGTGCAATGGAATTTGTAGTCTCAAGGGACAAGGACACAAATGACTATTACATGAAAAGTATATTAGAGAGGGATTCAAGACCTGGGGTCCAGGGGAGAAGAAGGCAATCCACAAAGGGGGCTCACTGCATGAAGGCAGAAGTATCCGGTATTATCATTATTCAATTGTGTTTGTTTCTCCATTTGGGTTTTCTTGCCAAAGATACTAGAGTAGTTTGACATTTCCTTCTGTGGCTCATTTGACATATGGGGAAACTGAGGCAAACAGGGTTAAGGGACTTTCTCAGGATTACACAGCTAGTAAGGGTCTTAGACCAGTTCCAATGCTCTCTCTACCCTGCTCTCTGATTGCCCAAGTGGCATTTGAGTTTGGACTTTAAAAGGTGAGCAGGAGTTCCACAGGCAGACAGATCCAGCTGGCTGCCCCCAGAAGAGATAATGACAGAATCTCCCCGAGTTCAAATCCAGTTTCAGACATTTACTAGCTGTGTGACTGTGGGTAAGTCATTTAAACCCTGTTTGCCTCAGTTTCCCCATTTGTAAAAAATGAGCTAGAGAAGGAAATGGCAAGCTACTGCAGTATTTCTGCCAAGAAAACCCCCAAGGAGGTCACAGAATCAGACATAAGAAAAATGACTGAACAACAATAATCTGACACTTTCTAAGTGACCTTTCTTGGTCTCAGTCTCCTTTTCTGTAAGATGAGGAGGTTGGACTCAAATGACTAGATCTCTGAGCCTGTGATCCTGCTTCAGCTGTATTCAAGCTGCAGCATCAAGGTCTCCTCAATTTGGGCACCTGCCTGGGAGTGTTGGGTTGCTAGGGCCTCATGGTCTGTCTTCCTTTGTTCCTTGGCCAAAGGCCTTCTGTTGCCTAGCACCACACTGGGGCTATCTGTATTTTTAACTGAGATAAAACCCCATCTACTGCAGCTGTCTGAGTGATTAGAGTGAATTACATTTAATATTAGCTAATAATATTAGCTACATTTATAAAGAGATTTAAGGGCTGCAAAGGGCTTTATTTGTTTTTTTATTTGATCCTCACAACATATCCTGTGAGATATAAGTGCTATTATTATCTCTACTTTACAGATAAAGAAATTGAGGTGGAGGGATTAAGTGATTTATTCAAAGTCATATTGCTAGTAAAGGTCTGAAGCAGGATTCAAACTCACCTTGGGCTTAACCCTATTGTCAACCCTTAATGAACTCCAAAGTGACCTCTTTTTTTTTTAATTTAGTATTTTTATTTTCCCCCAGTTACATGTTAAATCATTTTCTGCATTTGTTTTTTAATTAAAAACTCTGAGTTCTAGTTTTTTTTCCTTTCTTCTACCCCCCACTCTCCACTGAGAAGGCATATGTGAAATTATGCAAAACATTTCCATAAAAGTCATGTTGTGAAAGAAAACATAAATCTTCCTCCTGCCCCCCCCCCAAAAAAAAAACCTTCAAGAAAAATAAAGCGTAAAAAATGCTTCAATTTGTGTTCAGACATAATCACTTCTTTCTCTGGCATAGAGAACATTTTTTTTCCCATTTTAAGTCCTTCAGAATAATCTCGGATCATTGTATTGCTGAGAATGGCAAAGCCATTCACAGCTTATCATCCCACAACATTTCTACTTTGTACACAGTATATTTCACTTGAGGTCAGGGAAGACTTTCCAGGTTTTTCTTAGAGCATCTTGCTCATCATTTCTTAGAGCATAATAATATTTCACCAAAATCAGCTATTCTCCAATGGGCAACCCCTCAGTTTTCAATTCTTTGCCCCAGGAAAAAAAGCTGCTATAAATATTTTTTGTACATCTCCATCCTTTTTGTTTTTTTCATCTCTTTTGGGATTCGTGCGTGGTAGCAGTATTGTCCAAGGCTATATATGATTTTATAGCCCTATGGACATAGTTCATTATCTTTTGAACATTTATCAATTGGGGAATGGGTGAGCTCAACCTCTTGAGTGAGTTCATGCTCACTTATAATAATAATCATAACTCACATTAGTTAAGATTAAAGCCAAACATGAACATGTTTTGTGTGACTGCACGTGTATATTCTATATCAAATTGCTTGCCTTTTCAAGGAGGGGAGAACATGAGGAGGGAGGGAAAGCATTTAGAATTCGAAATTTTACAAAATAAATGTTAAAACTTTTTATTTGCATATAATTGAGGAAAAAATTAAAATTAAATATATTTTTAAAAAAAGATAAAGCCAGTTCACCTGGGTTCAAGTCTTTAATTTGAGCAAAAACTAGTCATGTGACTTTTGAATTAATTACTTTAAATCTCCAAGCCTTGGTTTCCACTTCTGTAAAATAATAATATGTAAATAATATGTAAAATAATACTTGCACTACTTATATGGCAGGGTGGTTATGATAAATAAGTAATTTATGAGTGAAATGTTTTGTTAAATTTATGAATAAAGTGCTTTGTGATAATAATGACAACAAAAACAACCGCAATCAGAGCAGGCATTTGGATAGCCCTTTAAGTGGTCGTTGTGTATTGTCCAATTAGCTGACTGAATTTTCACAACAACCTAATGAAGTGAGTAGTACAGCTGTGATCATCATCACTTTTACACTTGAGGATACTTACTCCGAGAGAAATTCAAATCCATTCAAGTCAATGTCCACTCCGTGCCAGGCAACTTCACTAAGACTACTAGTTTCAGAGTAGATGTCTATCTATCTACCTTGGGAGAAATCCCCTATCCCACTGAAATGACAGGGCCAGTTGTTTTTCAAGTATTAGACACTGTGTAGATGATGGGAACAAGGAAAAAAAAATAGAAACTGTAACTGTAACCCCACTGTGCACTCCTGGATGAGGAAAAACCCTCCTCCAATGCAGAACAGCATCTTTGTAACCTGGAGAGTTATATATAATATATATATATATATATATATATATATATATATATATATATATATATCCCAGCACACTCCTGGGAACCATACAAGTCCATTTAAAGAATGTAATAAAAAATGAGTTTCTCTTTAAAGCTCTCCACCCTTCACACAGGCACACAAATCTATCCCTTTCTCTCTGTCTGTCTTTCTCTCTCTGTTTCTCTGTCTCTCTCTCTCTCTATATGTGTATATATATTTTTGTATATATATATTGCTAAATATATATATATATAGTTATATATTGTAAATATATATTGCTATTTTCTTGACTAAATGACTTTATTTATTATTCATATTTGTGATGATCTTTTGTGTCATTAGCATTGGTGGAAAAGAATATAGCAATATATATGTATATTTACAGCATTGAGAGGAGGATTAGCTTGCCCAGTTTCACAAAACCAGCATGAGTGAGAGGCTGGACAAAGAATTAAAATAGTCCCTGCCTTCAAGGCCTGTAATGCACAAACATCACAGCAGCCAGCCTTCTTTTTATTTTTGGTTTTATTTTTGTTTTTTAAAGCCTCGCTTTCATTCAGGATCAGGTCAACGAGGATGATGTAACATTGCACTAAATTTTTACACTCTGAGTCGGAAGGGTCCCCGGCCAGAAGCATGAATCCTTCTGTCACCCCCCTGACAGGTGATCATCTAGCCGGAATTCTTTCAGTAACTGGGGGATTAGAACATTGGTCGGCGGGCCCAGTGGTGATTAACAGCCTGGTCAGCCGGTGACGTTGCTGGAAAGGGGGAGAGAGAATGGGCTTCTCCTGTGTCACGTTACTAAATTTACCTGGGAAAACGATCATCGCTTAAACTTACACGTGGCTCTCAAATCTGTACAGTATTTTACAAGTCATGTAAGGTGTGTGTATATGGAGCATCTGAGATACCTATTACATGAGTCATTGACAGGTGGGATCTGAAGTTTCAATCATCTCTAAGAAGAGAAGGAGGAGCAGTATAATGGCTGCAGGGGTGGGAAAGAACAGGTTGAGTCCCCAGAGCCCTGTCAGGCTGGAACAGACACTCTTTCCTGTTGCAGCCAATGGATGTTGAATTCAGACTATATTTATCTGCTTCTCCACATCAAATATTATCCATCAGGAGTTCAAGAGATTCAAAAGAAAAAATTCCTGATTTCTCTCAAGGGGAGTATAGTTACCTCAACTTTATGCTCAAAGGTATATTCTTTTCCACCAATGCTAATGACACAAAAGGTCATCACAAATATGAATAATAAATAAAGTCATTTACTCAAGAAAATAGCAAGCCCAAAGGAGAGGAGTTAGGCAGATTTAAATATATCAGGAAATATATGGAGTGAATGTACTCTTTAGATGGCAGAGATTCGACTCAATCAAGAGAAGGATTCCCACCAGGGGAAATTCCCCAAAGCAAGAAGTAGGAAATTACAGAAAAGTTGGGCTGGCTTCCCCTAAATGTCTGCAAGTTCCCCAGTCTGTGTGTCTGACTGTTTCTACCTATCTGAAGTCAATCCCCGAGAGAGTTTAGTATCATGGTGCAGGGGTGGAGGAAGGGAGCAGGGCAAAGGGGGAGGAGGGTGGGGGGACTAGTAAATGTTTAGCCACTGGCTCTACAGGAAAAGCAACTAAAAGTGTACGTGACTTTGAGGTTTAATCAGCATTAACAGTTTTTTAAGTCTAGACAATGAACAAAACAACAAATCAAGACTTGAAATGTAGCATTTGCCGATTGATAAGGTGTGAATACTTACACCAGAAATTTAACAGTGAATTCTGGGAGCCATTTTGAGATGCTCCAGCACACTCCTGGGAACCACAGAAGCCCACTTAAAGAAGGGAATAAAAAAGTAAGTTTCTCTTCAAAGCTCTCGGCCCTCCACACAGGCACACAAAGTGCAGGAGCAGTCTCCCCACTAATAAATAGCACACAAATCTAGCACATTCACTTCTATTGTCCTACAATCTCCTGTGATCCTCAAAGGTACCTTATAAAGTGGGTGCTATCGCTAAATCCATTCTATGAATGTAAAGAGTGAAACTCCAAAAAATCCTGTCCACTAGTTACACGTTTCCAATATTAACAGCCCCTTGCCCAACTCACACTATCACCCTTCTTCCTTCCCCCTGCAGGTGCAACTTCCCAAAGAACTGGCATAGGGAGCACAGAAGGACAAGAAACACAGGTTGTACCACCATTGCTGGGAAGCGTTTCCAGGGCCCTTCTTCAGAACCTTGGTGTTGGACATGGGAACAATGCACAAAACAACGCGTGGCATTCATTAAAATCCGTGTTTGCCCAACCACAGAAGAGTGTTTGTTGTGAGAGCTGGAGAAGAAATAATCCTAAAAGTTTAATTTCTTGGGGGTATGATTGCCTTATTTCACGTATATTTTGGTGAACTAGTTAAACATAGAGTAACATTTCCAGAAGAGAAAACAAGTGGAAATTGTATGAATCTCTTCATTGAATTGTGTTGTCTTGGACACTGCTTTCTACCAATAAATACGTGAGAAACAGTAATTATGATATTGCGGTCATTTCTTCTGCTTTCTCTGCTCCTTTTCAGTACAGATACTATATCCGGGCAACCGATCGTGCCTCATGATACATGAGTACAGAGTTCTTTACCCTGTGGGAACATGGGTTCAAATCTGGTTAGGTCCCCAAAATGCTTGCAGGTGACCAGGAAGGGCTGATCCCTGACAACCTACTCTGGGGTCCACTTGACAGCATCATCTGTCCCCCTCACTCTCCACCAGTACTAGATAAAAGTTTTAACATGTAGGCAGCAATCACATTTACCATAGGATCCATTACCAATGTTAGCCGTCCTTTGGAGTACTGGCAGACGGTAGTGACACAAAAAATGAATGGAAAAATGCTTCCATCCTGAGTCCCTGCAGCTGGATTTCCTTCAAAGCTCAGGCATCAGTGGAAAACATCATGAAATATTTTTAGGGAGAGAAAAATTTTGATGAATAAAATATCTAAGGAGCAGCTACTTGTTTTGTTATGCAGTCTCTTTCATAAAGCAAAATTTTAATTTGTGAAGGAAAAACTCTGCAGGGGCTTGTGAATTTGTGTGTGTGTGTAAGAGAGAGAGAGAGAGAGAGAGAGAGAGAGAGAGAGAGAAAGAGAGAGAGAGAGAGAGAGAGAGAGAGAGAGAGAGAGAGAGGGAGGGAGGGGGGGAGGGAGGGAGGGGGAGAGAGAGAGAGAGAGAGAGAGAGAGAGAGAGAGAGAGAGAGAAGGAGGGGAAAGGGAGAGGGAGAGAGGAAGAGAGAGAGAGAGACAGAGAGAGAGAGACAGAGAGAGAGAGAGAGAGACAGAGAGAGCGCTTTTCCAGGGCTGTTCAGTCAGCTGAGTGGGTGCCATGGTCCCCGCTCAATGAGAATGCCGCCTAAGCTACAACTCTGACCATGTCCCACTGCAGTTTTTCACTGTCTCATCCCCTTATGTCAGAATTGACTGGTCTCTTGGAAGAGGAGGGCAGCCCCTGGAAGGGAGGAGTTGTCTCCACCATAGTCCCAAGCAGGATACGGGGCTTCTGCAGCCTTTCTCTTGGTCCCACTCATGGATCAGAGGAGCAGACCTTCCCTCAGCTCTAGCTCTCTCTCTTCCCTCTGGCAGGCCAAGAAAGCAGCAACTTTTCCTCCTTCCAGCTAGATTTGGCCCTTGGACAATATTTAGCAACCCCTGCTTTATGTGATGTGAGGAATATAACTGGTAACAACTGGGACACTGACATGTTCATACTTCTTTTCCCTCGAGGCACCCACGGACCCCCGTCTCCCACCTGGGAGCCTTTCCATTGCTCACCACAGCTAGAATACACTCCTTCCTCACCTTCATTTCCCGAGATCTTTCTGCAAGACTGAAACATCATCTCCTACGTGAAACTTTTTCTGACCTACTTCACCCCTGCCCCCTCCAACTTCCAATGCCCTTCCTCCTAATGACCCTGTATTTTTCCTCCTTATATTTCATCTTTAAAACACAATCTTCTTGAGAGGAAGGATCATCTCATTCTTTATTTGCCTGCTGAGTCCAGTCTCAGGTGCAGAGTGGGCAGTTAATAAATATTTGATGATTGACCAGTAATCATTCATAACAATTATATGCTCAAGCAATTAATCTATGTCCTTCCCAATAATACAAAACTTCCCCCCCCCTCATCTGCACTCTGTAATATCCATTGTCACAGTGGTTCTCCACTGACTACTGACTGAAGTCACAGAGTTCTCTCCAATTGTCCAGTCTGACAACTCCAAATGAATCCCATGGCTGATGTCTCTGGCCAGTAGCTGCCTCTCTAGCCTTCACTTGAACACTTCCCATAGAATGCCATGACTTCCTGAGACACTTTTAGGGGCTTACTATGTGCCAGGGACCATCTAAGAGCTGGGGATAAGAAGCAAGTCAAAAATACGGTCCCTATTCCCAAGGATCTCACATTCTAATGGGGAAAAACCACACAAATAACTACATAAAAGACACACAGGGAGGTAATCTCAGAGGGGGCACTATTGGGGGCAAAGGGGAGAAGCGGGAAATGCATCTTGGAAAGTGGAATCTGAACCATCTTGAAGGAAGCAAGGGAAGAGAGATTGGGTATGGGGAGGGACAGCATTCTGGTATGAGGGCAGCCACCAAAAAGGCACGTAGCATTTATTAAACACTTGCTGTATGCCAGGTACCATGCTAAGTGCTAGGGATACAAAGGAAGGAAGAACAAAACAAAGCTCCTGTTCTCAAGGAGCCATCAGTCTAATGGAGACCATATACAAACAAGGAACAGATGGGGTAACGTGGAGTTAATCAACAAAGGGAAGGGACTAGAGGGAAGTGTGACTGGGGAAGGCTTCTTACAGAAGAGGAGGTTGTAGTTGGGCCTTGAAGCGGGGAAGGCAGGAGCTCTTAAGTCTGGGACTTCTGCTCCCCACACTCCTACACATCTCGTCCCACTTTTCCAGCTTTGTCTTTGTTGTCACAAATTCTAAGATGAGATTGCTGTTTCCTCCTCCACATGCACACAACTTGTGTGTGTGTGTCCACATTTTACAGTCATATACAGGATTTATTGCATGTAACAAACAGGTAAAGGCAGAGGGGAAGTCCTATCTCCAATAGCAGTTCTATAACAGGCTCTCTTGAAACTGAATTTCATTCAATACTGATATTTTATCTAAAAATCTTTATCTAAAAGTACTTTGCCCTTTTGTCCCCTCTTGGAATCCCTCCCTCCCCTTCAAGAGGACCGTCCTTGTTGCCTAAGTTACCTTAAAATTACTTTGTTTTTACTCTCAATATATATCATATAGTCAGGAAGCCATAGTGGATACAGACAGGATCAGGAACATAAAGCTAAAACATGTTGCTAGAATTTATAGTCACGAATTAATATAAAAGATATCATTGAGCATTAAAAGAGAGACAAACTGACATGATGGACAGAAAGCATATTAGGCAATTAATAAATGTTTGCTGACTAGGTGATTGAGCGGCATTGGTGAAGGGGTTTCTTTACTGTGGAGTTCTCTTTCTCACTAAAATCCTGAGTCCAGTCCCTATCCCCATATCTTATATTTACCTATATATGGAGCTCTCCCAATAGAATAAGCATCTTGAGAAGGGATCATCTACCTTTTTAAGGGCTTACACAGTGCCTGGCACAAGTGTCTAATAAGGCTCACTGACTGATTGAAAATTGAGGTAATTCCATGGGTCATCATCAACAATCACTTCCTCTTTTAATGGTTAAAAAGACATTTTCCTCCAAAGCCAAAGAGTTTAAACACTTTGATCATGTGTTTAAGAAAAAGTCTTGTAAAAATTGATAGCAAATTTTATACCCCCTATTTGTGTACTCTTCAAAATCAGAGAGCATCATCACCATGACAATCATGACAGGCGATGCTGCAGAACTGTGAAAAACTAAACTGCAAGAAAAAGGAGTGTGTTTTTGCTTCCTACTTTAGAATACAGAGATTTCCTCTGGTAACCTCTGAGCAGCATTGCTGTAGAAGGGGGTGTTTGAAATGTCTGAACACTTTCACTGGGAGGAAAATATACTTTCCTTCCTAGAGAGTGAATCTCATGCTATAGAACTGTAATATGTTTCTATAAAATATTTAATTGAGTAGTTATCACAGTTGATCTGAGCATACAGTGTCTTGATTTGGACCTTTTTTCCTTCTCTTAAGTCAAACGTTATTTTAGTTTAATTGGTACTTCAGAATTAAACAGAGATAAACTATTATTTTCCCACTAATTACAAAATGTCTTTTTTTTGTTTAAAGATTGCCTCTGTGTGCCTTTGGATGGAAGATGAAATTGGTCATTGTTGCCTTTCAATAAAATACAAAGGAATTATTTAAATGAATTATCTATCCAGAATATTTATTTCACGGCGTTCCAAATGGTACAATTAGAAGGTAAGGGGAGAAACCAAACCAAACAAACAAGAACCAATTACTGACGTGAGTTTTCCACCATTCTTCCTAGAACCACCACAACAAAAAGTGATATGAGTAATACAAATAGTACTCAACAGAACTCAAGATTTGTTAAATGGTCAAGCAGGACACAGGGTACAAAGCTGCCTCTTTTCAGAAAGGCAACACTCATGCTCATTTGTAGCACAAGCTTGCTGGTGCAAAACCGATTACGCCAACTTAAAGAACTTATAGAAATCTAGCAATATATTTTGCTAGCCTCCCACATAGCAGACTTCAAATCTGTAAACAGAGTGGGGAGTGTGTATCCAGTTTTCATTGCATGGAATCAAGCAGAGGGAAAAGCAATACATAAACTCAGCTCTTAAAAGAGAACAATAAGTAATTTATATACAAAAGCTTACCATCCCAGGGTTCGGCGGAGTAGGGGAAAAGGTAGGTCTCATATGATCTATTCTAATTAATAGACAGTTTTATTCACCTGTATATATACCTCCATATTTTTGTTTCTTAAGGCTGTTTGGGACTCCTTTAAGATATAAACAATATTCATCATTGTATTAGACATTATTAACACTGATCAATACTTAGAAATATGTTCATTATAACAAAGAATCAAGGGTCATTTTATCCCCTGAACAAACACAGATTTTGTTCAATTTATCTAAACGAGTACAGACTAAAAGACTAGAAATATCTTAGGACATAATAGGAAGGTGGGTAACTTTTGCTTGGGGTCTCCTCTTCTCCAAAACGTCAAGAGTTGGCTATAGTTTGGCCTACCCACATCTTGCCACCTACTTAAGTCTCTAGGGCTCTCTCTAGGGCACCTCACATTTCAAACACACACACGGGAAGTGAGTTCTGGACAGGAGCAAAGGAAAAAACTATTCCTGCCACGTTTTACTGAACACCAGGCCAGAGACACTTATTCTTTTCCTTTACTGATATAATCGGCGAATTTGTTGAAGTTGTCTTCCTGCTGCTCCAGAGCGTCAAGAATGATGCCCATTGGGGTTTTCTTCAAGCCAATCCCTTCCATTTTGTTCTCCAGTTTATTCTTGATGTTCCGAAGTCTCAAAGAAGCATGGATGAACATCACTAGAAAAGCAAAAAGACAAAAATATTTAAAATTCATGTTCATTCTCCCCATGAACTCCTTCCATCGTTCTCAAAATTTATCCAGCCCATGACGGTTAGTTTTTCATTTTATCTGGAATGGGCGCTTCTCTTTCCCCCTCCTCCCTCCCCCGAAGAGGGGCTTTTCCCTGCAGGAGCACTGTAGGGCTGGCTTGTTTCTCAGCTTCTCCCCCCCAATGGGCCGGCTTTGAAATCCCACTGACTCTAGGTTTTCTCTACAGGAGAATCAGGCCAGTAAGTTATAACCAAACCCGAGGCTTTTGACTTAGAATCTACAGTTATAGTTTAGGGGCTCCATGAAGTTAGGAGAAACCATCACCTCTTAATTTCCACCACCTCTAACTGAAAACGAATATTGCCCTTCGCTCATGAGTATCAGCGATGAAACATTATGGAAGGGATTCAGTTGTAGGCTGAACCAAACTATCCATGGGGTCCTTTAAACAGGAAGGAGAACAATGCCCTGTAATAGTTTTAAACCTTTTACAAGTGTTCCTGTCCCTATTTTAACAGAGGATCTGCCAGGATGATTGCGCAGAAATATTTGGAAAGCGGGCTGGGGAAAGTGCCCCTTTAAATCTGCCTTTGAACAAAGCCCCAGCGCATTATTAAATGACTTCTCTCTGCAGAACACCTGCGAAGTCCTGTCAGGAGAGCCGAGAAGGCGGGTTCCAGCCGGGCCGGCTCCCAAGCCTAGTTCTGTCTCTCTCCAGTCAGGGCGCCCTGAGGCCCGGATTCAGAAGCAAAGCAGGAAGAACGTGGGGCTGGCAGAGCCGTCCGGCTAAGGCAGAAGTTTCCAAATGGGGCCAACCCAGAGAAGGGGGGTCGCCGTGATGACCACGTGAAGGGAGCGGCAGCGAAACAGAGGAGGGGAGAGGTAACAAGCATTTATTAAGCCCCACTGGGTGTCGGAGTCTGGGCTAAGCCTTTCACAAACATTAGAAAAACTCTGTAATAAAGAGGCTCTATCGCGGTCCCAACCTTACAGATGAAGAAATGGAGGCAGGTAAGTGATTTCTCCAGGGCCCCAGGGCTAGGAAGTGTCTGAAGCCGGAGGGGCCCTGATTTGGCATCCAAGTGCTGCCAGCCACACAGAAGAACCTCCGCTCTTTTGAGGGAGACACTACTTGTCCTCGGCTCCTAAGCTTTAGGTACCCACAAACTTCAGAGCCAGGAGATGTGTCTGAAACTGGCCTGGGGAGCTCCCAGCCAGAGAAGGAGCTACAGCACAGTGGCCTAGCGGTCACCCAGCCCCCCAAAGGCACCCAGTGGGGGGACCCCAGGACTTCCCAGGCCAGCCCCAGGAAGCTTTTTTCTGACCGCAAGCCCACATTTCCCTGTGTCCACTGTTTCTGCCCCTGGGGCTGAGGAGAAGCAGTACTGTGACTCTCTTGTCCACAGGAGGCAGAGGGGTATCCCAGTAGAAGAGTGTGGACCTCGGAGTAAGGTTCAAACCCTGCCTCGGGCACTTAATGGTTGTGCCCTCCTGGGCAAGCCATTTGCTCTAAACCTTAGTTTTCTAATCTGTAAAATGCACATGAGACAATCTTTGTAAAACACTCTGAAAACTTTAGGGCGCAATAGAAATATTATTGCTGCTCATCTGAAAATGAGAGAGCTGAGCTCCCTTCCAGCTGAAGACCCTGTGATTCCCCTTCAACACTTGAAAACAATGACCATGTCACCCTAATTCTTTTCTACTCTAAGCTAGATGAAGCTGCTTCCTTTAACTTAGCCCCTGCGGTCCCCTAACCTTTCTGATTTCCTTCCTGGGGCACTCTACAGCTTCTCAAGGTCCTTCTTAAAGGAAGGCTAGAAAAGAGGCATCTAGCTAGGGGCTGACCAGGCCTGAGAATCTCCAGTTAAGACTATGGGCTCCTTCTTCCCAGAAGCTACAGCATCTCTCGGTACAGAACGCATCTGGTTTCTCTCTACCATTCACAGGACAGACTCACAGTGAGCTTCTGTTCCACTAAGACCTTTGCTTCTTTTTCAGCTCCCGTGCTGTTTAGCCCCACTTCTCCCATCTTGTACTTCTACAGGTGATGCTTTTGAGCAGTGGTTTATGGTTAGTCCTATTAAAGGGTATCTTCTCTGACTCAAACTGGCTGAAATCCCTATGAAGCCTGATTCTGCTTCTCAGGCCTTGGGCAGCCCCACGGGCCTTGGGCCACCTATAAGTCGCAAAGGCGGAGCGGCGTCACTTACGCAGCAGAGGAAACGTGATTCCAAACACGAAGACCATGACGCCGCCAAAGAAGGAGATGAGGAAGTAACTGGACAGCATGACGGCCATGACGAAGGTGGTGGGGTAGCGCTTCTTCAGGTGGCGGAGGGTGTCCTTATTCTGGGCGGCGCAGACGAAGCCCGTGAACACCAGCACCACCACCGTGCCCCCCAGGATCATGTTGAAGGGACTCAGGAACCTGCGGGAGGCAAAGGGCAGAGAAGAGTTAGATCCGGGCAGGGCGCGGGATCGTATGGGCGATTATTGGAATTATTAGCAATTTTTACAGCATCCACACGGTGACTCGAAGCCCCAGGCTTCTGACAGAGTCAGAAGGACACAGAGGGGGAGAGAGGGCCCTACCAAGTGCCTCCTGAGCTAGATGGCCCGGGGAGAAGGTGCAGGGCCATCAGGAAGCCAACCTCAGACACTTCCCAGATGTGTCCCCCTGGGCAAGTCCCTTAACCCGTTTCCCTGATCCATTGGAGAATGGCAAACCACTCCAATACTTTGCCAAGAAAACCTCAGGGATTTCATGGTCCACAGGGTCATGAAGCATTGGACATGACTGAACAACAAAAGAACAAAGCGCCTACGACGTGTCAGACCCTGTGCTAAGGACTTTATAAATATTATCGCAGGCTAAGTGAAGTGGGCAGAACCAGGAGAACCCCGTGCACAGCAACAAGATTATGTGAGGAGCAACTGTGATGGCCAGGGCTCTATTCAACAGTGAGGTGATTCAGGCCAATTCCAACAGACTTGTGCTGGAGAGAGCTATCTGTACCCGGAGAGAGGGCTATGGGGACTGAGAAGCTATAGTATCTTCACCTTTTTTGTTGTTGGTTGCTTGCTTTTTGTTTTCTTTCTTACTCATTTTTTCCCTTTTTGATCTGATTTTTCTTGTGCAACATGATAAATGTGGAAATATGCATAGAAGAATTGCACGTTTAACATGTTGGGTTACTTGCTATCTAGGAGACGGTGGAAGGAAGGGGGAAATTTGGAACACAAAAGTTTTGCAAGGATGAGTATTGAAAACTATCTTTGCATATGCTTTGAAAATAAAAAGCTATTATTTTAAATAAACAAACAAACAAATAAATATTATCTCATTTGATTCTCCCAACTACCCTGAGAGGCAGGTAACACAGGATAATAAACTTAAAGATGAAGGGATCTTATTAGCCATCTAGTCTAATCCCCTCGTGATGAAGATGAGGAAACTGAAGCTTGGATGAAGTTCACAGGATCTCAAAGGGATAAGTTAGCTGAGGGAGGATTTGAACCCTGGACCTCAGACTCCCAATCCAGGACTTTTGCATTTAAATCTTACCACTTTCACTCAGCAGCTGTGTAACCCTGGTCCAGTCACTTAGCCCTGAGGAGGAGAAGACATTTAGCAGCCCAAGCACTCTGCTGACCCAAAGGCCCTTTGCAAACATCTCGTGTTATTACCATTGTCTAAAGATCTACTAGGGGCCAGTTAGTCCAAGCCCCTCCTTTTATAGGTGGGGAGATGCCTTGTCCACTGCTGCCATAGCACCACAATGCTTCTCACCATCGACTCCAGGTCTGGCTGGCTGGGGCATTTTCTTTATATTTTTAAAATTCTTTTTCAGTTGCATTGGACTCTGTTACCCCATTGGGATAACTGGAATGGCTAAACATTTTTTTCTCCAGCCCATTTTACAGATGAGGAAACTGAGGCAAACAGGAAAAAAGTGATCTATACAGGGCCACACAGCTAGGAAGGGTCTGAACTCAGGTCTCCTAGACTCCAGCAATTTATCCAATGTACCAACTTTGTTATGCTTAAGAGCCAAAATTCTCCTGGAATCTAAAATTGCAGTTTATGTCAGCTTGACATTTAGTTTTTTAAAATAAATTTTATTGATAATCTTTTTTTTAATCACCAAAATTTCTTCTAGCATTTCTTTCCTCCATGTAAGCCATCTAAATATGATGAAAATGTTTTTTAAGAGAAAAAATCAGCAAAACCAATCAGCAAATTTTTTAAATGTTTGAAAATAGGATCAATGTGCCATCCTTATGAACCTAACATCCCCGGGAGTGTGCCTTGTTGTGATCCCTCTGCAGAGCCCTGCTAGTCCTTTGGGATGTGGCAATGTTCCCTTTTGATGTATGGCTGCTATTCCTTCTCTTTACATTGTAACTATTGTTTTCTTGCCTCTGCTTACTTGAATCTGCATCCCTTTCTATTAGTCTTAATAGATTTATCCATATTCATCCTATTCATTAGCTGGGCTAGTCTAAAGTTTAATGTAATCAAATTCATCTAGCTAATAAATGAGAGTCTGTATGACATAGTAGATGAGGACCAGTAACCAACATCCCAAAGCACTCAATCTTGCCCATTTTTAAAGCTATTTCGTAGCAATTACACAGCTCTTGGGTATGGGAAATATACACCATAAGGTGGGAACAAAGTGCAAACCCACAGAAGCAGGAAGGAGCGGGCTTAATCCTTTTTCAAAAATGGGAGTTGGGCACTAGATACCATTAGAAATTGGTTTTTTATTGATTGTGCAATTAAGCATAATATTATTATTAATATTTATACTGTATACAACCCTTGGAGTAGAGAAAACACCACAAGGTAAAAACAAAGAAAAATACAGGAAGAGGAAGAATGGGCTTCATTCATTTTTTAAAATGGAGTTAAGTCACTAGGTGCCATTAGAGTTTGGCTTTTTATGGAGGGAGAAAGGCTAAATGGCATCTTACTGCAAACAAGAGTCTCATGGGCTCAGACTCATTATTATTCTTGAATATACCTAACACTAATGGGGAATGAGGAAGGATGATCATGGCTGAAATGCAATGAGAACCTAGTCTAAGTATCTCTTTCTTTCTTTTTTTTTTTTTTTTTGCCTTAAATTTCTTTTATTTTTACCTCTTGATTTCTTTTTTCTATTTATATATGTACATTAATTTTTTTAACACACATTTCCTTATGAGTGATGTTGGGAGAGAAAAATCAGAACAAAAGGAAAAAACCACGAGAGGAGAAAAAAATCAGAAAAAAAAAAAGTGAACATAGCATGTGTAGATTTACATTCTCTCTGGATGCAGATGGCATTTTCTATCTAAAGTTTATTGGAATTGCCTTGGATCACTAAATTACTGAGAAGAACCAAGTTTTTCATAGTTGATCACTGCACAATCTTATTGTTACTGTTTACAATGTATTCCTGGTTCTACTTGTTTCGCTCAGCATCAGTTCATGTAAATCTTTCCAGGACTTTCTAAAATCATCTTGTTCATTTTTTTATAGAACAATAATATTCCATTACTTTTATATACCATAACTTTAGCCATTTCCCAACTGATGGGTATCTACTAATTTTCCAATTCTTTGCCACCACAAATATCTCTTCCTTTTCAAAGAAACATTGAACAAACGAACTTTTGAAGAAAACACATCATGTGACTAGATATGAGTATTTTCCCTGAAATAAACTTCAAAAACTTTTGTTCAGCTTTTACATCTTCTTTATCTCTAAATAAAACTTTGTTCTCCCTCACCAACGCAGAGAGCTGTTTTCCATAACAAAAAAAGTTAAAGTAAGAGAAAAAAAGAAAGTGGTTCCATAAAAGTGACCAATATATAACTGAGTCAGACAGCACAAGCAGTCCCCTACTTCTACAGAGTAGTCTGGCATATGCTGATATGAAAGGAGATATTATGAAGCAAAATAAAGGAAGAGGTAAAGTATAATGGAAGGAAGAGTATAAAGTGCTATATGGGACAATCTTCTATGCTTCTTTGTATGGCCAGCACTTCACAACACAGGTTTTTAAACATTCCCAACAATAGAAGACAAATAAAATACGCGCTTGCACTGATGGTTCCCCACTCCTTCCCTGAGATGTATTCCTTTCTTACCTCCGCTTCAGAGGGTTTTACTCAAATGCTCTGTCCTAGGGGAGGCCTATACTGGGTTACTGGAGTTCTCCCTCAAGAAAAAAAAAAAACTTTATATATTTCCTATTTACTTATATGTGTTTGCATGTAGATATCTACACATATACATATTCATATCTATACCCCTATATATATTTGTATATATGTGTGTGTGTGTGTAGCTCTCCCCAATTTTTAGCATGACACCTAATACAAGGTAATTATTTAATGACTGTGCATTCATTCATTCATTCATTCGATTTACCCTTCAATAGAATATGAGCTACATGAGAGCAGGGACAGTTTCATTTTTGTCTTTGTATTCCCAGCACATACTCTAGTGCCTGGCATACATTAAGTGCTTAATAAATGTTGACTGAATGAACAGTCTTCTCTGAGGAACTGGAGAGCTCCGGGTATGGAATGTTGCACATGCTCTAAGGTGGGGCTGTTTTTACCAGCTGGATCAGTTTTGCTAATCTTTTTCTTTGTTTTGAGAGAAGGTTCTAGGGCAGTATACTGGGAAATCACTGATGTTTTCTCCAATGTACCATCTTTTTTTACTCTTAGGAGTCAAAATTCTCCTAGAATCTAATAATTCTAGATTATTAGATGGATCTAGAATCCATCTAATTAATTACATTACATTAGATGTAATTAATACATCTAATTATGTATTATAATTACATATATACATAATTGTATATTATGTATATATAATTATGGATGGATTGGAGCAGGGGCCCTGGAATCAGGAGGACCTGAATTCAAATCCCACTTCAGACACTTCTTAGCCGTATGATCCTGGGCAAGTCATTTAACCCTGTTTGCCTCCTCCTAAAAACAGTATATACAAAAGGTATCAATAGAAAATAATACCTTGTTGCTACCTGGATGAAGCTGAGGCACAAGGAAACTAACTGCCTTACCTGGAGTCACATGGGAGTGGGAGTCCCAGTCCCAGTCATAGCTAACATCTCCCTGTGTCAGGTATGGTGCTAAGAGTTTTACAAATATTCTCTCGCTTGGTCTTCACCAGAACCCCGGGACAGAGGTACTATTATCCCCATTTTATAGATGAGGTTCCTGGGGCAATCATAGGTTAAGTGACCTGTCTAAGGTCACACAGCTTACTAGGTTCTGAGACAGGATTTGAACTCAGATTCAATTTGATTCCAGGTCCAATGCTCTATTTCACCAACTGGCTGCAATTAAGTATCAGAGGCCATTTAATGGCCGAGGGCTATGGTCAGATTTGATTTTTCATGAACATCTTGGCATTTTCCCCACTGAGTGTAAAGCTGTTCTCATAAGAAGCTGAAGCAGCAACTGTATGACTCCTAGCTGAGAGCAATCAATGCCAGCTGTCTGCCTGAACTATATTTCCTTAATATCCTTGAGATCAAAATTTCCTTAAAAGTGAAAATAAAGCTATGGAAAAAAACAAAAAAACAAAAACGAAGAAACAGATCTCTCCTATTTTCCTCCAGACAAGTAAAATAGTTTGAATGCAATGCCTAGCTATAATGTCTATTTCGTTTTAAAGGATACCCTTTCCTCCCCAGTCTGCTTCTCACTTGCTCCAGCTGCTCCTGCGGTCACTACCAGAACAGCACAAAGGCCTGAAGAATCTGTTTTTGGTTTACAACACACCCAGCTCCAATCTATAATTAGAAGAGGAATGAAGCTTCAAGACTGGAAAAAATGAACAACATTGCTCAGGGCAGAAATCCCTTTCAGCCGTGTGCATTCTTTTCTATTACTTTTTCCACGGGGCGCTGGATTCTCTGGACAAGGCAATGAATCTTGTGGTGCAACTGCTGGAAAGATCATTATCACCAAATCATTCCAAAAAAGAAATAAAAGACAAAACCCACAGAAAAAAAAATGGCTGCTGCTTTTTCCCCCCCAAGACATCAGTACAGAAGCTGAAATTGGTACTAGGTATAGATGAGTCAAACTTTAGTAACAGTTGTCGTGTTAGTCATATGTCATAGGAAACCCCAGGAAGATTCATACTCAACTTTCCATAAATACACCATCCATATTTCGGGCAGACAACTGGCGTTGCTCTCAGCTAGGAGTCATACATGTGCAGTTGCTGCCTCGATTTCATATGAGGACAACTGTACACTCAGTGGGGAAAATGCCAAGATGCTCATTTAAAAAACTCAAAAATGTATAATTGAATCATTTTCTTTTGGAGATGATACATTTAAAAGGGCCTTCCTTATAATGAGTAATAAAGAGCCATAACCGTCAATTACAGATGAAAAGGATTGCTGGCTTTTAAAAAATAAGCTGGGAAAACTGGCCATTTTGTCTGGATACATAATGTCAATACCACATAGCCTTGTTTATGCTACACTATTAACCAAGTGTAAAAAAAAAAATCAATTCTTCATCCTAAATAGAGTCGATTTCTCCATTGTAACTAAAGAGTCATCAAAACGGGAGGGGTGAGGGGAGAAGGTTAATGAGCACTCCTTGTTCTAAGGAGAGAGAAGTTGGCTATTCATAGGTACTGACATATCACAGAGCCGGCCAAAGTAATTTAAGAGAGTTGACCCTCTTACGATCTTATTATAATTTACTGAAGAAAAAAAACAAAATAAAGTAAAACCACAGCATTCTATCCTAATCACCCAAGCAAAGATCTGTGGAGCTTGAAATTATCTTGGAGCAGAGAAAGTGATTTGTCCAAGATTATACAGCTTCATAAAGTAGCAATTTATTTAAAGCCAGAGATATGTGAATGGACTAAGGAGGTGATATATTTGGAAGATTTCTAAATTATTCTGCATAAGAATAATGCTAAGAATTCTGCAAAAGATTTATTTAAATCTAAGTAAATATATACCAGGGAGCAATAAAATGTAGTATTCCCTGCCTTCAAAAAGCTTCTATTTCTGCAGGGTGGATAATGGATTACAAAAAAAAAGCATATACAAAATGAATAAAAGTTGCCTTGTTGTTTGTGTTTTTTTGACATGAGAAGGCACCAACACCTGGGAGGGACTGGGACAGATTGATGTCACTTCAGCAGAGTTTTGAAACAATCAAGTGAATCTATAGAAGGCAAATACACAAGTCTAAAAAAATTAATTTCAGCCTGAAATCTATGTTGGAGTGAGGATAAATAAGTAGCATCAATACTTCTTCAGGGAGAGATGCTTTGGATCATCAAGTACAAATTCAACATATTAAAATGTAACTGGAAATATTTAACAACATAAAATACAGTACATAATCTTAGAAAACCACTCATAAGTGGAGATTTTCTAAGTCAATATGTGACCCACAGGTATCCTTACATATGATTTGATGGCCCCCATTTTTATTTCAGCTGATTAAGATCAGCTTAATGATCTAAAGAATAGATCACTACTGAACTATTCCAAATTATTTTTTACAAATGGAAAAAACTAGGACCAAGTAAAGACACTGGATTTTGTAAAGATCAGACAAATGGTAGTAAATAGTGCAAGTTGGGATTTGAACCCAAAGGCTGGCTCCAAATGCTAACAATACCTGGTATTTACATAGCACTTTATACAATATCCCATTGATATCCACCACGACCCTAGAAGAGAGATGTTTTTATTATGTCCCTATTTTACAGATGAGGAAACTGAGGCAAGCTGAGGTGACTTGTCCAGAGCATACAGCTAATATTTGAGGGAAGGCTCTGAATTCAGGTTTCATCCCTCTAAGTCCCATACTCTATTCAGTGTCAGATAAACTTAGCTTAAAAAAAGGCCAAGGTCCTCCATTGCATCCTGGGCCATTGCCAGTCCTCCTGACCTATGTCTTTCCACAGGACCCAGATGCCTCTGCAGGTGAGAATGGGACTGATGATCTTTCACTAACTCACATCCAATTCACTTGCAAGTCAAGCCTACATCCTCCTGATGTCATAGGTCCTCTTCAAGAACAAAGGAAAAACATTCTATCCACTATGCCACCTTGCTGTCTTCTTCTTTCAGTTCAAGTCCATTCTTCCATGACATCATTCCTTTCAACAAACATTATTAAGTGCCTACTATATGCAAAGTACTACCCTAGCTGCCACAAATTCAAGTCAAAAAAGAAATAATTTCTGTTCCCAAGAAGCTTCAATTTTACTGGAGGATATGAGGTACACAGATACAGAAACACAATATTATTAATTCATAATCACTAATTAAATAATTTAAGTACTAAATACCATTGGCCTAATACTTTCCTAATTATTCATTATGTTTATAACAGCCATTTTTTTCCACTTAAAACAAGGCAAGAATTATTTTTTAAAAGACATGAGTTAATTTTTAAACTGAAGAGACTTAACACAGATTTGAATTCATAAATTACTCTCAGCATAGGATGGTTCTTTTTCCCTTTTCACAAGGTTGCTACCTTTCAGCAAGGATGCGGGCTGGCGAACAAGCCACCTGTAAACACTTCAGATTAGGTGGCAGTGAGCAATGAACCTTATGAACTGAAGTACGAAGGGAAGAAGAGTAATGTGTGCATTCATAATCAGGAAGACTCATGTTCATGAGTTCAAATCTGCCTCAAATATTTCTTATATGACTCTGCGCAAGTCACTGCCTCAGTTTCCTCATCAGTAAAATTAGATGGAGGAGGAAATAGTAACTACTACCGGATCTTTGCCAAGAAAACTCCCAAATAAATAGGGTCATGGCAAGTCATACAAAACTGAAACAAATGAAACACGAACAATTAACCCTATGTACCAAGGTGTAAAGGGAAGGACAATATGTACATTTAATATCAATTCTTCATTGCTATCTTAGTAGACAACAATTATCTGAAAGTATGATTCTAAATCCTTTAAAGGCTCATAGAGAAGTTTGGTGTTGTGGATAAGCCACTGCAGTTGGAATCTGCAAGACTTACCTTAGCATTTATTAGCTATATAAGCAGGGGCAAGTACTAAAAAAATTTATATATATATGTAATACTGTGCTGATAATTAATGGCTACTAGAAACTTAACCATGATATATCAGATGTTTCTTATACCTGAACAATACAGCCACTTAATTTCTCTGGGTCTCATTTTCCTAATCTATAAAATGGGAGCAGTATTGAATTGAGGTTCCATTTTGTCTAAATCTAAGAGCTTATGAACATGATAAGTAGAGTGGGATCTTAATTCTACTTAGTCTAGTATTGGTCTCCAATACCAACTTGGGCATTCTCATTTTTCCTCCGAAATAATTAAAATATGGATGTAGAATTTTTTACTAAGCACGTCACAGTTATATACTCTTTATTTACTACAATCCTTTGAGATAGGTGGCTAAAATATTATTTCCACTTTACAGATGAAGAAAAAGAAGCACAAGTTGAGGCGATTTGTTCTAATTCACAGAACCAGCAAGTTTGAAGCCATGTTTCCTTTTAAAACACCTAGCAGACTTTAGTGTTCTTTTCCTACTCTGAGTGGGCTGGCTAGACACGTCACATCCCTGCATTAGCTAATGCACTGAAAATGGAAGAGGGGAGAAAAATAACATCTCTTAACAGGAAATGCTTTCAAAGCTGGGACTCAGATGTGAAAAAGCAAAGACTCGGAACAAGAGAGAGGGTATCTCTAGGGACAAGCAAGGTTCTAGGATGTCACTTAACTCTGAAATTGAATGGTGAGAAAACAAATGAATAATGACTAAATTATACTTGGTTTCTTTAGAGATAGGCTTCTTGCAAATACAAATTATTTTTAAAAAAGAATTCTAGTTCTCATATTATATTTTGTATAAACTGGAAAAGTCATTTTCCATCTTCAATTAAAGATTTTCCTAAATCAGGGGCTCCTCAACCTTAACAGGTTCCAAAGACTTGAATGGATTCCATAATGGGGGCAAGTTAAGTCAGCTACTTATCTGTCTGATGCTAAGCAAGTCATATTTCCTCATCTGTAAAATGGGGACTAAGAATCTTATGTCATAAGGGTGTTGTGAGGATTAAATGTGTTAACAGTAAATACTTCAAAAACTTTAAGGCAATATAAAAATACTAATTATTATTGTTAATTATGGTTACATCTGCAAATACTCATTTTAGTGACATTTTCCATAGAAAGGGTGGTTAGCTGAAATCAGTCTAAATTCCCCTTACTAGGGCAAAAGAGGCATGAATTTGCCATGATACCTGGGGGAAAGGGCAAAGGTTAAGGCAAGGAACTGAAGAAGCAAAGAGGGCAAAAGAAATTTGGGAAACAGAGCAAAATTATAAAGCACAGCCATGTAGACTGAGGAATTGTGTACTCGAGATCCCTGAGTCCTGATGGTGAATATCAAGACCCCAGTAATTCCAGAAATCTAGTGAGGTACATGGTGAGAGAGAAATGTTGTTTTTATTCTATTGGAGAGGTGTGCGGCTAAAACAAAAGCAGGGTCAGCCATCTGCATTTCCTAAGCCAGCAGTATCTTCCTTCCCTCTGACGAATAATCAGTGGTATCTATATAAAATCAAGTGATCTCAGGCTAGACTCCCACCATATTGGGTGACTCCTCTACACAGTTCACAGGAAGACATTCACAAGAGTTAATTATCATGGGACAGACAAGCATTGCTGGGTTGTGATCTGCTCATGTGGAGGGAGTAACCACATCAATGAGATAGACAAGTAAAGACATGTTGTTATGGATGGAGAGTGTTACTTGAGTTCAAGTTAATGGAAATCTTAATTCAGTCAACAAGCATTTATTAAGCTTTTATTCTAAGCTGGACATCTAGAGACACAGAGAAATGGAGAAACATTTCCTGTCACTCAAAGACTGCATATTCTAAAGGGGGAGGTATTTAAAGAATTAGCACGTACATGACATATGTAAAGCAGGTAACAAAACATTTCTGCTAAGGGGTGTCTGTTTTTAAGGGGTCTTATATTAATGTCATTAACCACCATTGAAAAGGTTTGGGCTAACTCCACAAAGGAAACACCAAGTGGATGAGAATGCCTATTGTCTAGTTTATTGATTAGTTTACAGCCTACAGTATGTTGTTGGACATCCCTCTGTAAGAGATAACTGTATTAGACAGTAACCACAAATGGACAAGGTTCCAGGGTTCAAATTTAAATAGAAAACTTGTTGAATTATCTATGGAAAGTTGTAGAATTCTTTTAATGGCCCCAAGCTTCTCACTGCAACAAAGGCCCACCTTGTTAATAACAATTTTAGTGTTGCTGAATGGTTGCAAATCATAAAACAATATGACTTTGGTGGGGGGCTGTTAATTATAAATTTAAAGACCAAAAAAAGGACCATTTATATACACACAGAAGACACATGCAAACACAAAATGATTCTGCATGAAATCTTTGATTTCAATTTCATACCTTTCACTTTAAAAAAATAAAATATACAAAACTCTACATATAACTTTCAAAACTGGCATTCTAGTCTGGGCTCCTGAGCTTCCTTCCATGATCTTCAGACTAATGACTGCCAAAGACTAATGACTAGTATAATAGAGATAATGGCAATAAAGAGATATGTGGTTAAGTGAGAGCAGATCCCAACCTGTAACAAGAAAGGAATTATAAAGAATCAAAGCAAAAGATGTCAATAAAAAGATAATGCTTCCAGTGGTCACTTGGCAAGAGAGAAGATAATGAGTAGATGGTCTTTGGGCCTCCTTATGCCAAGAGAAAGTGTGGCAATAAAAAGAAAAGAAAAGAAATCCAATAGTGCATTTATGGTAAATACAAGAGTAAGAATGGAAAAGATATGAGGAAGCATGGTCAGATTTCAATCTGCATCAAGGGAAAGAACATTCAAAAGATCACAGATTCACTGGAGCAAAAGCCCAGAGTGATCTAAGATTCTCCTTTTCTTAGCTCTTTGTCCTTCCCTTCCTAACTCCAAATTGATTTTCTCAAGGGAGGCTGCTAAAAACAAAAAAGTTGAGAGATTTGGTTTCTGTCCTCTTCTTACTACTAGGAGATCTCTCCAAAGGATTTTCAAAAGAAGTATTCTTTGGGAAAAATAATAACTGATCCTTATTAAATATATTTAATTAAAAAAAATAAACGTGATAACTTTTTAAAAATGTCACTTATATCTCCCAAGTACCCCTCCCTTCTCCTCAAAAGTCAACTTCTTTAACAAAGCATACAACGGATTTTCTTCAAGTCTGTGGGGGGAAAAAAACAAAAAACAACCATCACAATGAAAAAAAATCTGACATTGTATTGTGTGTTCCACACCCATGGTCTCCTAACTCTTCAAAGTAATGCTTTCAATTTTGCAAAGTGGCTTGTTTGAATCATTTCCCTTGTAACAGAAGCTGAGAGAGGAAAATCCTCTCTTTTTTACATCTTTTTTCACAAATGAGCAAACAACTTTGGCAACACAAATATTAAAACTGAGAGGCATCAGGGCCAAACAATCTTATTTATGTTTAGGAAACTTTAAATAGGAAATCTTGGGAAGCTCTAAATAACTAGATATATGGTTGTTTGAGTCAGTTTAGAGTGGCCAACATACACTATTTACCTACCCTGCTCCTTGGACTTATAAAGACTTCAAGTCCTTATAAAATATATTATGAAGTAAAGCCTCAATTCAAATGGAAATCTGAGATCATGGAGCAGAGGGGTCACTCATGGTCCGTCAGCAGCTAAAGAGAGAACCCAGCGCATGTCCAAAGTCATCTAGCATTCCTACCTGACAGAATGAGGTGAAAGGTGAGAATTAGAAAAGGATCTGTCATCCAAGATTTAATATCCCTCTATTTAAAACAGCAAAACTTCTATATCACCTTTGAGTTTGAGGAGTTGAAAGCTAATAAAAGCAAATGGTAGATGTCTGTGTTGTTGAAGAGTCTCAATCTGTAGGACTAGCAGAGTAACTGGCTTCAAACAATCCAACAAATCAAGAGCAACACTGATCAAAGCAATCTGAAGTTTCTAGTTCAACTTCAGGCAGCACAATATTAATAAAAGCAATACACCTTGTAATCAAAAGGCTCAGGTTTAAGCCCCAGCTTCTCCATGAGATTACACTGATCAGTTTCTAGGTCTTTTAAAGTGTATCTTTAGGACATTGTTGTTACTATATAAATTGTTTTTCTGGGACTGCTTTATTTCACTTTGCATCAGTTCACACAGGTCTTCCTAAGTTTCTCTGAAACTGTTTCAGTCATCATTTCTTATATTGTATAAGCATTCCATCACATTCATATACCATAATTCATTCAGCTTATTTTGCAATGGATAGAGATCCTTTCCTTCTTTGCCATAAAATCCCCCAAACTAAGCTTCATTTTTTTCTCATCAAAAGAAGAACTGCTATAAATAGTTTTGTGCAGAGATATGTTTTCTCTTTCTTTGATCTCTTTGGGATAGGATACTTACTGATGATCGGGCTCTCTCTCTCTGTCACACACACACACACACACACACACACCTTGGACAAACCTTACAATGGTCAGTGAATTGTGTTCTGAATTGAACAGACCATAGGCTGGATTACTTATGGAAAATGGCAGTTCCCTGAAATAAAAGCCCATTAATTTTAAATACCAATGTCCTATGGGTGTTGTCCGATTGAGTCATAAACATTAAGTCTCTGAAAAATTGAAAGTGAGGATCACTCAAAGGGTGATGGAGAGACACATGGTAGGTATGAGCCAAATGCAATATATGACATATAAAAAAGTCCATAGAATGTCATCAAAGAAACAGTGTAATCAAAAAAGATGAACGGTTAGTTCACAAAACAAGCATTAAACCAGAGGGGCGGCCATAGATGAGTTGAGTTCCATGTTGATGGAACAAAACATCTATTATGTGAGTGTACTACTACTGTGTGTAGTTCTATTTACTTCATTCTGTATCAGTTCAAACATATCTTCTCTTACCTCTCAGAATTCCACATACATATTTTGCCGTTAGCTGTTTTGCAATCATTCTGGAAGAGAAAGTTTCCCTTTCCTGAATTCTCATATTTTGCAATTCTTGGGTATTTTAATAAAAGTATGCTGGATCTGATGAACCCAGCTTTAAAAAGTAGCTCTTATTATACAAGCTGTCATCAAGTTGTTTTGCCTCTCTGACACTGTTTCCTCATCTATAAAATGAAGGAGTTGTATTAAATTATTACTTAGATACCTTCCAGACATGGCTGATTCTGTAGACTTCAAAATGAACTATATTAGAAAGAACAGAATGTAGTATTTGGATTTTTCCTTTAGTTTACTTATTTCATTTCCAGTTCCAAATTCTCTCCCTCTCTCAGCTCCCTCCCCTATTCATTGAGAAGGTTAAGAAATAATATACCCATTATACATTATTAGAAGTCATGAAAAATATATTTCCACATTAGCTATGTTGCAAAAAAAAAAAAAGCAAAAACAAGAAAAATTACAAAGGGGAAAAATGTTTCAATCTGCCCTTTGTGTCCATCAGTTCTCAGTTCTCTATCTGAAAGCAAACAGAATTTTTCATCATGAATTCTTTGAAATTTTCATGGATCACTGTATTGATCAAAGTTGCTAAGTCTTTTACACATTTGATCATCATACAATATTGCTGTTTCCATGCACCCTGTTCCCCTGGTTCTGCTCAATTCACTTTGTTTAAGTTCATATAAGTCTTTCCAGTTTTCTCAAACTACCTCATCATTTCTTATAGCATAATAGTATTCTATTACAATCATAAGCACAACTTATTCAACCATTTCCCAACCGATAAGCAGTCCCTCAATTTGCCCCCACAAAATAGCTGCTAGAAATATTTTTATACATATTGGTATCTCCCCCCCCCCCGCCTTTTTTTTTTAAACTTAGAATACAGTACTTGTGCACATATCTCTCCTACTAAATGTTAGACTACCTGAGGTCAGAGACTAGTTCTAATTGAGCTCTGTAGTCCCTACATTTTGCAGAGTTCCCCCATATATAGTTAGTATAAAATAAATGCTGCATGAAACAAAGATTTATTGAAGCATAATAGGAGATATTGGGAAGAATACAATATGAAGGGCTTTCCTTTGTCCTCACAATCTGAATTTATAATTTATATGGGGAGAGTATATACATATACAAGTATGTATAGTGTGTGTGTGTATGTGACACAGAAAGGAAGAGAGAGAAAGAGACAGAAAGAGATACAGTAATACTTATATACAAAACAAAAAATTAAATAATAGCATAAGAGAATCAAGAATATAAGACAGAATTCAAGAATTGTAAAAGGGCAGTCAAAACACAATTAATTTCCAGCTGCTTACAGGCAGCTGGGTCAGCAAGACTTACATACAAAATCTAGCCTCAGAGACACTTAAAGAGTTATGTGACTCTAGATAAGTCATTTAATCTGTAGCTCACTTTTCTCAACTGTAAAATAGGGATAATAATAGCACCTATTTCACATAGTAGATACTATATAAATACCTATTCTCTTCTTCCCATCATGAGTGAAAGTAATTATTTATTAATTTCCTTACTATATTTATTCTAAGTACAATTGTACTCATATTTATTTGTTTGTTGAAGATACAACTAAGCAACTTTGAAAAATAATCTCAATGTATATAATTAGAGGGAAAGAAATCGCTATCTAGGAGACTAGTACCTGCTATTATTTGTGAAGTAAAGGCATGGGGTTATAAAGGCTTTAAATAGGGATGGGAATGGAAAAAGGTTAATTTGAGAAATGTTCTAAAGGCCAAAGTGAACACTGGCAGACCATATGTGGCCATGGACGTTGGGGGGAAGTTGTAGCCAAAATGACGCCAAGGTTTTCAGCTTAGATGACAGAAAAAAGAGCAGATATAGCGCAGTCAGGAGAGGCCATCTTGGGAAAGAAGATCGTAGGCACCATTTTGTACTAGTGAATTTTCAGATGACTTAGTGCATCTAAGTGGCAGCTGATGACCCGCTGATTGCCATAGTCTTGTTGGGACACCTGAAAGGTCTGTGAGCCCCTTAAGTGCAGACTCTGCCTCAGACTCACCTGTAAAGGCCCAAAGAGATGCTTGAGGCGCAGAATCATCGCTGGCTAACTCCCAGTCCAGCCCTCTCTCCCCAAAGCCCAGCTGCCTTTATTATTTCAGTGATACCATATTATAATCCCTGATGAAGATACAAAGCCCTCTAAAGCTAGGAGGCCTTTGTAACCTAGCAACAGCTACAGGAGATGTAAGACCTAGGCGGTGATGAGATAATTGTCCTCAGATAGCTGAAAAGCTGTCACAGAGAATGAAGGTTCCTTCTTTTGTTCTAAAGGCAGAAGACCAATGGGACAGGACATACAAAGAGGGAAATGTCAGTTCAGTCCAAGACAATATTGTCTACAAGTTAGTTAGCAAGGACGACACTTGGGACTCAGTCAAGAAGACCTGAATTTGAATCACTTACTAGTGATATGACCCTGAACAAGTCACTTTGTCTGCCTCAACTTCCTCATCAGTAAAACAGGATAGTAGCAGCACCTGCCTTTCAGGGTTGTGGTGAGGATAAAATGAGCTAATATTTGTCGAGTGTTGTTCAAACTTTAAAAGTACAATATAAATGCTATTATTTTTTTAGATACTGCAATATGGGAATTTGTTTTACTTAAATATATATACCTGCTAAAAAAAGGTTTTGTTTTTCTTCAAGGGGATGAGAGGGAGAGAAAATAAATGCTTGCTAGATGAAGAAACATGTTTTAGAATACAGCACAGGTTAGAAACTTTTCAAATATGCCGAAATGTTTATACGAGTATTTTTTGTAGTAATAACTGGATATAAACTCCATGCCCATCTATCGGGGAATAACTAAATAAATTATGCTGCAAGAAATAGTAAATATGAAGCATTCTGAAAATAAAAGGGAGACTTTTTAATTTTTTATATAGTATATTATTTTTTATCTAGTATAAAAAATATCTACCTAATTAGGGAAAAGTTATATTTAGAAATAAAGGTTATGTAATGAACAGAGGGTACCTTTTTTTCTGCTGATTATCTCCAATTTAATCTATAAAAAGACAGATTAATTGAGGGATATCAGCATATCTCTGTCTTATCTGTATGAGAACTCCTTGAAGATAAGAGCTGGCTTTTATATGCCCAGTATCTGGCATGCATTCACACACATGTGCACACACACAAGATCAATAAAATTTATTTTAAAAATACATAACGTAGAGCCAAGAGAATGCTGTATATAGTAATAGCAATATTGTATAAAGAATAATTGTGAACCAAATTGCTTGAATATTATACTCAAATCAACTATAAAGGATCCATGAAGGAAGATGCTATTTACTTCCAGAGAAAGAACTGATAAATACAAATATGAATAGCATGATTTCATATATATATATATACATATATATGCAAGTATACGTATATATGTATGCATACATGCACATAAACAAAAAATATGTATGGAGTGAGAAGGGAGAAAAACAGTTCAGAACAAAATATAACAAAAAATAAACTAAATTTTAAAAAAGAATAAAAAAGTACACAATATTTTAAAAGCACTATCTAGCCATTAAAACAAAGAATGAAATAAGTTGGCTATCAAATAATTAATGAAAAAGAATTTATTAAATTCCTGTTATGTTTCAGGTGCCATGCTAAATACTGGAGAAATGAAGAAATACAGAAAACAATCATTGCTTGTATAAATCTTAGATTCTAATATAGGTATAGAAAAAAAGAATACCTATCAGCAATGAAGAAATATTAGATTGACTTAGATGGCCCCTAAAGATCTTTCCCAATTCTAGGTCTTTTAACCATTTTTCCTCCCCCCCCCCCCCCCCCCCCTTTCCGGAATGCTACAGTTAGAATTTTATCCCCTCCTTGGAAAATACATGTCCACACCCAATGCTCTCTGACTCAGAGATCTAGGGAAACCACAGTAATTGAACCATATTTATTCACAGGCCCTGATTTATGTTCTTGAGCCGTTTGGGTGGCCTACCTGATAATAGTCCAAAAGAACTTAAGAGTCAAGACTTGAGTTCAAATCCAGTCTTAGACTCTTACTAAGTGTGTGACTGTAAGCAAGTTACTTAAATCTCAATGCCTCAATTTGTCTTATCTTCGAATGGAGATAATCGTATTTCATTCAAAGGGCCATTTTGAGAACTGAACAGAATATTTCAGATGCTTTGACAAATTTAAAGCGCACTATAAATTTTAGCTATATTATTATGACATCACAATTAGATTCCAGGGAAGTTCTACTTAGATTAGTACTCTTATTGTAGACATACAATACAATAGGGCTTTGAAAAGTCAATAATGGATAAGAGAATATTTTTTCCGTCCCAAACCTCAGTTTCTGGAGTTATGGAAATCCTATGTAGTATGTGTATATATGTATATAAATATCTATAGTTATCCATCTCATTTATCTATCAATCGATACCCTGACTTGTGTCAACCAGAAATTATTTTCTGTTTCCTTTTTAAATACTAAATTCACATTCTTATCTCAGAAAATTGATCACCCGGTCCCTACTTCCTTTATGAGCAATATGATTCAGTAATAAAGCCTTAGAGATTGCTGACTCAAAGTCAGTTTTGCTTTAAAATATCACAGATCTTGAGCCACAAGGAATCTTCTAGTCCAAAGTCTCATTTTACAGCCTAGAAAACCAGTGAGTTCTCTACAAGAACTTGATCTGATTGGGGTACTGCGGCCATGTCTATCCATAAATGAAGTAATGCTGGGAAAGAGCTTTTTAATCCTCAATAGAAAGAAATGCAAGTTTCTAGAGACCGGGGACTATTTCATTTGCCTTTGTTTCTCCAGTCGGGGCAGACAAGGGAAGTGGCCTGGGAGTCGGGAGAGCCTGAATACAAGTTTGGCCTCTGACTCAGATCTGCCCTAAGGAAGGGCTGAGGGGCTGCGATAACTAATAATAATATAACCGATACCGTTTACCTAGCACTTGCTCTGCCCCCGGCACGGTGCTAAGTGTTCTACAATCACTCTTATTGCATCGCCACAAGACTCCGGGAGGCAGGTGTTAAATTTCCATTTAACAGATGAAATGCACAAGGATCTGCGGCTGCATCTGCACCGGCCCTTCCTGCCGCCAGGTCCAGGACTCTGGAAGCTCTGTGCACGCAAGGGCAGCTGCTCCCCAGGCTGGGCAAAGGCAGTCAGATCACGGACGCCCCCCCCCCCCCCCCCCCCCCCCCCCCCCCCCCCGGCCCGGGCCCGGCGCTCAGCCGCTCTCCCTACTACTGAACGACTAACGTACATTATCATCACCAGCCGGCAGGGAGGCGGGGGAGAGAGGCGGCAGCCCGTCCCCTCCCAGCGCTTGTGGAGCGGCGGCGGGGCCCCGGGGGCTGGGGAGGTCTGGGCTGTACCGGCAGCCACAAACCCGGAAGCCTTCTGGCTCCTTGCGGGGACGGGCAGGCCCTTCTCTGAAAGGGACAATAATGATTCCGCTGCCCCCGGAGACGCCTCCCAGGGGCACCGGGTGTCCAGATCCCCTCAAGGCCGAGGCCGAAGCTGTCCTGAAGGCACCAGCCGGGACGCTAGGAACCGCAGACGGGACAGCTCCGACCCAGTGGGGGGCCCGCCCGACACACCCACGCCCCCACCCACCCGCTACTTTCTCCCGTTTGGGGGGCCCTCGCTTCCCAGCCCGACTGGGGCGGCGCGGACCAGGCCCCCAGGTTTCTTTTCCCCAAGCATTTGCCCCTTAGGGCTCCCAGATTTGGCCAAGATCCCAGCGGCCCGAGGCTGGCCCCGAGGCCTGGGACCTGGAGGCGCTCAGCCCCGGCAGCCCCTGCGTGGGCGTCCCCACCTTCGCCATCCAATCTTCAGAACGTGCACAGAGCGCCAGGCTCGGGCCAAACCAAGCCAGCCCTGCCCCGCAAAGCTGACGTTCCAGCCGAGGCAGAGCGATAATCAAGGCTCACGTTTTAGGAGGGCGGCCCCCCGCAGCCGGGGGTCTGCTCCCCGGGGCGGGGGGGGGAGGGGAGGGAGACGAGAATCGCAACGGCCCGGGCTCTCCCGGGAGTGGTGGTTTGGGGGCACTCGGGCCGGCCGCTCCGGACTCGGGCCGAGGCCGTGTGGGGGAGGGGGCGGCCCCGCCTCTGCCTCGCCCCAGGAAGGGTGGCGGGCCCCCCGGGGCGCGCACTTACGTACCCCACGATGGAGATGACGATGGCCGCGACCACCATGTAGTTGGTCTGGTAGTAGAGCAGGTTGCTGACCACCCGGTTGTTCCATTTGGAGATGTCTCTGAAGTCGGGGCGCGCGAAGCGGTCGGAGCCCGGGAAGAAGTCGTCCCAGGCGCGGAGCGGGGGGACGTGGACGTCCATGGTGGCCGGGGAGCGGCAGGGGCTGGGGCAGAGGCGGCTCGCGGGTCCGCAGGCGGCGGGCGCGGGTCAGCTGAGCTGGCTTAAAGCGCAGGCGAGCGGCTCGGCCGGGGCGGGTCTCTGGTTGGCGAGTCGGAGCGGGGCGTGCGCGGATGCGGGAGGGCGGGTTTGGGGGCTCGCCCAGGCTGGGGCTCCGAGGCCTGCGGTTGGCCAGTGAGCCCCCGAGCGGCTCCGCTGGGCGTGGGGACGCGGACAGAAAAGGGGGAAAGCTAGGCACCCCCAAGTAAGGGAAGTGGGGGCTGCCCGCCTGCTCCTTTTGTACAGTAACCCCCCCCATGCCACTGGGAGGGGGGGCATGGATATTTAATACAGGGAGTACAGGGAGAGGCTCAGCAGCCCGTCTGAGCCTCCTAGTTACACGTGCGGTGGGCAGAAAAGTGGCCGTGCTGGCGGGATGCCCGGTCTGAAAATAAAAATAACCCCCTCCCCAGCGCTTCCCTACAACCCACATCATACCCCCAATCCCCAGCGCCCCCGAGTTGTGATGTGCCTCCTGCTTTCTCATGACTCGGGGCGGGGAAACTTTCAGAAAAGCGAAGATATGAAGCAGCATTCTGAACTTGGGTTAAATCTCCCTTAGCACCGAGCCTGGCACATAGTGGGTGCTTAGGAAGCCTTTGACTTGGGCATCGGGCGATTCCATCAGAATAAGATAGCTGGCCTCGGTTGGGGGGCAATTGCGGCCGGTAAAGGGGCAATTTGCAAAAAAAGGATGGAATACTATAATGAACAGTAGATGCTGATCCCAGGGTAAATACAAGGGGGATGATCCTGACACTAAAGTGTGAGATGAAGTCTTTATGAATTTAAAAGTCTTGCATGTCAATAATGACGATGGTGGCTGAGATATGGGGAGAGGGAAGGATTTCCTGGAGACCCCTCCCTTGTCATCTTATACCAAAAACCTAACACTGGCACTTACCAGCTATGTGATCCTGGGCAAGAGAGCCCGGGCAGGGAACAGGTTCAAACAAATGGAGCCTAGAAGTAGAGCTGAAAGGAACCATTGAGGCCATTTAACAGATGAAAAAACTAAGGCTCAAAGAGTTTAACTGACAAACTCAGAGAGGCAGTGATGCCTCTAGAGTGATACCAGGAGAGGAGGACTAAAGAAGGCACACAGTCAGCATTTAATTACTCAAAACAGCAAACATCAAATTAGGTGTTTACCTTGTCCCACCTCCTACAAAAGCCTTATCTGACCCTTCCGAGTTATCTTCAAATTGGACAAGTGGATAGGGCACAAGACTTGAAATCAAGAAGGTGTGGGCAGCTAGGTGGTATAGGGGTTAGAGCACCAGCCCCGAAGTCAGGAGGACCTGAGTTCAAATCTGTCCTCAGACACATGATACTTTCTAGCTGTATGATCCTGGTTAAGTCACTTAGTCCCAATTGCCTCGGGGAAAAAAATCTGTCTCCAGTGCTGAGTTCAAATTTGTCTCCAGTGCTTGTATCAATGTGATCTTCAGCAAATCACTTACCCTCTATTTGCCTCAGTTTCCTCAATTGTAAAATGGAGACTATAATAGCACCTATCTCCCAAGATTGCTGTGAGCTTCAAATGAAATATTTGTAAAGCACACAGCACCATGCCTGGCATCCTAGTAGGCAGTTAATTAATCTTTATTTTCTTCCTTTCATTTGGAACATTAGTTATCATAAGTAGTGAAGACAGTTGTCTCAAACTCTAGTATAATATATATAAAATATTATATTCTATTATAATAAATATGTAATCTATAATACTATGTAAAATATGTTGTAATTATAGTGTAATATGCACTGATTACATTCTTTGTTACCTTTTAAAAATAAAATTCCTGATACTAGTTTGCTTACTTGGATTTAATTTCTTTTTTTCATAAAGGCAAGGTGATATGTTTTAAACCCTCCTGGTTGTTTTGGGTATTCAGGCTGTTGGAATCCCAGATGAATAGGAAGTTTTGTTGTCATTGTTATTCTGTATAGCCCTCATCACCTCTACAGGGATTTCAAAACTTGACTAATTCCCTCAATTCCACACATCCAAATGGACCCCTTACTTCTCCATGACCAAGTATTTCTATTTCCTAATTGGGGTTGGATTCATTCATTAGGGATGTAGTAAGTGCCTGCTCCACTCTGGACATCATGCTCAGAGGTTTGGGGGCTATAAAGTTAGTGATAAACTAAAAGCCTTAATATTTTAGGGAAGCTTATATTCTATTGGGGGTAACAATATATAAATTACTAAATTAAATTAAATTGTTAAGTTGAAGTCACAGGTGATTAGGTGTAGCAGCTATAGTGGCCTATGGGTTCATGTCCTGACTTGAACTCGTATTAGCTATGTGACCCGGGGCCAGGAAAAGGGAATCAATTAAAGGCAAATGGATCAGAGGTGTAGAGTTGAAAGAGACCAAAGAGGCCATATAACAAATGAAAAAAGCTAAAGTTCATAGAGTTTAACTGACTTATTCAAACTCATAGAGGTGGTAAGCTCCAGAAGTTGGATTTGAACCAAATACTCTGGGTAAAAGGGCAATTGTTGCTTTTTCTGTTATCCCATTTGATTCTTTTTCAATGATTTCTCAGTCATAGGAGTGAATCATCCTATCCACAAAGGAAAAGGTTGGAAAAAAGAACAGTAACCCCTTTCTACAGTATTTTAATCAATTCAGTTAAATAAAAAGCAAAATACTTTGTTCAGTGTACAATGTACAAAAAAGGAGCCAGCCCTTGCCTAGCATGGATATGAGACACTTAGCAAATAAGTCCAACATGTATACAAAGAATTTAAAAAGGGAGAGAGGGATAGTTGAGCTTTAGAAGCTGCACCTCAGCCCTTAGAATGAGAATTTCAGGCGCTCTGGCTGCTTAGGCACCTGGAACAGTTTCCAGAGAAAGGCTTGCTGGGAAGCTGAGGACATGAAATCAGGGGAGCACATCATCCATTGTGCTTTGGAGATTCTAGTGAGACTTACCCATGTTACCCTGGTGATGGAATGTCCATTGACGGCCTGCAGGCCGGGGACAGACAACAGCTTTCCTTCTGCTTTCCTATCCGGTCCTTCTCATTGTGATGTGAAAGGGACCCAAACACTCAAGAAAAGCTCAAATATTTTCTCTATTTTCAGAGCAGAACTTACTCAGAAACATGTCTTGAATTTTCTGCATATTACCAAAAAGGAAATTTAAAGAAGAATAGGAAGTATATTTCTTTGTAATATAAGGTGGGTGTTTGCTGTTGTAAGACATTTATGTCCATGCGGGTTGTTTAAATGAGGCTTAGGGGAGGCCTATTATGATAGACATAATCTGGATTTCAGATCCTGAGAAGAGGAAGAAAGGTGGCTCATTATCTGGGGGTGAGGGAGGTGGGAGAGAAGGGGAAAGCAAGACTCAACCAAGCACTGGCAAGCTGGGCACTCTTCCCTCGAGTGCAAGGAAGAGAATTATATCTATCTGTCCTAAAGATTTCTATCTAGTGGATGTGCCTCTCTTCAATATCGAGGTGATTCAGGCCAGTTCCAATGGTCTTGTGATGGAGAGAGCCATCTGTACCAAGAGACCAAGGGGACTGAGTGTGGATCACAACATAGTATTTTCCCCTTTTTGGTTGATTGCTTGCATTTTGTTTTCTTTCTTAGTTTTTTTTTTTTTTCCTTTTTCATCTGGTTTTTCTTGTGCAACACAATAATTTGTAAATATGTATAGAAGAATTGCATGTGTTTAACATATATTGGATTACTTGCTGAATAGGGAAGGGGGATGGGGGAAGGAAAGGAAAAAATTTGGAACACAGGATTTTGCAAGGGTGAATGTTGAAAATTATCCATGTACATGTTTTGAAAATAAAATACTTTAAATAAAAAATTTCTGATCTAGGACTATAGTAGATTGAAAACAAACCACTTTTGAGGGCCAAGGGCTCCCAGTTTACCATCCTGTCTGGTACCTTTCCACCAAACACTGACTACACAAAAGACCGTCATAAATTGTGAATAGCAAGGAAAGCTATTTATTAAAGCAAATGACAAACAGAAATTTGAAAAGTACATTAGACCAGGTGTTGGAACACTATGACCTTGAGCCAGATCTGAACCACTGCCTGTTTTTGTATAGCCTGCTAGGTTAAAAAGAATCATCTTACCATTCTAAGCTCAGGAGCTATGTACAAAATCAGGCAGAGTACAGGATTTGGCTTATAGTATATAATTTTCAGTCTTCTGAATTAGACTATATCAGAAAATTCACAGAACAAATAACTTCTTTAGATGGGAGAAAACTAAGATATCAACTCAATCAAGAGATTCCAACTGTGGAATCTACAATCTCACCCAAAGGGAAATTCCTCAAGGTCTCTAAGGAAGCAACTTAGAAATCAGGAGAAGTATTGAGGAGCCAGTTTCCAAAGTCTTTCTCTCTTCAAGTGTCTGGAGTTGGCCCAGCAGAGAATCTGGAACCAAGAAGTATCTCCTCTCTCAAGCACTCACATCAGTGCCATCCTTCATTAAGGTATGCTTTGTGTATCAGCATTCTCCCTAACAATCATGGGGAAATCTTATGTAAAATATCTCAGATATATCTTGAAATCCAGCTTGAAGCAACATGAAAGTATAACAAAGCAAAAGAGAAAAAACATTAGCTCTATGGAACAATGTATGTCCAAGTGAGTGCCCTCGTTAATGGCTTTGGGACAAAGGCTAGATGAACTTTTGTTGGGCATGTTATTGAGGGGATTACTTTTCAGGTAAGAATTGGATCAGATGGCACCCAGAGTCAATTCTATCTTAAGTGGTGTGATTCTGAAAAAAAGATAAAGTTTGAGAAGAAAAATAAGACGTGCCCTTAGGTCAAGGGATGACAAGGGGCCTATCACTAAACTGCCCAAAGGGGTCTCTATTACAAAAAGGTTAAGAATTCTCAAGTAAGGGACTCAGAGCAGGGAAATATTGAAGGGGAATCATTATTTTATTCAACTAGATTTTATTAAGTACTTATTGTGGGCCAAGCTTTCACAGGAGACCATAAGCTCTGGCAGGTTTTAATCTAGCCTGAAAGGCTTCAAATTCAGTCCCAGGGACTCACAGAGTCTGCCTTTGGGGGATCAGGTGAGCTAAGATTACCAAGGCTTTCTTACCACCAGGCCGGACACTTGGTGACAAATCTTAGCTATGAATTCTTAGGCCATGAAAACCCATGAAACAGAAAAATATAAAAAATGGCTTTTAGTCCTGTTCCCTCTTTTTGCTTCTGAAACGATGATAACCAATTAAAAGAAAGCAGGACACATGGCTGGACTGTGACCTGATTCTCTGGCGGGAGAATCACATGTGGTGGACAACAGGCATCCAGTGAAGCCCTGGATTATAAATCATCGCATTTGATGGATGTTATCTTTAGAAACTATGAAGACTGCATTGTATCGATGACAAATCTGGGCTTTGGAGGCCCCGGGATAATGTTATAGCAGTATATAAGCTAGAACCACACATTGGATAAGTATGACTTGCATAATAAGAAAGTTAAAGAAAAAGCCAACTAAAAATTCTCACATCCAAATACCAAAGAGCAGGCCATGACACCACATGTGCCCAGTTTTGGAGAAGTCTCAGCCACTAGACAGCCTCATCTCCTTTTTTTGTAGGTGCTTCCCAAGTTAACCCCTTCTCAGCCTTTCATCCTTGTCTTTGCTCTTGCTGGCCTAGCAGAGTCTCTCTATTGCCCTCAAGGGCAATTTAATGGTTCAAGGAGCTCTTGGTAAGGAATTTCAAAAAAAATTTTTTTCCCTTGAGGCAATGGGACTTGCCCAGGGCCACACAGCTAGGAATTGTTAAACGTCTAAGGTCAGATTTGAACTCGGGTCCTCCTGACTTCAGGGCTGGTGTCCTATCCACTTTTGTCACCTAGCTGCTCCTCAGAATTCCTTAAATAAACTCATCCAGACTAAGAACCATTACACAGAATTCCCAATCCCTATATTTTTGTCCGCCTGCATTTCTGATTAACTTCACAGGCTAATTGTACAATATTTCAGAGTCCGATTCTTTTTGTACAGCAAAATAACTGTTTGGACAAGTATACATATATTGTATTTAATTTATACTTTAACGTATTCAACATATATTGAAATAGGGGATGGGGGGAAGGAGAGGAAAAATTGTAACAAAAGGTTTGGCAATTGTCAATGCTGTAAAATTACCCGCGTATAACTTGTAAATAAAAAGCTATTATTAAAAAAATAATAAACTAATCTATAACTGTCCGGTGAATTGAAATTTTAAAAGGTTAACTGGGCACTGAGAAATTAGGGGACAGCCAATATGTGCCTGAGGCAAAACTTGAGCTGATTCCAGATTTTCTTAGCTCCAAGGCCATCTCTTCAACAGGGTCAGGCAGCCTCTCTGACAGGCTCCTTCCTAATACAAATCCAAGGTCATAAGATTGTTTTAAGTTAGAGTTTAGAAGGAACTTTAGAAAACAATAAGAATACTAAATCAAAATATCTCCCCCTCTTCTATCTGAAACCATTTCTGATCCTTCTAAGTATCATTCTTTCCCTTTGCCTCATTATGTATCAATGTCAGAATTTTTTAAGCACATATATGTCAAGCAATGTATTAGGTACCAAGGATGGATAAATATAAAGGCAAAAATGAAACCATTCTTCCTTGCCCTCATGAAGTTTAATTTTACTTTACTATAATCTCTCTACTAGAATGTAAGCTCTTTGAGGCATCCCTAAACTCTAGCAGAGTGCTCTGTACCTGATCAAGTCATTACATTCACTTGAAAGTATATTTAAAAAATAAAGATTATAGTATCATACAGAGAACATTGATTTCTATCTTCTATTTCAGGGATCAAATCCATGTGACTTTTATCTTGATCATCACTGATATCCTTTTTCAGATGATGCAATTCTGAACCATTGGTCTCTGGTATTGTCACAATACCATTGCATTGGCTCAAGATGTTGTTTTAAGACCAAAAGGTATCATGTCCACTTTCTGAACCTCAGTTTCCTTAGCTGAGGAATATGTATTTATATATAGTTCACATTTATCTAGCTCTTTAAAGTTCACAAAGCTCTTTCCTCAAGAGCAGTCTGGAAAAATAAGCAATACAAGTATCATTATTTCCATTTAAAAGGTATTTACTATGTGTCGAGCATTTTACAAATATCTCCTGTCATCTTCCCAACAATCTAAACTAAGGTGACTTGCTTAAGATCCCACTGTAAAGTAGTTTCTAAAGCCAAATTTGAACTCAGATCAGCCTACCTCCAAACCAATAATCATGTCACCACCTATCTGTCAGGCAACTTAGCCATTCTCACTTACAAGCTGGGTCCCCAGAAAGCAGCTATTACTTTCCTTAGGGCTATAATGGTGACTCTGAGAGACCAGGATAGTCAAATACTGATGTGCTTCTCATTATTAGTGAGATCTTGATAAATTCTGTTATTTAAAAAACAACTCAGGTTTAGGGAGAACAATAATGAAAAACATTACCCCTAAACTGGGGCATGTGACACAGTGGATAAAGTAAAAGGTCTGAAAATAGGAAGTTATGAGTTCAAATTCAGCCTCAGGTATTTGTTAACTGTGTGATCTTAGGCTTTAATTTATGCCTAATCTATAAAAAGGGAATAATATAGTTTTCCCTGCCAGTGAAATATCCTGTTTGATCTTCACAATCAAATCAAACGAAATAATTAAATGAAATAATCAAAGTGACTAGCAGAGTGTCCGGCACTATTCAATGTTATTATTGTTAATTTTCCCCAAAGGTCGCTGGGGAGGAGAGTGGCAGTGCTCAAGCAGAAACTGGAATGGGATTCACCTGGTTGAGGAGCTGGACTATGCTCAGGAATCCCTGGCTTCTGCCCTGCACAATCTAGAAAAGATAGAGAAGAAGGCTGATGACAGTGAATGAGGTAAGTCATTGAAAATCAGGCCCTGATAGGAATAAAAAAAAATAGATCCTCAAGAACTCTCTGCTAATCACATCTCAGGAAGCAGGAGGCTACCCTATCATTTAGTGGACCTTGGAACACTCAGATGAGCCAATGGAGTCGGTTGTATCCTATTGCTGGCAGATGCATGAGCCTTTTAGATGGAAGGGCCAGAATCTCAGGTGCCCAAATACTGCTGAAGAAAAGTATTCTCAGAAATAGGAGGAAGAGATACTGAAGGAGACAGAAATCCTGGCTGAGTTTGCAGAAACATCGACTGGAAAGAAGTTGATTTGGGAGATGGAACATTCTCAGATACTGAAGGAGAAGGTCATGGGCGAGGACCTGGCCCAAGGCCTCAAGGACATGAGTGCTCTATAAGTGGAGGTCATCCTTTCTGAAGCAAACCTCTGAACTCAAGATATCCAGCCCCACCGCCATGCTCCTCCCATCGGCTTGATCTTAGCTCTCTAGCTCTCTTCTCAGAGACCAGTGGCTCCCAGAGCCTGGGATCAGAAACAGCTGAGTTCAAATCTATCCTTTGGGGCTGCTTCCTATTAGTGTGTTCTGGGCAATTCACCTACTCTTGTCTGCTCCAGTTTCTTCAAATCTAAAATGGGGGTAATATTAACATCCAGGGTACTCTCTGTAAGGGGTGTAGCTTGGTTTTTGGCACCTAATTGGTGCTTAATCAAGGCTTGTTTTCTTCCTCTAGTGTTGCCCCTTGAATTAGGGACAGAGCACTTTTGGAGACAGCACTTACAATGCAAGCACTACAAGCATTCAATGTAATTTAGACACACAGATGTATGTATACATATGTGTCTATGGATGCTCCACACCACATGTATATACGTATAATGGTAACTACCAAATATTCCAGATAATTCTCCAGCTCCTTTCTAATTGCTTTCTCACTTTGAGATAATTCTTTCTACATCCCCTAAAGAAAATGGAAAGTGCTATCAGCCTTTCTGAGAGCTAAAGATAGCCCAAGAAAAAAACTCTGCCTTAGGAAACCTCAATGCTCTGTGCCCAGTACCCATCAGACTAGAAACGTCTTTTGGCCCAAAAAGAGCATTCCTCAGCCTTTTAGAACAAAGGTGTCTTGGAGTATCTTAAAAAATTTTGTTTATGAGTTCAACTAAACACACACATGCAGAATGGATCACGTGCCCCAGAAAATGGTGTCTCCTATCTCCACCTTAGCTCTTAAAGGTTTTTTTTTTTTTTTTGCCACTAATTAAGTGAAATTCATCTCATGACTCATTCCTAGGCCCAAAGCTGCTGTTAAAAGAATCATTTCATTGTGTTTTATATACACAGAACTGGAAAAATCACGAATAACTTATGAAAAATACCTGATTTTGGAGGGGCAATATTTTATGGCATTTGGCTCTTCACCTGGCTTTGAGTAATTTCTGATGTCCAAAGGCTGACTATATGCTGTTGTATTGCTAATTCTTTTTGGGTGATGTTTCTATGAGGTCTAATTTGGATTTATGTTGTGTTCATCATTGGCATAGAATTGTGCATCCTTTTGGTATGATCTCTTATGTATGAACAAAATATTTTTCAAAATAAAGGATTAGACCCTCAAAAAAATCAATGAAAACCCCCAAGCTTCTTGGGGAGAGAGAGCTTAAAAGACAATGGCAGTAAGAAACTAGTGGCTAAGGGGAACCACTGAAGCCCTCAATCTAAACGTCCTTTTCTCCCTTTGGGTGTACCTCATGAGGTTCCCCTTTGGTTTTGCTCTCAGCTGAACTCCAAAAAGTGTTACTCTTCCAGTCTAAAAACAGCACTTCTCTGTCACTAAGGAGCATAATGCTTAACGCCACTTATTTTCTCTTTGCCCATTCATCCTACGGTGCTTACTTTATGGTTGGCCTCTTCCTTTCCAGTGGCCAGTGCTATAACCGCCAACCACTGGTGAGACTTTTTTTTTTTTTTTTTTAAATAAAAGGCTTTTTTATTGATTAATACATCTTTTTTTTATTATTATAGGCAAAATATCAAAGTTGAAAGAGCAATATGTAAATCATTTTTTTTTTTTTTAGATTATGCAGAGTTTTATTTATTTTCAGTTCTAAACTCTCTACCTCTCTCAACACTGGTGAGACTTCTGATTGAACTTTTGGCTCTTCCAGACTTACTTAGGGACCAGGGACCTCCATTCATCTAAGAGCAGGAAAGAGCAAACAGTAAAGAAACACAGTGGCCCTATGTTCATAGCCATTTGGCAGCCCAGTGGAAAAGGGAACAGTCACTCAGAAGTTCAGGCTTCATTCCATTGCAGGAAGAAAAAGGAGAAATAAGCAAGTCATTCCTGCTGTATTCAGACATGGAGCCTGTCTCTTAAGACACAAGTTCTTCTGGCTCTGTATATATAAGATACTTCATCATCACCCAACACCAGCCACTCAGTCCCCCATGGCTGGAAACTTTTCATAAGTTTTACATGTTGGATCAGAACATGTGTATGTTTTGTACCCATGAGGAAGGACAAATCTGGGCATGTTCTAAGGATTAATCCCTGAATGGCCATTCCACCACTCGCTGCTCTATAGCTAAAATCTTTATTTTCTACTCTATGCTGAGAATACCTCTTGCCAACAGTGTGTGGGCAATCATGGTTAGACCTTCTCAGTTTTGACCTGAAGAATTCATTGAATGATGGATTTTGAATTTCGAGAGACATCAAAAAGGAGGTCGCCCCCACCTTATTTTAGGGAGGAGGAAATTGAGCTCAATGGGGAAAATTCCTAAAGGCAAAAATAGTCACAATTCCACTGTGCCTCCTTGACTCCAAATTGAGTTCTCCCTGGCAGTGAATTAGTTGGTGTCCGTAGCACTTCTAGCAAGATAGAGAGCTCTTATTCCTGGTTCCTTCTTCTTTTCACCTTTATATCCATTCTACATCACGACTTCTCTGTAGAATTCCTTCCCTTGCTTTGTTGGGGCTCCCGGCTCCTCGCCTTCTATCCAAAATAAATGCCCACGAGATTAGATGATGCGAGCCCGAATGCTTTCAGAATGACCCCCAGCTCCGGCTTTTGCTCCCCGGTACTTTTGCTCCCAGCATTTTTGGTGTATCCCCCCTCCCCCGCATTTTTGGGGTATCCCCCCGGGGTATTATTGCTCCCAGCATTTTTGGTGTATCCCCCCCGGGTACTTTTGCTCCCAGCATTTTTGGTGTATCCCCCCGGGTACTTTTGCTCCCAGCATTTTTGGTGTATCCCCCCCCCCCCGGGTACTTTTGCTCCCAGCATTTTTGGTGTATCCCCCCGGGTACTTTTGCTCCCAGCATTTTTGGTGTATCCCCCCGGGTACTTTTGCTCCCACATTTTTGGGGTACCCCCCCCGGGTACTTTTGCTCCCAGCATTTTTGGTGTATCCCCGGTCTTTTGCTCCCAGCATTTTTGGGGTATCCCCCCGGGTACTTTTGCTCCCAGCATTTTTGGTGTATCCCCCCGGGTACTTTTGCTCCCAGCATTTTTGGGGTATCCCCCCGGGTACTTTTGCTCCCAGCATTTTTGGTGTATCCCCCCGGGTACTTTTGCTCCCAGCATTTTTGGTGTATCCCCCCGGGTACTTTTGCTCCCAGCATTTTTGTATCCCTCCCAGCATTTTTGGGTATCCCCCGGTTTTGCTCCCAGCATTTTTGGTGTATCCCCGGGTACTTTTGCTCCCAGCATTTTTGGTGTATCCCGGGTACTTTTGCTCCCAGCATTTTTGGTGTATCCCCGGTACTTTTGCTCCCAGCATTTTTGGTGTATCCCTCCCGCATTTTTGGTGTATCCCGGGTACTTTTGCTCCCAGCATTTTTGGTGTATCCCCCCGGGTACTTTTGTTAGCATTTTTGGGGTATCCCTTTGTCCCAGCATTTTTGTGTATGCCCCGGGTACTTTTGCTCCCAGCATTTTTGGTGTATCCCCCGGTACTTTTGCTCCCAGCATTTTTGGTGTATCCGGACTTTTGCTCCCAGCATTTTTGGTGTATCCCCGGTACTTTTTCCCACATTTTTGGGTACCCGGTACTTTTGCTCCCAGCATTTTTGGTGTATCCCCCCGGGTACTTTTGCTCCCAGCATTTTTGGTGTATGCCCCCGGGTACTTTTGCTCCCAGCATTTTTGGGGTATCCCCCCGGGTACTTTTGCTCCCAGCATTTTTGGTGTATGCCCCCGGGTACTTTTGCTCCCAGCATTTTTGGGGTATCCCCCCGGGTACTTTTGCTCCCAGCATTTTTGGTGTATGCCCCCGGGTACTTTTGCTCCCAGCATTTTTGGTGTATCCCCCCGGGTACTTTTGCTCCCAGCATTTTTGGTGTATGCCCCCGGGTACTTTTGCTCCCAGCATTTTTGGTGTATGCCCCCGGGTACTTTTGCTCCCAGCATTTTTGGTGTATGCCCCCGGGTACTTTTGCTCCCAGCATTTTTGGTGTATGCCCCCGGGTACTTTTGCTCCCAGCATTTTTGGTGTATCCCCCCGGGTACTTTTGCTCCCACATTTTTGGGGTACCCCCGGACTTTTGCTCCCAGCATTTTTGGTGTATCCCCGGGTACTTTTGCTCCCATTTTTGGGCCCCGGGTACTTTGCTCCCAGCATTTTTGGTGTATCCCCCCCCCCCGGGTACTTTGCTCCCAGCATTTTTGGTGTATGCCCCCGGGTACTTTTGCTTGAGGGCGTTCTCGTGTTTTTTGTTCCTGTCCCCCCAGTGCCCACTGCCTAGGGGCAGTGACTGGGGGTCCTGGGTCTGGGGAACTCCCGGGGAGGAAGCGCTCTCTGCCGGGGCAGGCTGGCCACGCCTGGGCACCCAGAAGCTGCTGAGGATCACAAAGCCAGTCCGGGCCGGAGGGGCGGCTCTGCCTATCGCCCAATTATTAAATCATCGTTAATTCTTGGTAGCAAGAAACGGGATTCGAACCCATGTCTGTCTGATTGCAAGATGGGCAGCACAGTCACCTTGCCCAGGGAGGCTGTCAACCTCCTGTCAGTCACGGGGGAGGGCGGGACCCGCTCTTAGAGCCCCGCCCCCAACGGGCGGTGCTGGAGGACCGATTGGGGGGAGGAGGAAGCGGCGGGAATCGGTGCATTCTAGACTCCGCTCCCCGCCTCCTGCCCTTTGCCCCACGTCCTTACGCGCTTGCGCCTTCGCGCCTGCGCTCTGCGCCTTTCCGTCCTGGCCTCCGTCCCCCTCTCCGTCGCCGCCTCCTCCCGCCGCGGAACCCCGCCGGGGCGGGAGGGGCTGCCGCGGTGGCTTGTGGGAAGAGGGGGAGAAACAATATGGCGGATGGCGAGGAGCCGTAAGTATTGGGGATCGCCGGAAGAGCCGGGCCGGGGGGGGAGGGAGGGAGCGAGCGGCGCCGCCGATCCCCGGGCCTCCCCCGACTCTTTCCCCGCTGCCCTCCCCCTCGCGGTGCCCGGTGCGCGGCGGAGGAACGCTGACCCTTCTTTTATTCTCTCTTTCTTTTAGGGAGAAGAAAAGAAGGAGAGTAGAGGAGCTGCTGGCGGAGAAGTTAGTGTTGCCGGGGGCGGGGCGGGCAGGGCCGGGCCCGGGAGGCGGGGGGCCCGGGGTCCCCGCCCTGCCCCCGCCGCCCGCGGGCGCGCCAGCCAGCCCCGCCCCCAGGCACCCCCCTGCTGCCCCCCCTGCATCACCCTCTGCCCCCCGAGACCCCCCTCGCTGTCTCTCCGCCGCTTCCCTCCTCCTTTCCTCCCCTCCCCGCCCCCCTATTGTTCTCCTTCTCGCCCTTCTGCTCTCCCGTCCCTGTCACCTCTAAGCTTCCCGTCCCACGGACGAGGGAGGGCCGTGGGTGGGGACGAGGTAGCCGTCCCCTGGGCTGGGAGGGGGGGTCCGAGCTGGACCCTCGCGGTCCTGGCGGCCGGGCCCGAGAACCGGGCTTCGTAGGCAGAGGCGCTTGGCGGGGCCTCGGGCTGCGTCTCCTCATTCCCTCCGCGTGGGGGGCGGGGGGGGGGGTCGCTGCGCGCCCGAGCCCTGGCAGCCTCCTTTCGGAGGAATAAGGAGATGCCCGCCGCTCCCGGGGGGGGGGGGGGGAGAGGGGAGCCCGGCCGAGCCGGGTCTGAGAGCCGGGGGAGGGCGTCCCCTTGGAGGCGCGGCGGCCGCGGCGTCGGGGGCTTCAGTCCGGTGGCTTTCCCACGGTCCGAGGCCTGCTGCTCCGCCCCGCCCCCAAGGGGTCCGCACGGCCGCCCCAGCCAAATTGCCCGACGGACTTTTGTTCCTTTTAACACAATGCAAAGTTTAACTTGATTTGAAAGTCTGTGACTACCCAAGGAAGGTAAATGGTTTCAGATTCTTTCGCCTATTACCAGTTGCGTGCTATTAAGTTGCAATTAAGTAACTCGCAATTCTAAACAAAGTATTTCTTTTAAACCGACTGTTGGATTTTCCTCTTGTGGAAAGGATGGAGAAACTGGGCGTAGTTGTGAAATACCGTACTTAATTTATCAGCTACGAACTTATCTCTATTTCTCTTCAAAACTTGTGAGTTTAAATGATTAAAGGTATAGTTGAGCCTTAACATGAAAAAACAGACATGAAAATGCAAATTTCCCTCATGTATCCATACTGTGTGTGCAAAATTAGTTTTTATATTTGTAAGATGTAGGAATGTTTTTTTTTTAAAAAAAAACCCACCATCCAAACAATCGGGTAGCATTTGTTGATGGGGAAACTCAGTCTTTATTTAGTGACAGCTGTCATCAGTAATGGAATGTAAAGCCTTTTGGAATGAATTCTTTTCTGTGTTTGGTGGTGACAGGAAACTAATGCATGTATGTAGTGAGGGGCTAGATTTTATCTTTATTTTTTGGTTGTTGAGAAGTCTCTCTACTCATGTCCGGTCAACAACTTATTTTAGAGTTGCCTGGAACCCTGAGAGCTTCGGTAAATAATGGTCGCACACTTACTATTTAAGAAGTAAGACACAAGCCTAGGTCTTCCGCATTCATACAATCATCATATTGATTAAGTTGGTGTGAAAATATGCTGATTATTTTGGAAGTGATTTTTTAAAATGAGAAGTACTCCATACCTTTAAAGTTCATATAAATTATTCCATTGTGTTTTCAAGTATCATGACTTTCTTGAGATAATTAATTCAAACAAATTGGAAAAACTTTCAAAATGTACCCCTTTGTAGACACTGAAAATTTCTGTTTTCTTGGCAGCCCAAAGGCTAAACTTTAATTTTTATATTGCTCTACAGGACTTAAGAAAAATAAAGGCTGATTCTGGACCTATTTTTAAAATTCTTTGTCATGAAATCGATCGAACTAATTGATTAAAACATGGTTTCAAATAATGAAGATGTAAATGTGTTGTAAGAATATTTCATAGAATGAACAGATTTTTTTTTTTTTGTGAGACATTTCTAAACTTTTACTGAACTGAGTGAGAAAAAAATGTGAAAGAATCATATGCTCTTGGAATATATTTTTGTAGTGTTTGGGCAGATTGTTTTCCTGGAAATGTAAAGAAATCACAAATAGCTGTAGGTACAGTTTTTTTATACTGATTTTTTTGCAGCTTAATTTACTGTGTTCTATGCAGAATGGCTGTTGATGGTGGGTGTGGGGACACTGGAGACTGGGATGGTCGCTGGAACCATGTAAAGAAGTTCCTCGAGCGATCTGGACCATTCACACACCCTGATTTCGAACCAAGCACTGAAGTGAGAAGTATTTATTTTAAATAACTGCTCTTGTAGTTCTGCTTGTTTTCTGATTTAGGACTGATACTAATCACAGTGTTTAGAAACTTTAAAATCTTTAATCTTAATCTTTTTCACTATTTTAAAAAAATGTATGTGTATATGTACACACAGAAAGATCTTAAATTATCCATTTCATCCTTATGTTGCTGATTCAGTTGAAAACTTTTTCTGCAGAGTAATTTAGTTTACTCATTCAAAATTCTAGTAATAGTTCATTTAGAATTCTAGTGAAAATAACCATTGATCATTTAACATGTCATTTTTATAATATTAGAGCATACACTCCAATTGAGCACAGAGTGACGCTAAATCTTGTACTCATCATTTACAAATCATGTAATTCAGTACTTGGCATATAAACACTTAAATATCATGAATTGAAATGTAATTTAGACTCAATCATAATTATAGAACTGGAAGAGATTTTGCTTGAAATAATTTTATTCTGTTTTTTTTTTTTTCCTTTCACTGCTATTTGTTTGACTAAATGATGGGGAAGAAAAGTGGTACCATTTGTATATATTTGTATTTGTTGAGATTTGTTTTTTACTTTTGAGAGAGAAGTATGTTCATAATGCAAATTTGAATTTCTCTTTGTTGACAGTTCAAAGAATGGTAGAATGAATATTTGTTCATTTTTTTTCTTGAAGGTTGGAGAATATCTTTCTATTTAATATTTTGGTTTATCAATGGTCATTTATTTTTTAATGTTTTGCTGCAGGATGATTGTATTTTAAGTAATATGATTTCTTGTTTTTTGATTATATTTGTCTAGATAATACTTTAGCTAATTTTACACAGACTCATCCTTTAGAACCCAATATTATTACTATTAATTTTTTAAATAGATTTGTCTTTTGTTGAATATTGCCTCTAGGTTTTACGAAGTGTTGGTTTAGTGTTTATACATTTGAAAAAACAATTTCTAACTTTGGAATTTACTTAAAAACATTAAAGGCTTATTAAATATTTAATAAGCAAGAACCAGTATGCTTCAGGCCCTGCCCCCTGACACCTTTTGGTGAGTGCCTGAGGATAATCTCTAAAACTGTGATTTGAAGAGAAGGTATTGACCTGCTTTGGTCACCTTGGACCCATCCAGTGAAATCTCATAGGTCCAATACCTGTCCCTGTCCTACCCCTATTAAAGATTATTGGGATACTTTTTGTGTACATTAAGTTGTCAAATTTCATAGGTGATAAAGATGCTGATTTTCCTACTTCTGCATTAAAAGAGAGCCGGATCACTTTATCAAACTTGATAGGGAAAATTAAAGTAGCTTTTAAAATTTCATTGATGACAATTTTTTAAAAGAAACTAAAAGACAACCCGAAAAAATTAAAAGTTTAGAATTTAAGTTTTAACTACTGACTATATTTAAATAGCTTAAATGTGTATATGTGCTTTTTAAAAACCTTACAGTTTATTTTTCTCAAACATAAAACAGTTAAGATTTTATGAGTCTTTGATTCCTTTCATGGTGTGCAAATTTTACCTTATCTCTCCATATTGTAATGTACTTTTCTGTTCTTTACAGTCTCTTCAGTTTTTGTTAGATACTTGTAAAGTACTAGTCATTGGAGCAGGAGGATTAGGATGTGAACTCCTGAAAAATCTGGTAATGAATTGCTTTTCTTTATTTTTCTGAGAGAGAATTTAAACTTTTCCCATTTCTAATCCAAGGAACGCTACTGAATTTGATTATCATTTTCCTTTTTTTCTTGGATGAGTTCAGTTGTTTAAATTCTAGGAGTTTATTAAGATATATCATGGGAATTTTGGTTACATTTCAACTCTTAGGTTTCAACCCTCAAAGTTGGTAAATCTGAGTATTAAATAGCACTTCTTGGTTATATTTTCCTTAGTGTTTTACCAACCAAATTGTGAATTTGTTTTGGAAAAAGCTTGTGCTGGTTTCAGTGAAATTATTGCAGAACTAGGAATTTTGAAAAAATTGGTGACAATTGGTTGTGACCTGCATCATCAGAGGAAGTATTCACATCAATGACTTCATAGATCCCCCGGTGTATTAAGAAGGCAGAGTCTTCTTGAATCAGGAATGCCAATTCTCCTTTTAGTATCTTGGCAGGTTTGCATTTTAATAAATTCCATCCTGATGAAGGATGCTATTTAATGAAGTTCTTACTGTATCTTGTTTGGTGACCAGCAGATTTTTATTTTAACATAATGCAACAATGATTTACTTTAACCTAAAAGCAGAGGTTTACTAGTTCCTGTGAGTCTGCTTTCCTGTAGTTTGTTGTGGTTCATTAATTTTTCTGCTGCAAGGTCTATGTAGGATGCAGAATGGAAGAAATGAATAGTACAGGTATAGAGATGGAATTAGGTAGTAGAAGGCTGTATAAATATGTATTTATTACAGCAGCATTTTAATTAACTATAAATGTAAAACTCAAACTTAAGTGGAATTGCAAAAATGTGATTGAATGCACATTTCTTACCTGCTTATTAATGAGTAGTCATTGTGAACAGTACAAAACAAATACTCAGTGGTATCCAGCCTTCAAGAAGCTTGCATTATCTTTAGGAAGATTAGACATACACTTGAAATGAGTCACAACTTCTAGTTAGTGACTACAATACACAGTTAGTTGCCAAAGAAGGCAGCACCCCCAGTACAAAGTCTCACAGGATGTCAGTAAGGTCAATGTGTATATTTGAACAATAGCTAGACAAGGCTATATTTATGAAGGAAGAAAGATTTGCAGGGATTCTTGAAGGCTAAGTAGAAATTAAGTAAAGGGGAAATTCACGTTCATTTATCCTCTGTTTCCAAGAAGTTATTATTTGCAAATAGGGAGTTGTACAAATGATATGTCTTGATATACAATTCTGGGATAATTGGACAATTATTTTCTTTTGAATATTATTATAATTAAAGGAAATTTCATTTATAGATATGGAAGTACATGAAATAGGAATTTTTTTCTCTAATAATTTGAGTTGTTTTAACAACTTTAGTTGTTAAGTCAGCCAACTTACACCCACTTTGTGTATAAGAGTAAACTTTTTTGAGTAGGAAAATTGAATTTTTTTTGAAAAATTTTATTTCTATTAATTTGTGCTTCTCTTGCTTTTTAGAGATAGTCATATAAAATGTAAGCAAGATTTCTGTCCTGTTTGTTGACTTAATTTAAAACAAAAACAAGATTAGAACCTGAGGGTTATAGTATTTCTTTGTTTTAAAAAAAAGTTTAAATGTTTTATTGTGATCACTTAAACATATTGGTCAAAATTAGTAATGAAAGCCATTTTCAATGTCACTCTTGGGAATGATTGTTCCATCAGCAACATGAAAGCAGGGTCAGACCTTCTGTCTGGTGAAGATGAAGAGTAGCTCTATTTTTCTGAGAAAACTGTGGTACATTGAAAGTTGGCTTGATTGATGTAAAGCTCAGAGTAGGAGTTCCTTTTGCAGCATCATACCAGAGGACTGGCTAGAAATCCTGCCTCTCCATAGAAGTTGATAGCTATAAGCTTACCCATTTCTGCATTCAAATATAAAAAGAATTGTAGTTCCAAATTAGAAGGTGCTACTTATCTTCATCAAGCCAAATATCCTGTCAGGCAGATATTTTTTTTTAAAAGATGACTTCACAATTTGAATAGGAACTTTGTTTTAAAGCAGATTTGATCAGTGAGCTTTCTGGATTGTGGCCCTTAAATTTGGAAAATTGGTTACCATTTTTAGAACTAGATAGTTAATGTTAGGCCTTTTTGCTAAGAACTGAGTTTTATAAATCTTGCTGAAAACTGTTCGAATTCTTTGCCATTGGGTAGAACTTGGAGTGGTGATCAGAATTTATTATTGCTGAGGCAGAATTGGTAGTGTGATGGCTAGTCGCTGAAAAGTAAGAGAGAAATCTTACCTTTGATTAGAAGTCAGACAGTCCCCTACTGTTCTATTTACTAGATTTTTTTTTTTTTCCATTCCTACAGGCATTGTCTGGTTTTAGACAAATTCATGTAATAGACATGGACACCATAGATGTTTCCAATCTAAATAGACAGTTTTTGTTTAGGTAAGTGTTGTCCTAAATTATTTCTGTCTTAGGATTCATGCTAATTATTTTACAAACTTTTATTAATAAGTTTAATTTCATAGATTCTTTAAAAAATTAATTGTATGGGTGATGAAACTCTTTGTAGAAAATTATTTTAGATTATAGATTAAATTTTTTTAGAAAAATAAAACACTTTTAGGGTGACATTTTACTAAAAGTAGAGTGAATATATATTAGTAACTGTTTCAATAATGAGCTGTTTCCATAAATATAATGTGCAGATTTATAAATATTCTTGACCTGATAGGCTAGATAAATCAATATGCAATCAAGTTGGAGCTACAATGTTTTTCCAGCTGAAGTTGTTTGGAACTTCGTTGCACTTGGAACCCTAACCTACTGAGTCCTGTGCCAGTTGCTTAGATATAAAGTTGAGATGACTTATTTTCTGCAATAAGGAGAGAGTTTATAATATGCTTGGGATACAGATATAACTCCCCTACATAGAATGATAGTACAATGGAAATGATGATATGTGCTTTATGGAGGGAGCGCTACAACAGGGTCTAGGTATTGTGTGAGGTTTTTTGCTGCTGAGAGCCTGGAAAGCCTTCCCAGAGCTGGTGATATTAGTCAGGTGTTAAAGGAGAAAAAGAGTAATTTGTTTAGATGGGAGAATGTGGAGAGATGGTGATGGTAGTGATCTGGGAGCAGGGATTTTTAACCTGCTATGGTGATGGTGGGGATGTAGAGTTGTAGAACAGTTTCAAACTTTTAGCTAAGAGAGGCCTGGAAAATTTGAAGATGAAAGAGTGTGAGAAAACCTGATTGAAATGAGGATGAGTGGTTTTGAGTTCATTAGGAAAGCATGAAAAGTAGGAACAGATGAGTGGTTGGAGAGGTAGCTGTGAAAGGCTGGCAAGCCACTGCTCTCAGAACAAAGAAGCTAGTGAAGAGAATTCTCTGGGCAGAGTCCTGTGGGCAGCATTTTGACCTGAAGTGAACAAGTGTATCTTGTGGTTCAGAAAGAAAAGGACCTTGCCTCTCAGTGCTTAAGATTGCTGAAAAGATTAAGTGTGGAGTAAGTCAGGGCTTTATTAAGGAAGGCCAGTGACTTAAAAGATCAAACTGGCCTGCTTGGAGAATGACACAGGAAAGATCTGAGTGGGATTGAATAAGAAATAGATAAGTCAATTTTAAGACTTGGCTGAAACCATTTAGGAATTGTCTGTTTTTCTCTTGTGTAGTTTGTATTCTAAGGTTCCCCTGTAGCTTTTTTCCAACCAAACTGTTATTTATCAACTACTATGTAAGAGGCAATATGCAAAATTGATTAATGGAAGTTAGATTGTATACCTTTGCCCAGTACTCTGGAGAAATGAAAGAGGACAGTCCATTTATTCTCAAATGTATACATCTGGTTAGTAGCAGTAGAAATTTGCCTGGACGAAGCAGAATCTACCAGTTGATGAGTTTTTATTTGGAGGCTGTCTTAAAGGCCAAACTTTGCAGCAGTCATAGGATACAAGTCTGTCAGACATTTGAATTATAGTATTTTTATTTTGGGTAAGCATTTTTTCATCACATCATAGAATAGTACTCAAGCTCAGAAAATATATTGGAACATTGCTTTGTTGACAAAGAAAGATAATGGCAAGTCTATTTTAAATCTAAAAGAAACACTAATTGGCAAGTTGAAACAATTTTTAATCACAGTTAGCAGTGAAAATTAATGTTATATATAAAAATGCACTGATCTTTTCCATGAAAGAAAGTTTTTAGTTATTAGAAATGACCATTACCTCTGTGTGGCAGCTTGTTTTAAGGCTTTCTATTCTTTTTAGCTTTTTAAAGTCTCTGTAATTTTAGAAATTCCAAATATACCTTTATGATTGCATAATAATAATAATATATGATGTTACTGGTGCTCCTGAAAAAGGAATGACAACAGCAACATATAATGCCTTAAAAATGGTTACTCGACCTTTAGAAATCCTTTGGAGACAAATGCTTTTCTTAGACTTTCTGACAATCCATATAAACTGTGGGCATGAAGCTCAGGACCTGAAGAACATTGTTGTTACACTTTGTCATTTCACAGATGAGCAGCTGGGGCCCCTAGGGTGAGAATGATGGAGTTATCTCTGGGTGGCCATAGAATGTCCTCGAAAACAGCTTTTGAGCTCTCATTTCTGAGGTAGCCCATCAGTGGGTTGGTTGGGCCTCTAGAAAGGGGATTGGGTTGGGGGTGTGTGGGAGGGTCATCTAAGACCTCATCTTCTGGAATTCTTTCCATTCTCTAAAGTATTTGAGTGGAGAGAAGGGATCCCCCAGCCCTTTTTGCAGCAGAGGGAAATAAAATTTGGTATAGTTGATGTCAGGAATGCCATTTTTATGCAATACCTCAAAAACAGTATACTTTCTACATGCTTTGTCATGAACACTTGTTCTTGGCCTGGTCACACTGCTCATCTTTGGGGAAGACCAGAAACAGCCTGATAAGATTATACCAACTTCATGATGATTAGAATCCTGCAGGTATACTTATTAGGAGTCTGCTTCCCATGGGGAAGGTACAGCAACAACTAGCTTCATATAGCACTTGGAGGGTTGCCAAGCCTTTGCCCAATAGGATCTCATCTTACTCTTGTAAACCTCTGGGGAAGGTAGGTGCCTGCCTGATGCCCAGGTAGGGCAGGGAAAAGAGGCCCCAGAGAAGATAGAGATCCAGCTGTTCCACAGCCCTGGAGAAGGAGGGGACTGGAGGGGGGATTGCAGTGTCAGAGGCCCTTAGAAAATGAGGCAAGCAGGGGGCCATCACCTGGGGTTGGAAGCACAGGAATCTGCGATGAAAAGCCAGGAGTTGTGGGCAGGAGTCTCTAGTCTGCAGGCAGGAGCTCGGAGCTGGGATCACTGACTACTTTGCCAGGCTTCTTACTTTAGTGCTGTGGCATCGATGTATTTTTCACAGTACTCACTAAAATCCTGTTGTATGGAAAGCATTGAATGACAAGACAGCACCGTGTAGTTGTTAGCAGACCAGCCTTTGAATCAAGAAAATCTTAAGTGCAGGGCCTGCCTCTGACACTTAACCATCTGTGTGACTGGGCAAGTGACCTCTGAGAGTTCCTTGCAAGTTAACCCTGGAATTATAGAGAGATACAGATGGATAGTAAACATCATTCCTGGAGAGTTCCCCACATTGAGGACATCTTTGAGGGGGGAAGGGAAGTTGTTTGCACCAAATGCAGTCAGTTTTTTTACTGATGTGTTTGGGAATTTAAATAGATTCTCTGGAAGATTTTGCATCTGTAGGCTGTAATCGTGACTTATTTGAGTTTTGTAAATATGTTTTTCCAGGCCTAAAGATGTCGGAAGATCCAAAGCTGAAGTTGCTGCAGAATTCCTCAATGATAGGATCCCTAACTGTGCTGTAGTTCCGTATCCTTTTTTGCTTTGAAAATATATTATTGAATATTTTCTTCTAAACTGAAATGGCTTGTTAGATACCATATTTTCTAAGAATCTTGATCATTGACAGAATTTTAAAATTATAGCTATCTAGAAGAGGTTAGGCAGATGGTGATGAACCTGATGCATATTTCTTAGGAGAATCAGTTATAGGAGCTATAATGTTTAGCCTGAATAAGAACAGTCCCTGGCACACGAGAGAGGAGCTTTCCTGTAGAAGCTGTGGAATATAGAGCAGCACATGGTAAATGAAAAGAGACAGGTAGAAGATTTGAGGTAAGGAAAATCTTCTTTTCAGAGATATTCAAAAGGGTAATGAACTGTATAGGAGAGAGTACACTTCTTCATTGAAGGAAGTTTTTTTCAACAGTCTTGATAACTACTTTTCAGATATGTTGTAAGTAGACTATTTTCAGGTATGGATTGAACAAATGGTCACCGAGGTTTCTTCCCGCTGAAATTCTGTAGTTCTCCAGTTAGATTTATTTTGAAAATTTTTTCATATCATTTGACTACTTGCTGATTGTGGAAGATTCCTATCCTTAGAAATTTGTGTCAATCCCTTTTTTATTTTGTATACTACACTTTTATCAGACATACTTGGTGCTTTTTCAACAATTTTTGCCATTCTTTCCTTTCCAGTTTTCCCAGTGATTTCACTAGGTCTTAAGATATCTTATAAAACTCTATTGTACCTTTACAACATCATTCAAATGTGCCTCTTTTCTTCATTGGAAGCATGGCCACCACCTTAGTTCAGGCCTTTATGACTTCTTGATTGGATGATTGTAGCGCCCTCCTAATGGATGTTTCTTCCTTTTTAGAGTTCTTAATTTTCTTTAAAGCTCAGTTCAAGGACCATTTGCATTAATCCTAATTCCTATCCTCTTGTTTGTTTCCCCCCCCCCCCCCCAAAAAAAAAAAAAATTATCTTGTGTTTATTTTCTGTAAACTTAGAAATCTGTTGTATTAACTATTTTCCTCATTAGAATGCTAGTTCCTGGAGGGTAAGAAGTCCTTTTTGTTTTTGTATTCTCAGAGCCTGGTACCCAGTTGTTGCTAAGTAAATGCTTACTTGATTTATATTTGATCTCTCTAGTGGTCTTTATGCTTATTTTCAGAGTAGCCGGTTAATATTTCTCATAAGAGCTTATAAATGCTCAATCAAATGAGAGGACCACATTCCCCATGAAAAGATGGTTCTTACTGCCTTGAGACACCCAATAAAATTTGAGAGGCAGAAGTGGCTTTCGATTTCCCTTTGGCATATGATTTGAGGCTTTATGGCTAAGTCTCAGTTTCTTCATCAGTAAAATGAGAAAGTTGGATTAGCTGACCTCTGAAGTCCCTTACAACTCTAAATCAGATTCTGTAATATTTATTTGCCTGTCCAAGGAGACCCTTTGAGCCATTTTTCTGTTTCCTTTCAACTTTGTTCTCTAACTCTCATTTTGAATGGCAATATGTTGAGTAGACTTTCATTCTTCTAGTTGGCAATTTATTAATGACTATTGAAAAATCTCATGTTAAGGACTTGTATTTGAAGATTCTTAGCTCCTTCTGGTCCTTTTTATAATGTTTCACTATGAATGTGGGCTTAAATCTAGTTTCTAATTCCACTCCTTAATCTTTATAGCTGTGGCCAGCTTTGTGGTGATGAGTATTTCCTTGACTAGGCTGGCTCTAAGATGGCACCTTTCAACCTCTGTCCTGAACTTGTGTTCCGTTACGTGGCAGAAAAGCCAGGATTCCCAAACATTAGGAGGAGACCTTAATTAAGATAGATCTTGGATGCAGCAATTTAGTAACTCTTGAGTAGCTGATAGTAGACAATCCAGGAAGAATCTGCAATAAGAATAGGGGTTTCTTTTGTTTTACATATCACCATATGTAAAGTATTGGAATGAAATACAGAAGTTAGGAAAAGATAAGTGCCCTGAAGTTTGGGACTGCAATCTTTTCCTGGATATTTGTATAGAGCTTTACACACAATAGACATTACTGTCTAGCTTAAAAAAAAAAAAAAAAAAAAGATTGCATTGCATATGTACACGAAAGTAAACTCTTTACTTTTGTCCACCATTTTGATATTGTTTGATTGTCTTGCCCTACACTTTGGATGGAGGGAATTACTATATATTACTATAATTTAAATAGCACTTTGTATATTCTGTTTTCTTAACATTTACATGTCCTGTCACCTCCTTATGTTATTAGAACATTCTTCTGCTAAATTTTTCAGTTTACAAATGTGTTTCCTGGTTTGGTCCTAGAAATAGAAATAGGGATGTAGCTCACACTGATCCAGACATGGCAATCCAGAGGTCTACTTACTAAGGTCTTTAAATGCAGTTCTTGGATTTCTGTTTCACTCTTCTACTGAAGCTTGGATTCAATCAAAATCAGTTAATTTTCTGAAAGATGAAAACAGTGCTAATTCCTAGAGCAGGGAAACAATAACTTGCATGTGGGCAGCATCCCATTGAATAGAAATGATTAGAAAGTTTTTAAAAATTTTTTTTCTCTTTATCCCAGAGTAATACCTTGGAGCTCAGGGCCTGAGTCAGCGCCCCAGAAGAAGAAAATGCCCTTTTATGAAAGACTGTTCTATTAACTTTCTGTTCAGATGCTATCAGCACTCCAGAACCAAAAGTGATTATTCATTCAGTTAGAACTTTGGTGGGGAAAAGGAATCAACAACTCTCAGTGTTTTTGTCAGAACTTGTCTTCTTGTTTTCAAATTTTGAGCATCAGAAAGTTCCTTAATATAGTCACTGTGTAGGCTCTTACATGCAGAGCCATGGAACGGGGTGTCATTGAGGGCCAGCCATTTCATTGCTCCTTGGACGGAGTCAGACCAGCCCAGTCATGAAAAGAACCATATGAGAAAGTCGGAAAATTCTCTTTTTCACGGAGCGTAGAAATAACATGAGGAAACCAAGCCTACTGCGCAGTGTGGCAGCCTAAAGCCCTGTGGAATTTCTGTGGAAGGCCTGAGTGAAGAACACTCTCCTATCTTCAGGAGCTGACAGTCTAGTTGTGGAAGTGGCTTATACATAGGAAAATTTCACATAGCCAGAAAATAACAGGTCAGGACATTGGCCAAATATATTGTTGAGTTTTTCTGAAATTTCATTGTTAGTGTGAGATAGTGAGAAGAGCCCTGACTTTGGATTCAGAAAACCAGGCATCAGTTCTTGATTCTAGTCTGACTCTGGTCATGAAGGCCATCTCTTCACATTATTTCTTCATCTGTAAAATCAAAGTTGATTTAGAATCTCGTCCAAGTCCAATCTTATCTCTAAGTAGATGATCCTCAGTCCATCAGAAAGAAAGCTGAGCCCAGAATTCATTGCTTAGGGATGCTTTTATAGAGGAAGTAAGCTAGGTGTCTGATAGTATTTATAGATAGCATTCTGCTTATGCAGTCTGTATAACTGAACTGAGAGCCCCAGAAGTGTTTCATGATTGGGTCTCTTGGACCAGAATTGTTGATCATAATTAATCTGAGCCTAGGTGCTTTAGCCAAATTTCTCAACTGATAGATGAAGAACATGTAGTATGGTAAATAGAAAGGCTCATTACACAACAGGCAGAGGAGATGACGATTTAGTCTCCTCTCCTCCCAAAACCCAAGTAAAACATAATTGCCATTAGCTTTTCAACAATTGTTCAGATCTAAAATATGTAAATAAATGGATTTGTTAATATCTTATAAGTTTCATTGCTTTGAATGCTGGTGACTTTTATTTATAACTAAATTTTGAATGTGTCTACCTCTTTATAAATATGTATACATACACATTAGTTCCTTTACTCATATTCAGACATTTCAACAAGATTCAAAATTTTGATGATACTTTCTATAGACGTAAGTTTTCTCTTGAAATCTCATAATTTTACACTAAATGTTTACTAAGTCATTGTTTTAAGTTATTTTTCCTTGGAGATGTTATTAAACTCTTTGAATGCTAATTAATGTTATTTTCTCTTTCTAAACTGGAATCTTAACAGCTACTGATAATGTAGTAAAAGAGAAGAAAAGGTGCTAATGTTTAAGGGTTAAATTTCTCCATGATACATTCAGCAAAACTGGAGTTAAAAGATTAATTTGAAAATAGCTATTTTTACATACTGATAACATATGCTGTACTCCTGTGTAAATTTGAATTGTTTACATTTTATAAATTAATGAAAACTCATTAAATGTTTACTAGGTACCAGTATTGGTGCAATAAGGAAGGGATATAAATACAAGCAAGAAAGACTGCTCTAAAGGAGTTTATATTCTAACTGGGGAAGGCAACGCATAAAGGGGTGCTTGACAGGATTGGGAGTAGAAGTAACCAGAAAGTGATATATGAAGCTTTGGTTAAAAGTTCTACAATGAGAACCTAGGACAAAATACAGGTTCTGGAGGGAGGGGGGAATGAAGATGTCTTCCTTTTATTTTTAATACTTTTTAAAACTAAAACACTGTCATTTTTCCTAGAATTTCATATTATTGTATGTGGTCTGGACTCTATTATTGCTAGAAGATGGATAAATGGCATGCTGGTAAGTGCTTTTGTGTATATGTGTGTGTGTGTGTGTGTACAAGTAAATTAAGAGTTACATTGGTGGTGATTTTGAAAACTCAATTATGCTGCTCAGTTTGAATTAAGAAAGTGGTTATAACTCACTGTTTAGTGAGGAAGGGATTAGCTGATTATGGGGCTCTAAATCTAGCTTGTACAAAACCAGAGTATTGCCTGTAATTGACCTCTTAGTGACAAAACTCTTGGGACTATAGATGTAGAGGTAAAAGGGCATTGGCTCAGAGAGGATCCAGTCCAGCTTCCTCTTTTCACAGAAAACTGAGGTTCACTTAAGTTGTGATGTGCACAAGGCCCCCCATAGAGTCCCAAGCTTCTAGCTCAGGCCTTCTGGACACTTCTGTACCTTGCTGTCTCCCTGTTAGGAATCTAATGATAGAGCAGTTACAATACAAATGAATAAAAGAGCCTTATTTTAATTGAAAGACATGTTAAAAAAAATCATATGCACATGTATATTATTATTATTAATATGGTAATTAAAATTTTTTAGTGATTCCCTAAGGGAGTTTTTTTTTTTCTTTTTAGAGAAATTTCACTTTTAAGGGCAAGATTCGTATTTAATGATAGCATATATTCAGACCAATATGGTAATTAATATATGATTATCACTTTTTTTTCATAAAACTACTAAACTTTAAAACAGCTTTCCCCCCTCCTCCCTCCTGCAAGCAGTGATGTTACCCTGAAGGTTCTGGGATAATTTTGTCATTAATTCTGTTTTTATAGTTGTTTTATATTCTTCTAGATATCACTTCTAAATTATGAAGATGGTGTATTAGATCCCAGTTCCATTATTCCTTTGATAGATGGGGGAACGGAAGGTTTTAAAGGAAACGCTAGGGTAATTCTACCTGGAATGACAGCTTGTATTGAATGTACACTGGAACTTTATCCACCACAGGTAATTGGTTTTACAGATTATTGAAAAAAATTAAGATTTAATTAACATGTTTTAAGACCTACTAGATATAATTTGGAGAAAGAAATGAACATAGATCAAACATTTTTGTCCTTATGCTCATATTTGTCTTTCCCTCCCTGGAAGACTTTAGGCGAAGACTTAAGTGTTGTTTTGGTGATTTAGCAATTCTTGGTCAGGCATGTGTTTGTGCCCAGACCAGATTCTGGAGTTCTGTTTGTTTAGGAGGCCTCTTTTATAATTTGAATTAAAAAATGCTTCTGTAGTCAGTGGTTTCCAGTACTAAGCTGATCTGTTTGATTCCTTGGGTTCATAGACCTGATGAACTCCAGTCCTGGTCTGCTTCTTTCTCTTCTGCTCTGACCATAGCTGGGTATCCTTGCTCTAATACTTGTCTTCTCCTTCCCTTCTAGTGCATGTATTAACATACTTCAGATCAGTAGTGTGCTTATTTATTCATGTGGGAAAAGAATAATACAGAGAAATAATAGTAGATTTGCAAGTAATTTCAAGTGTGCAGTCTACATGTACTGGATAGCGTTTGGGCTTTGCGGTTTTCTAGCCTATTCTAATTAACGTAGTCCCTGATTCTACTATGCCTCCCTCCTTCCTTCTCCCCCCTCTACCCTCAGGTTGAGGTGTCCTGCTCCAAAACAAGATCCAGTCCCTCCTATTCCTTTCTTATTTGGTTACAGTTGATGGAGACATTTTGTTATGCCAAATGTCAGTGGCTCCCTGTTGTCTTTGGATTTTCTCCCTTATATTGCTATACAATTACTTGTCCATTTATACTATCCTCATGGGCAAAAGGGAAACTTCATATGAAATACTATTCAAACAATATTTTTCTGTCACTCAGAAAAAGAATGATGTCCTAGTATCTAGTTCATTTCCAAGATTCACCAAAGTTAGCTTCTTGTTGACACATGTTGAAATGAAGATATAATTAACAATCTTTTAATTCTGTCAGTGTTGATTAGACACAAGCAGTAGGCATTAACTTAATACAAGGTTATGTCATTTAATCACAAAATTTCACAGTTACTTAATAATTATTTTAGAATTTTGGAGATGGGTTTTAACAAATTATATCAACTGATACTTGTTGCTACTTTTTTTCCTGTGAAAAGTTTACATTTTTAAAAAAAAGTTCCAATTTAAATTTATGAGAATAGGATGGTTGTGTATATCTATTGTGTATCTATTCAGTAATTCTGTTTAACCAGCAAAAATAAAATAATTATATAGCTCCATTTTAAAGCTTACTGTTAGATCTACTGTTTAAGGCTGACCAAGTATTTGTTACTCTTAATTCATTTTAGAAAACTTTATAATGATTTTAAAAGTTTTAGTTGCATTAGTAATATATCAAGGTTAATTTTTATAAATCAGATAATTTAATATAAAGATATTTTTTCATGCATGTAGTTTAATCAAGAAAAGATATATGCTCTTCTACAATTATAATTGAAAGGGAAAAGGGCATCCTTTAAATTCTTAGCTAAATACAATTTTTTTTTTTTGGTTTTAGATTAATTTCCCCATGTGTACCATTGCATCTATGCCCAGACTCCCAGAACATTGTATCGAGTATGCAAGAATATTACAGTGGCCCAAGGAACAACCTTTTGGAGGTAAAAAGCTCATTTTAAGAATTCTAAAGTAATTAACAAAACACATATTCAATTTTGTTGAGCCATAAATTCGTTTTGATGATTTCATTGCATTTTGAATTCTTATTTCTAAAAAATTAATATTTTTATGTATTTGTGTCTTTTTCCCCCTCTAGAGGGAGTTACGTTGGATGGAGACGATCCTGATCACATTCAATGGATTTTCCAAAAATCACTAGAGAGAGCATCACAGTTTAATATTAGGGGTGTTACCTATAGGCTAACCCAAGGTAAGCCAGTGAGTTGTTAGATAATCCTGGATGAAGGCACGTTAGATAAGAATTTCAGTAAGGATCTATTTAATTTGGCAAGTACTTATTAAGAATCTTTAATGTGCAAATCATTGTGCTGCCTTTGTCCATGAACTACTAGGGAAGAGGAGCTTATCTGATGGGGAGGACGGGGAAAAGAGCACAGGAGGGGAGTCATCTTCTATATAGAGATGATTAGGCTCATGGCATCTGATGAGATGACTGAAAACTAAGCCATTAAATATAGGCAGATCAGTCCTTAATGAATATAATGGGTGATGATCCAGAAAAGAACAGTCCCACACAGATAACAGGAGAAACAGGAAAGCTGTATCACAGAAGTCATCTGAGGAGAGAATGAGCAAGTAGGAGGTTAAGTTAAATGAAAACTTAAAAAGGCCTTTGGCTTCCCTACCTACATAGAGAAAGCCAAGGAAGCAGCCCTGAGTCTGCCAGCCACCTGAGAAATGTTTAATGAAGAGCTGCTTATTTGCTGTCTGTTTTGTATGAATATCATAATTTAATGCAATATTAATTAGGTTCATTAAAATTGAATTATCTTTATCTAATCCAAGTAGTTTCTTATCTATATTAATAATGACTGATGTCTATATGTGTGTATACACACACACACATAAAATGCTTTATGGTTAACAAAAGATTTTGCACATGTTTTAATTAGATTCTTGAAATAACTCTGTGATACAAATAGTAAGAGTTTATGATCTTCATCCTCCAACTGAGGAAATGATATTAGAGAGATTAATATGCCCAAGGTTATCTAGTCACAGATTGATTGCATGTCTTCTTTTCTTTGGACTAGGTGAAAAGGACCAGCTGTCTTGGAAACAAGCCAAGTGGCATTTAAAATTACATATTTGTATTAATAATTCATTCATTTATCTAGATAATGGTGTTGATAAATAATCTAGTATTTTTTATGTAAGCAATTATCCAAATGTTTTGTGTTATAGCTATCCAACAAGTTTTGAATTAAATATGTTTGACAATAACTTGCATACATTTTACAGATTTATATAAGAAGTTTTGTTTAGAATTATAATGCTTCCTTTTGCCACTGTCATCTATTTAAGAGATTGAAATATTGAGCAGATTCACAATAAGGTAGTATAAGATTGAAGAGTCATATTTATAACCAGATTAGCAAAGTTGACCTATTATTAGAAGTATCTAAGTGTCTACTTGGAATTATTCTTTCTTTCTCCAGGGGTTGTAAAAAGAATCATTCCAGCTGTAGCTTCCACAAATGCTGTCATTGCAGGTGAGGAGAAAGGCCACTCTTTGAATGTGGTATTTTTTGTATCTTTTGCTTCATAATTATGTGAGTATCTACCTAAGTTCAGGAGTTTACTAGCTGCAGGGGAGGCTTTCAGCCAGAGACATGTTCAGTGACTGTCTACCTGTGTCTTAGGGGAATTGTCAAAAGCTTGTCAGTGGAGGGAGTCTTCAGAAAGATGAAAGCATAACTTTTTTGATTAAATTATTTGAGTAGAATTTTTTACAGTTGCCTGATTTCAGAGAAATCATTTCTTTCAGGGATTTGGTATTTTTGAAAATTGTGACATAAGGGCATTGAGTACTGATTTATGTCAAACTATTAGTAGATGGGAAGTTCAATTTAAGTAGAAATTAGGTGTTACTCTAGAGCCATTTTTTTGGTTTTTAAATTAAGACACGGTTCCCAACATTAGCCTGGCCAAAAGAGTTTTTAAAAGAAAAGGCAGCCTGGATTACACAAACAATATAAAGTAACCTTTTGACAGCTGAATTTTTCTTAGAATTGGGTTTTATTAGAAATGAACAAAGTTTTTCTTTTCCATTAATAGTGCTAAGAAATCTTTCCTAGTACTAACCAATTATAAGTGATTTTAAGTGCTGAAAATTTCACAAAACAAATAATTGTATTTTTTCCCTTTCCAGCTGTATGTGCCACTGAGGTTTTTAAAATAGCCACCAGGTAATATATTTTTAATAAACAAATATATGTATATGTATATTTATATATACACACATTTTAAACTGGCGATATTATATAAACATAAACATATTTTTCATTACAGTGCATATATTCCCCTTAATAATTACTTGGTATTTAATGATGTAGATGGGCTGTACACATATACATTTGAAGCAGAAAGAAAGGTTAGTATGACTACTAATGAATAGTTATTGCTGTACATACTTTGATTTGAAAATATCAGAGCCTGCTTCAAAAGCATGAGAGAAAAGCTTGTTTCATAGTTTAACTTTGCCAGACTTGCCCCTTCAGTTTCTCCACTTTGCCTGGCCTTATGTCCTGCTGCATATGAAATCTTACTAGTCAGGAATTGCTTCTGATAAATGGGATGACCAGAGAACTTGGACATAAACATGTTCAAGCTAAATTTTAGACTGAAATGCTAAACTTTCAGAATGTCTGCATGGTAGTTTAGTTTTCTGAAGGATTTTTTAACAGACTGGTATGATTTGTATCATGTTATGATTTGTTTTTACGAGGAGCAGTGAGTGTTGGACTGGGAGTCAGGGAGATCTGAGTTCAGATTCTGCCTCTTCTACTTACTAGCCATGTGAGCTTGGAAAGGTCATTTCATCTTTGCTTTGTCACGGTAAAATTGGGGGTCTTAACAAAGTCCACTTCACACCTTTGTTGTGAGGATCTAATGAAATGATAGGTGTAGAACACTTTGTAAATATCAGTCATCATTGTTATTTCTCCTTATAGGAAAATTGCCCAGCTTGCAGCCAACTTCCTCAAAATATCCAGTTTCCTCCATCAGCCAAACTGCAAGAGGTTTTGGATTATCTAATTAATAATGCCTCATTGTAAGTATAAGCTTTTAGGAGGGGAGGGGGAGTTGAGAGGTTGAAACAGTTTTTATACATCTTGAGGCACCCTGCATTTTCAAAAACCTGTTTAAGACAATATTACCTTCCTAATTCACAGACAGATGAAATCTCCAGCCATCACAGCCACATTAGAGGGAAAGAACAGAACGCTTTACCTACAGGTGATGGATGCCTATTCCTTATGTTTCCATTAGGAAATAATAATTTATTTGTGAATTTTAAATAAAATTTATTTTTTTAACATATTTTTAGACAATAACTTCCATTGAAGAACGAACAAGGCCAAATCTTTCTAAGACATTAAAAGGTATTTAAGACATTTCCCTAATATATTTAAATGTTTTTAATAACAGTAGACATGTACATAGTATAAAGCACTTTTGCAGTGTTTTGCTTGTGAAGTATTTTTTTTTTTTTTTTTTTTTGCTGAGGCAGTTGGGGTCAAGTGAATTGCCCAGGGTCACACATCTAGGAAGTCTTAAGTGTCTGAGGTTAGATTTGAATTCACATTCTCCTGAATTTAGGGTTGGTGCTCTATCCACTGTGCCACCTAGCTGCCCCATGAAGTATTTTCTTTGAGGATAAGATCTATTAATTTGTAATTATAGGGAATAAGTTTATTTCCTCTAGTTCCTCTAAATTACTGTACCTTATAGTATTTTCATATTATATGTACTTGGAATTTTTGCTGAGATAACTGACTTGAATCCTCTTCCCCTTTATTTTAGAGTTGGGCCTTGTGGATGGACAAGAGCTTGCTGTTGCCGATGTAACAACACCACAGACTGTACTGTTCAAACTTCATTTTACTACTTAAGAACAATAAATGTACAACTAAAAGAGGATTGAAATCTACTGCAATATTGTGCTCTATGTGGATGCTCAGAATAACCCAATTGATGTCCTTTTTAAGTATTAGTGTTCATAGAATTTGACTTTGGTAATGGATCACTTTTTCTTACTTCAGAACTCTCTCTCCAAACCAGAACTTGGGGGATGGTGTTGGTAAGAGTTTTCATTAATATATGGGTAAAGAAACCTGGAGACTGAGATTCTGACTGTTAGTGCTCCTGTTTCAATTTAGAAGGCAAAGGCCATCTTGTACTTGGTGGGGTTTTAGGATGGTCAAATGGTGTAAATCTTTAGCTTTCAGTTGAATAACCAACCATATATGCAAAAGAATGTCCTTAAAGAAAATTAAGATATTAAATGCCATTTTGCAAGTCAGATAAATATAACCTGTGTGAAGTTAGGTACCTATAATATATTGAATTTAGGATGTTTCCTGTTTGAATTAATATTCATTTGATTTTGACTGTCTAAATGAATATTAAGTATCGTAAAGGGATTGATTACATTGTCCACGACGTTTTATAAACAGTGTTTCAGCTAAACATCTGTGCATGAAAATGGAAAATGTTTTTATGTGTATACTTGCTGTGCCATGGTAGTTAATATGCACAGTGTTGAAAGCCAGAAGCTCACCGATGTTCTGTAATAGAACTTAATGTTTGAACAATTATCATTGAATCTGTCATACTATTTATTAATAAATCATACCTTATATACATTGAGATTGGGCGAAGTTTAGTGAGGTGAGTTAACTATGTTTGTACTAGGGTAGGAATGTGTGAAGCGACGTTGTTTACAATTTCCACAGGATGGGAATTAACAAGGCTGATAATTCACGAGTTTGCCGAGTAATTCCCATCTTCCCTAACCGCAAATTGTGGTTTCTTAACTGAAAAGTTTGCCCCCTCCCCCCGGGAGGTGTGGCTTTGTAATGCAGGCCTCGCCCCCGTTTTGTAGCCGGGCCGTTCGCCAGTTTCTGGCTTGCCTTTGAGACTCGGCCCGTACTTTTGACTTTTTGACACCACCTTCCAGACGCTGATGCTATGACCTGGTTGGGGGAGGGGTGTGAGTGTGGGTGTGCTCTAGAGGCAGTTGGGGTGGGGGTGGCTCGGGTCCCTGGGTCGGAGCTCGCCAGCGGCCGGACTCTCAAACCGCCGCCCCTCGGGCTCCCTAGCTCGCGCTCCCCTGGGGCAATCCCCGTGGTGGGCGCTAGGGACGCCGAGAAAAGCGACCCTCGGAATCCTGGCTGGTTCGCCCGGGCTCTCTCGCCCGCGGTTCCGGGTTGCCTCGGCAACCAGAGGGGATGCTTGTCTCGGAAGTGACCCAAGACTCCCGCCTCCTCGCTTCCGTCTCCACGCCCCAGAAGTTAGTTGTTGTGGACGTGGAAGACTTCCGCGCCTGCGCAGTGGCGGCTCCGGCTCCGGCTCCGGCTCCGGCTGCGGCTCGGGAGCTGTAGGCGGTGGTGAGGGGTTGCGCCCAGGGGGCCATGGCCGCTTGCTGACCGCTGCCCGCGGTCCCTAAGCCTCGCGGGGAGCGGCGGGGAGGCCCGCAGGGCGCGGACATGAGCTGGTTTAATGCTTCTCAACTGTCGAGCTTCGCCAAGCAGGCCCTGTCCCAGGCCCAGAAGTCCATCGACAGGGTCCTGGACATTCAGGAGGAGGAGCTCGGCGCGTGGGCCGAGGCGCGTCCCTTCGGGGACCCCGGTAAGCAAAGACGAGGGCGGCGGCGGGAGCCTCTGTCCCTCCGACAGCCCCCGGGAAGCGTCTCCAGCGGCCTAGGCCCGGCCCCGCCCCCCAACGGCCCGGCCCGGGACGCTTGCGGCCTTCCCCGGGCTTCCTGGGATAGGGGATGGGGGACGGACCCTCGTGACGCGGCGGAGGGCAGGCCGGGGCCCGGCGGGGGGCGCTGTCCGCAGCTTCCGCCACCCCTGCCGCTTCCGAAGTGGAGTCCGCGGGGAGGCGGAGGGGCCGGGCTTCTCCTTAGCAATCGCGGTGGGGCCGAGCCTCCTACGGGGAGTCTCGGACCGTACGAACCGCCCCTGGGGCTCGGCTTGGCCCTTCCGGGAGAGACCTCCTGTAAAGCCGCCGTCATCTCCCCCCCACCCCCCTTTTAGATTGAATTGGGAGGCTGCAGGACCCCCCCAAAAAAAGCCAAAGTGGATTTAGGTTCTGTTTTGAAGCGCGCATCTAATAACCAGTAAGCCCTCGGGTTCGAAGTGGGGAAGCTGGCAGGCAAAAAAGTCTTGTTAAAGACTAAGCAGCACGCTTCAGCCTTTGGTTTGGGGAGGCTTTTCTGCTCTTCTCCCCTGGAGAGAAGGTGGGACTCTGATAGGACGCAGACTCCTCCCGTCCCAAGCCCGCACTAACAGCTTTGGTGGCCCTTTTGTTAAAGTTCGTATTCCTCTTCGCCTTGGTCACCTTTTAACCATTAATCCTATACCTAACTCTATTTAAACCCCATTTTAATAGTCTTTAATTCTCTTCAAATGTGAGTTTTTCATTTTCTCAAATACAGAAAATAAGAGACGCTTATGTGGCGCAGTAACACGAACCTGAGGCTGCATTCAGAACCTTTTGTGGCACCAGATTTCATTGACTACCAATCTCAGATGGAGATTGTGATAGTTTGTAGGGTCTCAGGAAGTATTCCTACATCCCTGACAGTGGTCATGCAGATGTTGCTTCAAGTTGTCACCTTTGGTTGACATTTTGGACAGATCAGGCCAACGTTTACGTTCCTAAGATCTGTACATAAAAAAGCGTGACATCAATTTAACAGAAAAAAATTACATGAAGAAATATTTGAGATATTTTAGATGATAATCTATTTTCCAACACTGTCAAACCCTTTAGAAGCAACCATTTATATATAGTAGATATTTGTTTTATATTTTTCTCTGTAGTGTATTTCTACTAAGATCTTTTACTAGAAAATGCTTTATTGTGTAGCTTAAGGGACTTAAAGTAATCTCTCATTTTCTTAAAAATGTGCTTTGATTGTATAAGAAATTATGAAATTGTTATTTGTTCTAGGGAAATATAGTTGTACCCAGAATCCTGCATGCGTTTTTGGAGTACTGTGTTTTTTCTTCCAATTTGGAATTGTGAAGTGTAATTAAAGTTATTTTTAATATTTTGGAGATTGAGCTAAGGCAACTTGACTTATGATGTTATTGTTCTCTATTTAAATGATTTAAATCTAATAAGCCTTTTTTATGTTTCTAATTCTATTTTCACAAAAGGTAAAAGTTCCCCTGTAAGTGGAGGATGGGATACCTCCACCTGGGGCTTAAATTCAAATACAGAACCTCAGAGTCAACCCGTAGCATCTCCTAAAGCAATTACAAAGCCAGTTCGGAGGACTGTTGTTGATGAATCTGAAAGTTTTTTCAGTGCCTTTCTCTCTCCAACGGATGTGCAGCCAATACAGCAGAGTCCAGTGGTGTCTAAGCCTCCCACCAAGTCACAGCGACCTGAAGAAAAAGTCACAAGCAGCCTGCAGGAACCCCGGCAGCCAGGACAGTCAGATATACCTGACTTAACAGAGGCAGAAGTCACAGACTCTTCCCTTCTGGCTCTTCCAGAGGACTTGAAAAACCATCCTGCTTCCTTGGAGAATTTGGAAGTGGAGACTCCAGCAGTTAATGATGAAGTCAAATGTGAAGAAAGCAGGCAGGATGCTGTTGAGATTAAGGTGTCAGCTGTACGTGTGAATGTAGCAGCAGAAAGTACCACTGATGTGAATGCTTCTGTGGAAAGTGCACCCAATAGCCAGTCTCCTGTGGTAGAAGCAAAGGATCTGGTTTTGGATGCTAAGGAACAGAAGCATGAAGATAGACAGAGCAACACTCCCTCCCCTCCTGTCAGTACTTTCTCCTCAGGTACTTCTACTACCAGCGATATTGAAGTTTTGGACCACGAAAGCGTCATCAGTGAGAGCTCAGCAAGTTCAAGACAAGAGGCCACAGACTCAAAGTCAGCTCTCCACTTGATGCAGACCTCCTTTCAACTTTTGTCTGCCTCTGCCTGTACTGACTATAATCGTCTAGATGATTTCCAAAAACTCACAGAGAGTTGCTGCTCCTCTGATGCTTTTGAAAGAATAGACTCATTTAGTGTTCAGTCTTTAGACAGCCGGAGTGTGAGTGAAATAAATTCGGATGATGAATTGTCAGGCAAGGGATATATGTTAGTGCCTATAACAGCTAATTCTTCAACTCCAAAAACTAAGACAGCAGAGGCTATTGAAGGAAAATCTGAAGAAGAAAATGAAACATTAATTGTACCAACTGAAGAAACTGAAATGGAAGAAAGTGGGCGAAGTGCAACTCCTGTGAACTGTGAACAGCCTGACATCTTAGTTTCTTCTGTACAAACTATTGAAGGACATACTGTCCCAGAAAAGGTGACTGGGCGAAGCCAGGATGTTGAAAATCAGGCAGAAGTACCTTCTGAGAAGGAAGATTTTTGCAAGGTAACTAAAATGTGGAAGTTATTTTATATAACATCTTAAGATGAATGATGTATCTTGTATACATTTTTGGTATTGCATAATTTTTGATGTGTCTGAAATAGATGTTTTTGTCCATTTACTATTAAGAACTTTGATACCTGAAGAATATTAAGTTTACGGTTGAAATATCATGGAGAAAAGTACTGGAGGAATAGATTAATATTTCAAAATATGGTTAATAGTTGCCTGACTATACACATTTATACCAGATTGCCTCTTCCATCCAAAATGCTTATTGTATTGGCATTTTTTATGCACATCAAAAAGCATCACATTGGATTGTTTCCTTCCAAAGTTAAACCTCTACCTCTTTCCATGCAAAGGGAGGATTTTGAGACACATCAGTGTGAATTCTCTAGATTTTTTTTTAAATGTCTGAAATTAGTTTTGATATGTTGCTGTGTCTATTAACATATTAAACAGTGATGTTGACATATAAGTGAGAATTGATAAGTCTGTGGATTTGTAGAGATAATCTTAATATCTTAAAGTGCTGTTTACCAGTGTCTCATTATGCCTGACCTTCCCAAAAAATTCTTTATACAGGTAGTGCAAGTAATAGTATTTCCATTTTACAAGTGAAGCTAAAGAGGTTATGACCAGCCCATGATCATGTTCCTAGTAAATATTGGAAGTTAGGAGTCAAACCTAAGTCTTCTCACTCCAATTCCAGATTCTTTCTACTCTGCCATGTTTCTTTTAGAGACAAGAATCCCCAATTTTCTAATAACACTGGCCAATAAATAGGTCATAATAGGAGAAAAGGAAATAAAAAATACAAATGTGGTTTAATCTGTGCTAAAATGTACTGATGCCAATCTTACAGATAACGTATTTCATCTTTTAAATGATAAAAATGAATCCATTGAATAAAACCTGTATGTGATTCTACCTGTACTCTCTGTTGCACATTATTGATGTGCTTCAGTTTGTTTCTGTTACTTGTGACGTAATTAAAAGAACACTTTATCATATATAACAACTTGCACGTGGATAAGAAGAACATAGATTAGAAAGGTAACCATCCAAATTCAAAGGAGAGTGGAAAATCTAATGAAAAGGTCAAAATCTGGGATAGTAGTACATACTTATAATCTCTGCTACTGAGGCATCTGAAGCTTGGGGGTACTGAGCAGTGAGCTAATAATAAATATGTTGAGTGTCTTCCCCATAAGTCTGACTTCACCTTCAGTATGATGAGTTTCTAGGAGGTTATCAGGCTTCTTAAAGAGGTGAGGACTGGCCCAGAACAGAAATGGAGTAAATCTCAAGTTTCCATTCTCAAATACAGTGGGATCCATCATTTTAAGTGACTGCTGTGCTTCCAACTAGTGCCAAATAGGGAGTTCTTATCTTTATGAGAAAAAAAAAAAGTTAAAAATGAATGGAATTTTTTCACAAGCAATAGCAGATTTGATCTCTCCTATTATTTTTGGATGTGATAGTTTAGTTTCTGGTATCTTTGAATGATTCATGTGAATTTAAGTGATGATGTCCCTTAATTGCTGTTTAAAGCTGTTTATTTTACAAATAATTTGAATTCTCTAATTCTGTCAAGTGTGGGAAGATTTGTTGTTATTGATTCCATTAAACACTTATTTCAGCAGTTGGAATTCCCATTTATAAAACACTGCAGAAGATCAGCTGATTGTTTTAATTACTTTCTGGTCATTTAAGGTAGTAAATGATGCTAAATCTATCTCACGCATGAATCATGAAAGAGATTTTGATTTGTATCCTTCAACAGAAAAACAAAGTTGATGTCATTGCCATAACAGAAGGGAAGAATTAATATATTACAGATGTCATTATGACTATTTCGATGTTTCTAGTGACTGACTTATGCTGATATGTTCTAGAGATGATTGTTTCATATTTTTATTTTTTAATACAAATTATCTTTTTGGCAAGGAATTACGTATTGATTATTATATAAGATTATTATACAATGATTAGAATATTTTAATTGTATACTGTATATATAAGTAAAAGTATTAATTTTTCTATATCAATATTTTTATTTAGACAATTGACCTCCTGAATGAAAAATTGGAAAAAAGGGAAACCCAGTTATTAGCTATTAGTAAGGAGAAAGCAGCTCTAGAAGAAGCTTATGATAATTTAAAAGAGTAAGTAATAATACAAATGAAGTATTAGTAGTGACTTACTTTCAAAGTCCACACTTAAAATAGTTGCTGTAATTGCATAAAATACTTCGTATAGTATCCTTTTTCATGACTTTGTCTTTATTTTGACTTTTGCTTTAGTTATACAATGATCTGATGGGTGGTAGTTGATTCCAAAATAATTGATAGGTCTACAATCAATTGTTTTTTGTTCTAAATTAGTTAGCATATCTAAATTTTCCTGCCCTGAAATGTCAGACATTGACTTAGATCATTTTAATTTTTTTTTATTAAAATATTTATTTTCTCTGAAAAGAGAGGCATTTTGCAAGAATTTTTTTTAGTTATGTTATTGATGGTTCCAGGTAATGTTAATAATAAATCTTAACATGTTTGTGAAAATAAACATGCTAAAGTATAGCAGTTTAGAAAAAAATTTTGCATTCTTTTTTTTTTAATTGGAGAAAGCTGAACTCAGTCACATGGGAAATTAGTTTTTAATACTTTTCAGATGTTATAAACTAAATGGTATATTTTCAGTAGTTGGTAAATTTTCTGTGTAAATTATATTAAATTTATGCCATGTAAAGTAGATTTTTTCCTTTAAATTTCATATGCCTTAAAATTTTTTTTTTTACTAACATAGAAACAATGTGACCTTTCAGTTTAAATGTTGAACTAATTATGTCATCTTTCCATAAATGTATAATTGTTCTCATTCTTAAGTAATATTTTGTATGTAGTGAAATGTTTAGAGTCAAAGAAGAAAGCAATAGCATTTCATCCTTGAAAGACGAGTTTACTCAAAGAATTGCAGATGCAGAAAAGAAGGTTCAGTTAGCCTGCAAAGAAAGAGATGCTGCTAAAAAGGTAATTGTTGTTTTGTTAAAATTGTTACAGTAAACTTTTTAGAGACAAAACTTTTGGAGAAAATAGGAATAGTTTTGGAGGTTAGAGCAATGTGAGTTTAAAGGTTTAGTGTTCAGGCTGTTAAACCTCAAATTTTAGGTCATACATGTGCATGAAATTGCAACAATTAATTAGGACTTACTAGAACTTTTCCTCTGCAGAACATAGCTTGTAGGTAAATGGCTTATTAGTAGACAACAGGAATTTACTACTCAAGTACAATATGTGTAAACATTTTAACCAGTTTTAGCTTTTTTGAAGAAAAGCTCTATGTAAATGTAAATCAACTTTACTTTAGCTTCTTTTATACAAGAATTTATGTATTTGCTTGGCTTAAGTACTTATTTAAAAAAAAATCAGTCTTATAATTGTAGAAAGGAGCCTCAAAGGTGTCATAATTCAGTTTCTTAATTTTATAGGTAAGATCAGGAGAGGTGGACTTGATTCAGGTCACCCTCCTAATTAGTGGCAGAGTTGAGACTGGGGGGATTCAGCTGCCTTTCATCTGGTGATGAACTATCTCAGGATTGCTTTGAATCTTTAGTGGGTCTGTGTTTTATGAAGAAAATTCAGTCACTGGTAATTCATTGTAAAGTAACATGCATTTGAGCTTTATTTTGTTTATAAAAAGAGGGAAGGGACTGGCCCTCTGATTTTGCTGGCATAGGGAGCCTCAGGAAGAGGACATACTCATCTGATTCAGATTGGTATCTCTGTGGCTTTTATTCTTAAAGAATTGCCAGGTGAAATGTCCCTCAGCCAGGATGCTCAGAGGCAGACCTATAACTTCCGATGTGTCTGGTTCAAAAGCCTGTTCTCTGCCACTCCTGAAGACTGGCTGCCCTCTTGTGCAAGTGCAGAAACTAATCTTGGGAAGAAAATCAAAGAAGCTGAGATGTTCAATTTGAAAAGTCTTTCAGATGTATAGTTAAGAGAGAAACTCTTACAGTTTCTCACATTTGGGATTCAATGACAGTTTATTCAGGAGACATGCTTATTAAGTATTTGTTGTCCTGGGCCCTGTAATAGGTGCTGGAAACAGAAATGGAGCAGGCCTGTGTCTTGGGGATCTTTAATTCCCGAGAGATTCTTGCTTGTCCTTTGTTCTCGAAGAGGACCATGGTATCGGGCAGGGGATGCCATGACATACAAGTGAATTGGGATAGGAGGGATGTACAAAATCATCTGTCTCACTTTCCCCCTCCTCTTCAGAGCCAGCTGGGTCCAGTGGCCACTGGAGATGCTTCTGGATGCAGTCAAATCTTTTTCAAGCTCAGGTCTTCAACAGTTCTGGGTGTATAAGGAAAGAAAGGAAGTGGTGGTACCTGAGCATCCTGGAAGGAAGTTAGGGATTCTGAGAGGCGATATGGGGGAAGGTGTGTCAAAGATGGTTAATGTCTGCTTTTTTAGTTTTTGCATTTGATACAGCTTTCAAGGCTTTTTCCTTCTATTTAGCTTGGGAGAATATAAGTTATTTTGAACAAATTTATAGTTTCTTAGGTAAATTTGAAATATATTTAATTGCCCTGATATTGCTTTTGGAAAAAAAAAAAGTATTTTGAAGGAAAGTGGTCATTTAAAAAATACATATAGATGATATTTTATTTTTAGGAAGTAAAAACTGTAAAAGAAGAACTTGCAACTAGATTAAATTGTAATGAAACGGCAGAACTTTTGAAAGAGAAAGATGAGCAAATAAAAGGATTAATGGAAGAAGGTGGGTATGTTCAATATGTTCATCTGACTTACATTACTCTTAAATTGTGAAAAGGAAAATTCCTAATTGGCATGCGATCAGTCACTTTTTCCCATTAGAGATTTTTGAAACCCGGGAGATCTGGGCAAGAGAATTAGATGTCATAGTATATAGTTTGCAGAGAAAGTTGAATGTTAAGAGATGCACAGAAGTAGAGCAATATTCAGTCTTCTTTGTTTTTTATTCCTAGAGGACTGACAATATAATTCTCCAAAGAATAAACTGCCTTTTGAAGAACAAAAGTTTATATGAAAAAGCTACGTAGTAGTTTAAGCCCTGGCATACGAGCAAAGATTTTTGGGATATTATTTCTGCGATGCTTTCCAGTCAGCTATGTGTCACAGGGAAGAGAGTACTGGACTTAGAGTTAGGAAGACCTGATAGGGCAAGTCACTGAACCTCTATTTGGTTTCATTTTCTCATCTGTAAAATGGAGATAATACTAGCACCTCCTTTCGAAGGTGATTGTGAGCATCATGTGAAATATTTGTAAAATGCTTTGCTAAACCTTAACACTAAGACCATCTTCCCTCCTCCCCTCCCCCCAAAAAAACCTCGTGTTTTTATCTAATTCATTTTCACAGTTGCGTTTTGACAATGTGTTTCAATTCCTTTCATTTCTTACATATAATTATTTTTCAAAACTACATTTCTTTACAATTATGTAGAAATTTTTGGTAACACTGGGATGAAATTAAAGGCTTGTGACAGGATAATTTGTTCTAAATAGAAATTCTGAAACTAGAATGTGTCCAAAGTGGACTTTGACCACTGCAACTTCTTAATAAAGGAGTGATGGACGTTTGGTGGACCCTGATGACACCTTGGCTCCTTAAACGAAAAGATGGAGGAGGTTTAAAAAGTCATATATAAAAGCCATTTTTTTTTGAGTTGATAGCAAATGTAGACATATTATTTATCTCTTAACTCAGTGCTTCAGAGGTGGATCTTGGGTCCGTAAGTCTTAGATTGAGAGCTAGAAGGGAACCAAGAAGTCATCTAGCCAAACTCCCTTCTTTTACTGATTTGGAAATGGACCCTGAGTCAACAGATCACTTGCCCCTAGTCTCACAAGTTTTAAGTAGCAGATCCAGAATGCAATCTCAGGTTCACTGACTTCGAACCCATCATTCTTTCCACTGTACCATGTTGTTCGAAAGACAGGATAGGGAGTCTAGGAGATCTGGATTAAAAATCCTGATTTGAGATTTATGATGATAGGTGAATCATTTAATATCCCTGGGCCTGAGTTTTCCATTCTACATTGTTTATAAGATAATAATAAAGATAGTCTTATCACCAACTGCCTCATAGGGTTACTGGAAAAAGTTTTTGTAACTTTTAAAACACTATATAAATGGGTTATCAATGCTTAAGCTTATTCCTGTTTGAAAATTTTTGTGTTGCCCTAACCTGAAGCTCTGCTAGTCATAAAGTATAATAGATTTGTGAGGGACCTCATTTTATTATTGAAAAACTAAGACCCAGAGAAGTCAGCTCAATTCTCTCAAATCACAAGAGACAGTGACAGATTCATAACCAGGACTATGTACACTAGATGAGTTTTGGAGACTCTTCATTGTTGTGCACTTAAACTTTTTTCCTTTTCTTTTTAGGAGAAAAACTTTCCAAGCAGCAGCTGCATAATTCTAACATTATTAAGAAGTTAAGAACTAAAGAGAAAGAAAATGAAAACATTAGTGCAAAGCAGAGTAAGAAGATTAAAGATCTAGAAGAGGAATTGCAGCATTTAAAGCAGGTAGTGATGTTGATTGGCAAAGATGTGTCTTTTGTTCAGATTGGACTTCAGAAGAACAGTAATGGAAGACGAGATTCACCAGGGAGTTAGTGGGTTTCAGCTGGGAAGTGTATGTGCAGATTTAAAAATGAGATTCTCTGTAATTAACATTTAAGACTTTTCTTCGTTGTAATTTGAGATTATTTACTGACCTTTTAATGTAGGTTCTTGATGGCAAAGAGGAGATTGAAAAACAACATAGAGAAAGCATTAAAAAACTTAGCTCTGTAGTGGAACGACAAGAAAAGGATCTTGGCCGACTTCAAATAGACATGGATGAACTAGGGGAAAAAAACCGAAGTGCTCAGGCGGCCCTGGATAGTGCCTATAAGTAAGAAATCTGCACCCATTCACTCCTGCATTTGACTTGTAGGTGTCCCTGACTGCCTGTTTTCTTTTGGAAGCCTTTCACTGTCCTTTAAGGGGGTGGGGGGTGGGGAATGTAGATGCTATCCCTTTGTTAATTGTCTTCAGTTTTTTCTGTTTATACCTGGAGCATTCATAACAGTTACCATCTTGCCTCTTCCATTGGTATGAGCTCCCTAAGTGCATGGATTATGTCCTGTCTTACTTCGTGTTCTTGGCACTTAGCACAGGGCCTGGGACATAGCAGGTGCTAGAAGCTAGGTGACCAGCTGCCTTATTTAATAACCCTCGCAGCAGAACATTTTATAAAGCCATGGTTCTCAGCATTTGATTACTAGGTGCTTCTTCTATAAAACTGCTCTCTTCATAAGTGCTTGATGCTCTTTGAGAGGGATAAGATGTGTCCATTTAGGGGTAAGATGTGTCCATTTCAGGCCTTTTGATACATTTGACATATTTTGGGTTTGTAGTATGACAGGATATGTTTTACTAATAAAAAAAATATACTTTAGAGAGCTTGCAGATCTTCACAAAGCTAATGCCCTGAAGGACACAGAGGCACATGAGGCATCTTTAAGTCGAGAAATGAAAGTTAAAGAAGAACTGTGTTTAGCCCTTGAGAAGGCACAGGAAGAGGCTCATCAACAGCAGGAAGCATTAGCAATTCAAGTAAGTTTTAAATGAATAGAACAATCTTATAATTCTGTGATGTTTTTAAATATTAAGAATCTTGTTGAGTAGCTTGACCCAAATAGCTTGAACCGAACCTCCAAATAGTGAAATTATTGTACTTCACAATTCATTGGGACCTATCAAGTATTTTTAGTAGTGCTGAGTTAATACCAACTTGACGGACTGAAATGTTTGCTAATTGCAAAACGAAAAAACAAAATTAAGTATTCTTTCTTTGTAGGTTTAATAACTATTTAGAGATAAGCTCATCCTGAGCATTTAAATAAGCCCTTTCTTCACTTACACAGTTATCATCTTAAAATAAATTGTTAAAATAACAATTAATAAATGTTTGTTGAGTGAATAATGATATTAATGCATATAAGAGAGCAAATTAAAAATATAGTACTTGAAATGTGAAAGATGAAGCAAATAGCATCTTTAAGTAATTCAAATGCCAAAATGTTTGGATTATTGATCGATTCTAACCTTTTTCCTTTGATGTAGGTGGGAGACCTTAGATTGGCTTTGCAGCGGGCAGAACAAGCTGCTGCCAGAAAGGAAGATTATTTACGTCATGAAATCAGTGAACTTCAACAGGTACTATGGAGAAGAGTTTTTGTAGATAACCATTCACATCTAAGAGTTTTCCTTTTATTCTTCCCCTTTATAATGAAAAAGAAATGTCTTAGAAAGGTAAAAATGACTGAGGTCACATACCTCACAGTGGTTGACCTAGCAAATTCACCTGGTCCTTTGATTCCAATTTCAGAACACCTAATGCTCTGCTTCTTTTAAAAATTTTAGTTTTTCTCATCTTAAACACTAAATTTGAAAAAGAGTATTTTCATGAAGTAGAACACAGAAAGAAAATTGCAAATGAACCCATGAATCTCTCTCCATACCACTTGCTCTTTAAAAAAAAGTATATAACAATTCAATAGATTACTTTCAAAAACTCCTGTGTTAGTCCATGCTTTCTTTTGGACTTCATTCTGTTTTTCTGCATTTAAAAAAAAAAGTTTCATTGACTTATTTTTCTTTTTCTTTTATTTAAATCGCCATAGTTACTCTCCCTAATTAAAAATAGAAGAAAAATTATATAACAAAAAGCAGTCGAGCAAAAAAAAAAAAAAAAATCTACACAATAGCCGTGTCAAAAAATATACTTCATTCTGTACCATGAATCCATCAGCAGTCCTTTAGGTGGATAATATCTAATCATAGTCTCTCTGTAAATGAGATTGTTCATTGCTTTCATTAGAGTTCTTAAATCATTGTCATTTTTCTTTATAATGTTGTCATCTAAATTATTCTGCTTCTGCTCACTTTTAATCAAGCTATACTTCCCAGAATTCTTTGAATTCACCTCTTCTGTTATTTCTTAAGTGCAATAATATTCCATTACTTTCATATTAAAATTTGTTCATCCATTCCCTGATTAAAGCACAATCCCAGTTTTCAGTCCTTTGGCTCCCTCCCCACCCCCACCCCCCTTTAAGGAAATTTTTATTTCCTTCTATTCATTCCAGAAATATTCCTTCTTTCTGTATCCTTGTCTGTTTTTCAGTGTATTTTCTACACCAAGCTCAGTATCTTTGTGTTCAATCTTGTTTGTTCCCTTTAGGTAAAAATAAAGTTCATCTGGTGCTTTTTCCCCTCCTCCTTCTCATAGAGTGCAACATGAGATCTACCCTGTTCTTTCTATACTAATATATTTTTCTTTTGTCTTCCCTATCTTTCCTTTTATAAAACTCCTAGAATTGGAACCAAAGCACCCCAGGCCATCTTTTTTTTTTTTTTATTTTACTAACTAACCTTTGAAAACATTAAAGTTTTAATGGTACACTTGTTTCTTCTATACTTAATAGAATGTTAACATTGCTTTATCTTTCAGGTTTTTTAAATTGCTGAAATAAATATTTCTTTCTAACTTTCTCTTGACTTTCTGTTATACTATAGTTCTCTTTTATTGTCCTGACTCAGTTTCTCTAATTATCCTAACCCAGTCCTGACTCAGTTTCTCTAATTGTTCTGCCTCAATTTATAATTGGTCTGCTTAACTCTGCTCAACCACCCCTCCCTCCTAATCATGATGATCCAGATAAGGAGAAAGACCTTCTATCTTAGGCATCATCAGAATGTTGGGTGCTTCTCCCCACTCTGTAATCCCTCATGCCTCCCCTCACCCTGTCAGAACCGGATTGTCAGAGTCTCGTTCCCTCTCTCAGCATCCTGACTCTGCCCCTGCCTTGCTCTACCCCCCTGAGTCTGAGCCATGTGTATATATGTCATTGAGAACTCACATTGTTTGCTGGATTCTTGGAGACGATAGTCTCATTCAGCCCTGGGACCAAACCATGGATCCATTTGATCCCAGTATATCTCTCCCTTTTAAATAAATTATTAAATACTCTTTAATCTCTATCTTGCCTCAGTTTCTCTGGCATTACATTTCAAGAATATTTGCTTTTCAGAGTTCCTATTCAGTTCTGTTCCATTTGATCAAGAATTCTTGAAACTCCTTTATTCCATTAAATATCCATTTCCCTCTGTAGGATTATGTGTTCATATCTGCAGAATTAATTATACTTGATTGTCAGTTTATATCTTGAGTCCTTTGGATTAGTGTTGTCCAAGATCTCTAGTTATAATTGAAACTGAGCCCATCTGTGATTCCTTGTATTTTTTCTGAGATAGGGAAGCTCTGGATTTTAGCTTTTAGTATAATCTATACTAAAGATTTATGTAGGTTGATGCTTTTGATTACCTTCTCCTGATGTTTTCTGTTTTCTAGGCTTTTCTGATACTTTCCCCTGGATCTCTTCTGTATTCCTTCTTAATTCCTTCTTTAATCTTTGTTGGATTTTCTGGTCTTGCTCATTAGCTAATGCCCTAAGACTTTATTCTGGACTCTTCTTGATTTCCTTTCTCTTTTCTTCCTCTTCTTTACTGATCTCATTAGTTTCTATGAATTCAGGTATCATCTTTATGCAGATAATTCCCAGATCTCTATATAGTGCCTAACTCTCCTAAGCTTCAGTTTTATATCTTTAGCTGCCTCTTGGATATCCCATCTCAAACTCAACATGCTTTATAAAAACAGAGCATTATCACAGGACAGCTAGATGGTACAGTGGATAGAATATGAGCCCTGAAGTTAGCAGGACTTGAATTTAAATCAGTTCTCAGACACTTAACATTTCCTAGCTGTGTGACTCTAAGCAAGTCACTTAATTCCAGTTGCCTCAGCAGACAAAACAACACAACAACAAAAGCATTATCTTTTCCCCTCAACCCTCTCTTCATCCTATACTTCTTATTACTGTGGAGGGCAATCATCCTCCACCCATTACCCAGTCTTGCAGCTTCAACATCATCTTCATCTGCTCACTCTCCCAATATATCCAATTCTTGTCAGACCTTGCCTTTTTTCACTTAGATTTCTTAGCTTCCTTGGGTTTCTTGTACTCAGATTGAAACCTACCTTTTACAGAAGGCTTTCCCAGTCCCTTCTGTAAATAGTCCCCTCTCTTTAAGATTACATTTCATTTTATACCATATGTTTTTCAGCTACCTCACTATATTTGTATGTTGTTTCCCGTTAGATTTCTGAACTTGTTGGAACCAGGATCTGTGTTTTGGTTTTTCTTTGTATCCCTAGTATTTAGATAGTGCCTGGCATATAATAACACTTTTTAAATACTTGTTGACTTATTGTATTCTTTTGATTTTTATTTAACCTCTCTGAATAGTTTTTACTTATTATTTGTTGAGAGATATTTATGCATTTTAAAAAATCATGGTGTAGAGGGATTTTGATGATTCTTAAATGACCTCTTCTTGATTCGATTTGTTTTGGATAGCAGATCCCTTACATTTTCTTTTATTTCTGTGGATTCCAAAATGTTATCTAACTAAATAAGGAAAAAGCTAAGTGGCAAAATGGAGAAAAAATAGGATTCTAATGAAAAGAGAATTAACATCATGTGCCATGTTTTTATTGATATGGGAATTCCAGGGATGCAGATCATAATCTGTCTTAAATCCTAGAGTTTTAGATTTCATTCTAATAATTCTTGCTATCTCATAGAACCATTAATTTCTGTTTTATCTATTCCAGTTTCAGGAAATCCATTACTTTTGGGGTAACGTTTGCCACTTTTTTTCTTAAGCTATTTAGTTTTTCAATTTTTTTTTCCTGAAAAATTATTACTTTTTTTTTCTTTTAATGTTCTGCTTCATTTTTTTCTAAGTATTCTTGTCCTGGAAAATCCATTAATTCTTTTTTTTTTTTTTTTTTGCTGAGGCAATTGGAATTAAGTGACTTGCCCAGGATCACACATCTAGGAAGTGTTAAGTGTCTGAGGCCAGATATGAACTCAGATTCTCCTGATTTGAGGGCTCGTGCTCTATTCACTGTGCCACCTAGTTGCCCTCATTAATTCTTTTAGTCTTTGCTTATAGCTGTCATGGAGTTGTTTTCTCCTTTTAGGCTGGAATTTTGGATATTAACAGAATCTACAGAAAGTCATGGTGTATTCTGTTTACTCATCTCTCCATCCTTGTTTCTTGAATTGGGAATTTGGTCACAAATTGATGTTCATTTAGTTGTGATGGGGTTGCTGATGATTGGTTGTTCCTGACCTAGGTCTTACTGTTTTCAACTCTACCACTTGGGTATATTTGTGCTAAAAGTGCCAGTTGGTTTTAGATGCCCATGAATCTTTGAACTTTGGATGCTTGGTTTTTCAGGGGTCTTTCTGGCATCTCAGCACAGAGTACTTGGACCCTTGGAGTCCTTAAGCCTGTTTTTGTTTTTTTTTAAATCTTAGTACTAATGCTCTTTCTGAGAATCACGCTAGCACTTTCATCTGGGAGAAGTCCTCTTACTCATTTTGGCTAAAATGATAGATGTTTCTGGCTGGAAGACTGCTCTTTGTGGCTCCTTTTTAAATAGATTTCAGGCAGTATTTTTGGAATGAAGAATAGTTTATAATACCATGTCTTCTGGTGTTAATATGAACCAAAGGATGTTAGCTTTTCTAAAAAATTTAAATTGGGTGGTTATATTTTAAGTTCTGAATCATCTCCTTCCTTCCCTCTCTACCCCATACTAGAGAGGGCCAGCATTTGATAGAGATATATATTTATATGTCTATATTTATATATGTATACCTACGTCTATATTTATCTATATAGATAGAGATAGATGTAAAACTATGCCATGCATACCTGTGTTTTCTCTAGAAGTGCATGCCATCTTAAGTCCTTTGTACTTGATTAGAATATTTATAAAACTCAGAATAGCTTCTTCTCACAGTTATTCTTTAAATACTATTGCTGTTATTCTTGGTTCTGCTCATTTCACTTTTCATTATTTCATGCAAATATCTTTTTTTCCTGAGGCAGTCGGGGTTAAGTGACTTGTCCAGTGTCACACAGCTAGGAAGTGTTAAGTATCTGAGGCCATATTTGAACTTGGGTCCTCCTGACTTCAGGACTGATGCTCTATCCACTGCGTCACCTAGCTGCCCCTCCGTATTTTTTAAAATGAACTTGCTCATCATATAGCACATAGTGTTCTCTCAGGTCTTAGCTGTCTTTTAAAATAAATCTCAGAAAACATTGTTTTAGAAGAAATGGCTATATACCCCGCAGAATTTTTAGTATAAATATTTTAACATGCAAATAAGCTGCTTTATCTGTAATTATCAACATTGCATTATTCACTCTATATGTCTTATTGCCCATCCTTTTGTAGGTTGTTTGTTTGAACATTCCATATTAGATAGATGTAGTAAAGGTGAAACTCAGGTTAGTTCATCTTTCTGTCTCTGTAAACCTAAATAAAAGATGTAGATGAGGAGATATGACTATATTTCATTAGCAAACATATTAAATATCTGTGTTATGTCTGGAGGTTTTTACTACTAGATGGTGTCCTAGTTGACAGTGGGATAGCAAATAGCTCGATAATCAAAGCAGTGCTCATTCTCATGAAACTTAAAGTCCAGTAAGTGGGATGGAGACAGACTCACAAACACATACTTGCACACATCCTTGATGCAGACTAGAGTTTGATAAAAATAAATGAATAAGTAACTCATACGTCAGAGTCAGTTTGTTAAGCTGAGAGGTACAAAAAAAACTTAGGAAATCCAAGGAAGGCAAGAATATCATTATCAAGTGTGGGAAAACAGGAAAGGAAAAGATCTATTTGGCAGTTTAACTGAATTTTGAAGGATGGATAGGAGTTAAACAAGTACATGTGAAATGGAAGGTTATTTCAGCTATTTCAGCTATAGGGATTAGTGAGAATGTGGCCTTTCCAGTCTCATGTCCTATTGGCACCTCAAACATAATGAACCCCCTACTCCCAAATAGCTCATCATTCCCCCTTACTCCTCAAACCCCACTTTCTTCTCTTTAGCAGGTTCCACGATCCTCCTTTATTTCTCATTTTCTCTCCACCCAACTAGAGAAGTAGTTGCTAAGTCTCTCTGATTTTTGCCCTCCTCATCTCTCAACTAAACTTTTGAAGTAACTCTTTACGTGCATTCTCTTCCTGGCCGCCGGTGTGCCCAGAGTACCTTTTGGACCTTGTCAGGCCCCTGATCACTGACTGCTGGCTCCATTCCTGCTAGGATATCCTTGGTTTGGCCTTTTAGAGCCTGGCAGGAAGCCCCTCTCTCCAGCCTTCTGGCTTTTCATTCCTTACTACAGACTCTTCTCCAGAACTGAGGGCTTCTTGCTTTTGACACAAGTGTGTGTCTTTTCTCTTCATGATTTTTCCTGGTCTTCCTCCCCTGGGATGTGCACGCTGGTCTCCTTCACTCTCTAGGATCTCTAGTCTTCTGTGCTCAAGCATCATCTCTTTGATTAGGCTTTTCTTGATTTTGTCTTCACCTCTATCTGCTCCTGTGACCCTCTCAAAAATCATCTTTATATATATATATATTATTCTTTATGACATTTATCAGTAAAATGCAAACTTCTTGAAGGTAGAGGCTTTTTTGTTTTTTTCTTTTTAATTCATATTGCCCAGTATGGTGCCTAACATGTGGTTGGTAATTAATACATATTTGTTGATTAGTTGATTTTTCTTAGAAATACAAGTAAAGGCAGTAGTGTGTAATGATGGTGAATGTTCTAAATAATTGTGGGATTTTGTTCATTGGTCTCAATATTCTTAGCAAAGTAGTCTAAATCATGCCGTTGGGATTAGGCTTATCAGTGTGAAGGGAGAGGGGAAAAAGAGCAGCCTCCAGGACAGTGAGCTGGGTTAGCAAGACAATCTTGTTCTATTTTGTTATTTGTTTGTTGGACATAAAAAGGAGACACACTTCTATCTCCTAAGCATTATTTATTGGGAAAAGTTTATTTCAACATGTAGAAATTTTTCTATGAAACTGTCATGTTTGTTATGAATTTTGTTGATACCAGTGGTAATGAGATAAGAATTTCATAATCTAGAGACTCCAGGAGGCAGAGAATAGGAACCAAGAACTAAGCCAGAGTGTGACCTCTACCACAAGACCACTGCTTCGGCAAATAGAAAATCTGCAAGCAACACTGGGAGCCCAGACACTGTCATGGGAGAAGTTAGAAAAGAATCTCTCTGACAGGCTTGGTAAGAAACTTTGACTTTTGTGATCAAGTTAACAAATTGGAGAAGTTTGAGGGAATTAACACAATGACAGTTGGCTATGTGGGTTATGTGAGTGGAACTATCAAAACATTTCAGTTTGTTTATTGCCTCAAAAAAGGCCCCAGAGGTTTTATTTGTGTGCTATTCGTGGTAAGTGTGTAGATGGGTGGTGTGCCTACTGTCCTGTTTGTCTCTTGGGCCAGCTCCTCTTTTCTGATCAGAGGGAAAAAGACTGATGGGATTTCACTGATAAAGGAAACCTCCAGATGAGATCCACTCTGAGAAGCTAAGGAGCCTACCCTGGCCCATAATCCTCCCAGGAGTCCTGCTTGATTTCTTCTCCTGTGCACTAGTTTCAGTGCCTGTAGTTACTGTGTTCCTTTTAATCATTGAAAGAGCAAGAACACTTTACACCTATTTATGGCTCTAGTTTGAGGGTATTGGATGGGAATTCACTGTAACTGACATTAACATTTTATGTCCAGTTTCTCTCCATTTACCTTTGCAATTAATATTACATAGGTAATTCTTTCATGTCCCTTGTAAAACTTTTATCCTCATGAATCTTATTACTTGTCTATGATCTGCACTTGTTAGCCTTCTAAGGGCCTGATTAAGTGTGATGAGACAAGACCTCCAAAGGCCAGCAAAGCACAAAGTTGGAGGAAAGTTACAGTTATAGTTTTACTAGGGGAGGTAAACCTAGGGGTACTCCTATGGGTATTAAGACTAAAGACCTCTCTATGGATTTGGAGAAAACATTGTTTATATGTAATGTATCTGCACAGAGATAGCACATGTCTGATGTATGTGTTATGAAAATATATTTACAAGTTAAATTTCACTTTTATTATTCCGAGCTTTAGGTAGATATGTTAAAAATGTGTTCTGGTGATGTACAGAACATATAAAATTGAATGGCTGTTGACTGTTAAAATGTGAATTTACTTAGGGCAATAACAAAGGATCCCTTTTTAAAGTAATTGTCCCTGGGAATAGTATGGTAAATTGAAAATTTGTGAAATTAATAAATTTTCTTTTATTGTCACTAATACCAAGCTAAGCATATTATAATGTGTATATTTAGAAATGTCCACTTACAGCTTAAAATTAGAGTTAGAATCTTGGTGGTCTAGAAACATTAGAAAGAGGTGATTTTCTTTTGTTTCTTGTCGTCAGGTGAAACCCAGGCTTCATTGGCAGCAGCAGTGGAGAGGGAACGTGCTGCTGTTGAAGAGCTTCTTAATAACAAGATGCAGGTGTCTTCCATGGAGTCCCAGAATAGCATCTTGAGACAGGAAAATAGTAGGTTTCAGGTCCAACTTGAAGCCGAGAAAAACAGACTACAGAAATTGGAAGATGAAAACAGCCGGTGAATGTCATCTTTTTGAGCAAAGCTTTTGTTTTTTCTAGAAGAGATAGAACTCATTATTTGTTGATCTTAGGGAACTCCTAGATAAAGAAACTCTGCCAATGCAGGTGACACTTCTTTTGGACTTTTATGATTCGGGCCTTTGAATTGCCTGGGCTCTCACTTGATGTGGCATACAGGTCTTCTTGGCCTCAAAGCCAGCTCTCAGCCTCAAAGCCAGCTCTCAGCCTCAGTGCATGTGGTGTCTCTTGTTTTTATGTATTTTGTAATAAATTTAGAGAGGGCAGTGAAGTAGGACATAGTCTATTTCTATTTTGCAAGAGTTTTTAATATCTGTTGAGTAGTTCTGAATTGAGCTCTTGTTTTTAGAATTTCAGCTCATTAATCAAAAGTGGTCTTTTATGTACTCACTGAAGTACTACCCAGAATATATAGCAAGTTAATAAAACTTATTTTAGTCTTTTTTTTTTTTTTTTTTTTTTTTTTTTTTTGTTCCTCTAAATGTTCTTTTGGTTTACTCTAGGTACCAGGTTGAACTGGAAAACCTAAAAGAAGACTATGGGAAAACCCTGGAAGAGGCTCGGAGAGAAAAGGTAGAATCTTTAGGGCTCTGCTACCCTCAATGTGACTAGGTTTGGAGATTGGGAGGGGAAATTGAGAGGAATGGTGCAGAAAGCTACAGATATGAAGCTGCCAGATTCCCTGAGACTTGACCTATAGCAGTAAAAGGATCCTGAGTATGTTTTTGTGCCTCTAATTTTATCAGGTTACTTTTATATAACAATTTGAGATCCTTTCAAATAAATAATTAAGCTTTATTTTATTTTTTAGACATTATTAAACAGTCAACTAGAAATGGAGAAAATGAAGGTCGAACAAGAAAGAAAGAAAGCAATTTTTTCCCAAGAAATGATGAAAGAAAAGGTATTGCATTTTGTCTGGCCAAATCATTATTTAGGAACTATGTTCAGTCATTCATTTTTGAATAATATTTTATTTTTCTAATTACGTATGAAGATGATTTTTAATATTCATTTTTAAGAAAATCGAGATCCAGATTTTCTCCCTTATTTGCTTCCTCCCTTCCTCCATCTTTAAGATGGTAAACAATTTGATATAGGTTATAAATATGTAGGTCAAAGCATTCACTCTTAAATAATTTAAGTATTAATGTTGAAGTGTCCTGCTGCATGACCAGAAGTCACAGAGGTATTGTTTGGAAGCTGTTTGGAAGCTCCACCTGGTTTGGTGGAGAGATCTTCTTCAGAGTTAGAGGACCAGGTTCCAATTGTGATTTTCCTCTGTACTTTCTGAGGTTCCTTTGGAAAGTCTTTCTGGTGCTTATATGTAAAATGAAGAGGGAATTGAACTGAAAGATCCCCAAGGACCCATCTAATTCTGAATCTGCCACTAGCTGTCACTGCACCATTCTGATTCACAGTGTAGTCAAGACAGTATTGAATTTGAGGATAATTTAGACTTTCTTGAATCTGGATTAGCATGTAAGCCCTTCCTGCTGTTACAGTTAAAATTTACTTTGAAGTTGTCCAATAGAAAAAATTCCTTTTTCCCCAAAAAACTATAATGATGCTAATATAAATACCCTGAAGTCACGTGAGTAACATTTACTAATAGTTTAGTTGTATTATATATAAAGGTAAGATGATGTTAAAATAGGTCTCTTTTGTGATGATAGTACTTCAGAAGTTAACATTGTTTTTTGTGTGAAAATTATTGGGTTTTTTTGTTACAAAAACTTAATAACTTATCTTTTTTTTTTTCTTTTTTCTTTTTTCATCTGATTTGGATTTTTTAATTTTCAAAGGAGCGTAAGACATTTTCTTTTTCAACACTAGAAACTGTTTCCAGCACTCCTACATTATCACGTTCTAGCTCTATAAGTGGAATTGATATGGCAGGCTTACAAACATCATATCTTTCCCAGGTAATGGTTTATTTCTTACTGTACATTTTCTTTCTTTCTTTTTATTATAGCTTTTTATTTACAAGATATATGCATGGGAAATTTTTCAGCATTGATAATTGTAAAACCTTTTGTTCCAATTTTTCCCCTTCCTCCCCCTCCCCCAGATGGTAGGTTGACCAATTAATGTAAAATATGTCATAAATACATATGTATTAAATACAACATATGATGTATACATGTCCATACAGTTATTTTGCTGTACTGTACATTTTCTAATCAGAAAAAGGAAGAACAGGAAATGGAGATTTGTCAACACATGCTCCTCCTTTGCCCCTCCATTTCCTACACATGCCTGTTTCTTATTGTTCTTGGTATAATTTAAAATGGGGAAAATGTGCCTGTAGTCAGTGATACCTTAAGTTCATTCTTCAAAGTAAAATTCTAGGAAATTATAAATAATATTTAGAATGGAAAATAGTTTTTTTTTTTAAACTGTTAAACATGTGGGCTATTTATTCATGTGTATGGCTATATTGATAATGCTTAAATAATAATATGCTGAGGCATTGATTGGGGTATGCAACAATGAATAAGTGATGAATGGTGTGCTCTAGATTGTATAAGTATTGTAGAAGTTCGTAGAATAGAAAAGAAAGTGTGTATGTGCCAAAATATTGGGAAAATCACCAGAGAAAAAGAGACTTTGAGCTGGGCCTCAAAGAATGAGAAGGAATTGGGTAAGTTGAAGAAAGGTTGAAAGGGCTTTGTGATTAATTTATACTGATTTAATTAGAACTGAGGGTTTGAGTTGAGGATTATTGGGAAATGTAGATTCAAAAATGGCAGCGGGATCTTGATTTGATAGATAGAGTCTTTGGAGGCTATTATATTTTAATATGGAAAAGAATTGTAACCATGAAGATGAGTTAGAAGGACTAATTGGACTGGGGTGGGGAATAGCTGTGATATAGGAAAATGAATCTGAGACATTTTGAAGGAAAATTGGATAGGAGTTAGTGAGGGATTATAGAAGATAATGGAGAAGAAGAGGTCTAATGTTTCTAGCTTGGGAGACAAAAAGAATGGGAGTACCAGTGACAGAAATGGAAAGATTTAGATAAGGGAGCCATTTTGGTGAGAAAAAAGAGTTTGTCAAATCAAATGCAGGATTTTAGGCGATAATGGAACATCCAAATGGTAATGGGGAACTGGAGCATAGAGATGTAGAGTTGAGTGATATTCCCAAAGTTGAGACAAAAATTGAAGCAAGTGGTGATTAGGAACTTCTTGGAAAACAGTCATGGCTAGAAAGCTGAGAAAAATGCCATTGATAGAGAAAAAGAATTTTAAGCATAAAAGCCAAAAGAGAGGGGAAGCCTCTAAGTAGGAATTACATTCTTCATGGAACTGATGAATTTATTTGTATTCCCAGTTAGCTATAGGGAGGAAATAGATGAAATTTACAGTATCCTATGTATAAGAGTTCCTTTCTACTATCTGGCAGGTGCTATTAAATATTGTGGAAAGTAAGTAACCATTTCTAATTTGTCTTTTGCAAGTTTAGTTTAAACTTGAAGCATTTCTTGGAAGTGAGAATGTATCAGTACTTTGTTTCATGGTGATTAAAATGTGAATAATATTGTAATATACATTATTGACATGTCTCTCTTGAAATGAGAAAGAAAGGTGTTCAGGCTCAAATAGAGAAATCTTCTATGTCTCAATGATGATTTTTGCACCATGTATCTGAATGTTTTGTATGAGTGTGTATATGCATATTAAAATGTGTGTCTAATCTTTTTTTTTCATAATAAACATAGGATGAATCTCAAGATCATTCGTTAGGGCCAATGTCAGTGTCAGTAAATGGAAGCAATCTCTATGATGCTGTAAGAATGGGAGCAGGATCAAGTGTTATTGAAAATCTTCAGTCTCAATTAAAGCTAAAGGAAGGAGAAATTACCCACTTACAGGTAATGATTAATCCTAAGTGTGTATCAAATGTTTCTTAAAAAAAATTGATGTAATCAGCAGAAGTTGGTTTCTATCTTCTCAGAAGCAAACTTGCACAGAAGTATATATTGGATTTTCTGCGTGAATAAAGACATTTTTGGTTTTCTGATTTTTAAAAAAGTACAAGAATCCAGAAAGTCCTTTTCTGATACCTCACTGTGGTATGGAATTGATCTCTGGACTTTTGAAGGCTCTTCCAGGAGAGGACAAGCAAGTTTACTGAGCTGGAAAGATTTCAAGTCAGCCTTTAGGAAAACAGCTTGCTGAATTGGAAAGACTCAGTACTAGTACACTAGTCACTTGATGAAATATATGCAATGACAATCAATGAAATTTTTAAAAAATTTATCATTCAAATTGTGTCTGTATTGCCATCCAGAAAAAATGGGAATTCTTCATTTATTGGTATTTTCTCCTTTAAAATTTTTTTTTTTTAAATCGCATACTTTTTTTGAAAATACCATCGCAAGAATTTTTCTTTTCCAGGTGAAGTATTTTGATTTGTGGTGTTTGTTCTCTTTGTAGATGGAAATTGGAAATTTGGAAAAAACTCGCTCTATAATGGCTGAAGAGTTGGTTAAATTAACAAATCAGAATGATGAATTTGAAGAAAAAGTGAAGGAAATACCAAAGCTTCGTGCACAGCTAAGGGTAAGCGTTTTTTAAATTTCAGATTTACACAATTTGTAGTATTTTAAACATTATGACATTTGGAACTACAAGAAGTTAAAAAAGGACATTTTAAAATTTATAGACCTTAAGTTTATTGCATTCAGTTCTGGCAATGGATGGATATAAAGAGGTTTTTAATATGTTTAACTCCAACAGAATTAAGTACTTCACTTTTAAAAACTATTTGGAATTAGCCTTAAATTCATGGTAAAAATCACACAAATCAAAGTGGTAATACAGAGTACCTCCTTCTCCCCCATGCATAATAAATCAATCAATTATCTGGGGAACAAGATAGAGTCCAGACAGTATAGACAATTACCCAAACTTTGCCCGTTGGTCAAATATCATAGCCACCACAATTTCTGCTTTTTCTGTAATGAATCTTTATTACTGCAACAAGAAAACAAACATGACTTAAATTATTTAAGACTATGTGGATATAGAAGCAGCTAGATGGTGCAGTGGATAGAGCACCAGCCCTGAAATCAGTAGGACCTGAATTCAGATCTGGCCTCTGATACAGAGCTGTGTGATTCTGGGCAAGTCACTTAACCCCAATTGCCTCAGCAAAACAAACACAAACAAAAATACTATGTGGATATATACCTCATATATTACCTGTTATTGAGAAATGATACTTGAATTTGTTTTGAATTTACATGTGCAAGTAATTGTTCTTTCAAAAAAAAAGCAACATTATCTCAAAAAAAAAAAAGAATGTTACATTTAACTTGGAAATCAAATGAAATAAATTAAGCAACTTGAAAAATTATTGTTACATTCCAATAGAAATTTTAAAGGAATATTTTGTATATCATTTTAATTTTCATAGTTTTTAATTATGTGTATTGGTTTTAGTCTAGCACTTGAAAGGCAATGAAATCTGGACACTTTGTATCATCAGTTAGTTCATTGCCACTAGATCTGACCTTACAATTGCCATAAATCTATCCGTGCTATTTTTTGTGAGGGTAAAATTTCTGTTTGTACCTTAAATGGGAACAATACTTGTGAAATTCGCTAAGGATAAGTTACCATGATTTATTTCCTAGATACCAGTAAATGGGTTTAGATTTAACTGAATTCTTGGGGAGAAGAGATGATAGTTCTGTTATGTAGTTTGGTAAGTCTTTTTCTTAATCCATTTCATGGCTAAGTTAATTTATACTTGGCTTGTTCTATCCCAAATGAATTAATTATATATGTGTGTGTGCGCATATATTTTTTATAATAACTTTTTATTTTTCAAAATTCATGCAAAGATAGTTTTCAGCATTCATCCTTGCAAAATGTTGTGTTCCAAATTTTTCTCCCTACCCACTCTCCACTCCCCCTCCTCTAGACAACAAGTAATCCAGTATAGGTTTAATGTGCAATTCTTCTAAATATAATGAAATATATTTTTTATGAGCTCTGCTTACAGGAGACAGTGATGAATAACAACTGATATATCTACATACTGTATTAAAGTTTGTAAAGGTCTTTCTATACCTTAGCAAAACATTCATTACAACTCTGATGGTTATTATTGGTATTCCCATTTTATAGATGGAAAAAACTGAGCCTTATTAAGGTTACATTGCTTTTGCTTGGTCCCACATCCAAGTGCATTTCAGTGGTAGTAGTACATTCATTTTCTTAACTCTTCAGTTCAGTATTCACTATATTAGCTACCTTAATGGGAAAAGTTCAAATTAGAGAGGCAGATGGCCTAAGCTGGAGTCCTGGTTCTGTTGTAATAATTAGGTTTCAAACTTTGGGAAATCCACTTTATCTTTCTGGACCTGTTTCTGTTTCATTGATTTGGGGTGTACCCCATTTTCACCATTCCAGGTCACACGATGGCCTCTGATGGCTCCTCTAGCTTAAGATTGTGTGACTTAGGGGTCTGTAGAGGGTTACTGGAGTAATCACCTGAGACTCACTCTTCTGGTGATGAGGAAGATTGGTCTAAATTAGACCTTGGATGGCAGGGCATCCATTACTTGCCCAGGATTTGCTAAAGTTTGTGCCTTGGTCTGGAAGAACCCAGGATCAGCTTCTCCTATGACCAGTCATTAAAAGAAGACTCGGGGAAAAAAAAAATAAGCCAATGTGTTCCAAGAAAAAAGATCCTTGAAAGGTGATAGGTGGATATGATGCTTGTCCTTTGTGGACCTTTGACATAGCTTATGAAACAATGATGGCACCAGTCTGTTTTGAGACATTTGCTGTAATGATTTATAATATGTGAAAAATTCTTTTTGTAGGACTTGGATCAAAGATATAATACTATTCTACAAATGTATGGAGAAAAAGCAGAAGAGGCAGAAGAGCTCCGATTAGATCTTGAAGATGTGAAAAATATGTATAAGACTCAGATAGACGAACTCTTAAGACAAAGACTGAACTAAACTGGTGAAAAATAATTTTATAGTGCATCAAAGAAAAAATTGACTATGTAAATGCAGAATTCTAATAACATGTAAATTCTATTAAAATATTAAAAAGTGATTTTCTTATAGAATTTAGAAGTTTGAAAGATTGTTTTATAACATGCAGTACTATTTGGAGTTAAGTTATTTGGTGCAATATCTGAATTTTATTTTTGAAACAATTTTCTCTTTATTTAAAATTAATTTTAAAACACCCGATTTTATGTCTTGACCAACATAGAAGTTGATTACTTTGCCCTCATATCAGTAAATCAGTCTATAATGAAATGTTATGGAAGAATATTTTAGAATGGAATTCATATATATATATATTGTAGATATATAATATAAATATATCTATAATTTATATGTGTGTATATAATGTATATATTGGGATACATTGCTCATCATAGCCTTGGAATCTTTGATGTGATAAAATTTTTAATATATCTCATCTGCCACTCATGAGTATGTACATATGTGTTGGACTAAAAAAAGTTACTCACCTTGAGTTATGTTATTAAATGGCATTAATTTTTAGAAAGTATAAATCCTAAAAACTTGCTGTCTGAAATATAAAGGGCAGATAATTCAGACGTGGCTTTTCTTTTTTGATCTAAGCATGACTCCAGTCTGCTCTCTGGTGAATTTCATGTTCTCAGGCTGACATTGGCATTCTCATTTGATATATGGAAGAGTTATTTCACCAAAGTAATAGGATTTAGTTCTTTTAAAATGTCCTTTTTTGTAGCCAGCAAAAGAGAGCTCTAGCTATTTTACATTTAGTTGAGCAGAAATTTACCTGTAACTATAATTTTAGTTTTGTGCTTGAAAACAGTTTCATTTAAGTATTTTTGGAAAAGAGAGACTGTTTTATAGCATAACTAAGAATAATAAAAGTAAATTCACTTATTAAAATAATTGGTTCTTTTAGAACTATCAGTGCTCTAATTCTATATAAAGCAATATTTTTGGCACTTTAAAAAGTGAATATTTGAAACGGTAGAACTTTAAAAATTTATAGAAACCATTTTAGTTTGATATTAATGTAAATCCATGTTATTTATAGTTTTAATTTATTTTGTAAAACACTTTTATATTAAACTTTATTTTTTGTTATTTTTCTTCTATATTCCCAAACCAATTATGTCATAGGTTGTTTTTGACCTTCATTCTTAAAAAAAACTCTTGTGATTGTATGAAGACGGTGTTGATCATTGTCATTTTCCTTTCATTTGGAGTGACAATTAATAACCATCCTTTTTTCAATTCTGTTTTTGTTCAGAGAATAGCCAGGTGAAGTTTTAGATTTGTGAAGGGGTTTGATGCATTTATGTCACTGGCCAATTGTGGCTATTTCATGTAGTTTTTAGTTAAATTTGCAATTCCATCAGTTTACTATCACAGAAAACCATATTGAAGAACCTTTTCCAGGGTAATTACAAAATGACCTCATTTTCTTTCTCTTTGCATTCCAGACAGCAGCTGTATCACTTGGTCTCTGATTTGTAGCACTAATAAATATTCTTTCAATGTGAACTATGCTGAAGAAGTTAATTTCTTGTTGTTTCATTGCTACAAAGCAATCTGATTTCTTTTGGGAAATGTGGTAATGTGAATATTTAGGGACAAAATACTATAATTACTGGAATGAAATAGATTTTTCTTAGAGACAATCCAGTCACATAACTTTTTTGTTTTTTTTTAAAGGTTTGGCCAGGAGAAAAGTATAAAATAAATTTTTTGAAAGTTAAGAAGTTGAAAGACTTTAAAGAGTGCAGAACTACAATGTTAGAGTTTAGGAATTATAAAATTCTGACTGAAAAAGTTCTTTATAAACATTGGGGGAAAAACTCCAATCCATTATACAACTTAGTCAACAAATTTCTGACATAAGGAACATTTCCTGGGGAAATTAAAATGAAACATCTATGTACATTCTCTTAAGCATTCTAGAAATTGATTTTAGTACTTAAACATTTTAATAAATGAATATAAGGTAGTGGCTGATAGTTTAATCACATTCTTGTTTAATTTTAAGTTGCCAGATAAATATATATGTATCATTATCAAGTATTGATTTAATAATTTTGAACTTATTTGAGTAATTTATTGACAGGGTACACTGTTAGAAAGTGTTTTTTATTTGTAAAAACATGTTCTAAAATAATAATTGAATTTCTATTTTAATCCACAGTTAAATGCTGTATCCAATTTGATTTTCCTATTAAAAATCTTTTTTTCTCATATAAAAAGAATTCTAAATTTACATACTGAAAAATAGGTAGCCCAAGAGTAATATTCTCATGTCTCTCTGTATTATTTAACATATTTTAGAATTCCTGGTAGATAAAATGAATTTTTGTTTCTGGCTGCTTTCTACCTTGTTCTTTTAAAACCTTGTTTTTGAAATAAGCCGTGTAACTTTTTACTGTAACTTAAGAAAGAATAGCTTTAAAAATGTTGTCACTTATATTTTTCACTTCAAGGAACAGAAATAAGAATCTGATGCTTTCTTGAGTTGTGAATTAGGTCCTTTATTAACTCATGAAAAATGCTTATTTTGAAGTTCTCTAAAAGCACATAATATAACTAATTTATGGACAGCCACAAAGTAAAAGTAGGAGATAACTGGAGATGTCCAAATTTTACCATATGTGCATATGTAATATTTTTACTTAGTTTTTATTTTTGTTACAAATAAATTAATTGAATTTCCCATTAACTATGCCAGATTTTATCTCCTGATAGTTTATATTTTTTAAAGAATTTAAAAAACAGGTTAATATGACAGAAGAGATTGCTAGTCTTTTAATTTAAGTTGTAAGATAATGTAAATAACCGTTAAAAAAAAAGTGTGGGGATTGCTTAAATAAAGATTTTAAAATAATAGTGCATTTCATTTGTAAGCACATAAATTAAGGTAATACAGATTGGGAGAGTTAGCTTCTATGTAGACCACTATATAGGTCTGAAATTTTTGTTGGGGTAAAAAACCCAAGTCAAACAAATATTTGTATGTGTGTGTTTTTTTTGATTGTGACCATGTTTGTCAAGCATATTTATTTGTGTTTGGTCTTTTTTTCTCCCTAGAAGTTGTCATTCTGTGAGTCTGCCTTCTTTTAAATCAGCAGGTAGCAGTAGTTATTCTGCAGGCAGATTCCTGAGACCTGTGCTTTTGCAAGGCAGTTTGCCAAAGCTGAACTTTCTTATCGTCACATCCTTTTTGCTCTCCACCTCCCTTCTCCCTGTTACAAACTGAAAAATAGATAGCCCAAGAGTTAAAATTTATAGCATTGCATGGAATCTTTGGGTTGGGTGGGGCTTTGAGGCCATTTACAACCTTTGCTTGGAGAGCTCTGATGGGGAAGACAGTGCCCCTGGCACAATACCTAACATTTCATAAATCTTGAAATCCTATCCCATTCCACGTTTGAATAACTGTTAGGAAATTTTTCTTTATGGTAAGCCTAAACTTAGGACACCTCCCCCCCACTCCCTCCCCAATTGTGTTTAAGTACTACCTTCCAAGTGATAGCCTTTCCAGTCCTGGAAAGCTTCCATGAGTTTCACCTGAAACATCTACTTCAAGTTAGAGTTCATTCACCCAGTTGTCCATTGACATCCAGAGGCCCTTCTTCTGGATGCTCCCCAGATGTTCTTCCTAAAATGTCTTGCCCAGAATTGAACCTACTGCTCCAGATGAAGCCCATGCAGCGGAAAGATTGATTTACTCAGACACTTTGTCAGCCCCTGTTTTCATTGGTCTCTTTTGGCTGACTTATATCATCGAATTACTGATATACTGAGCTTATTATCCACTCAGATTCTCAAACTTAATGCTTGCATAACTTAGCCATGACTCTTCCCCCATCTTGGATTTGGAAAGTAGATTTTTGGGAGAGATTTTACCTTTAAAATTTTATCCTGTTAGATTTGGCACAAATGCCTGTCATTTTCTTTTGGGATCTTGGTTCTGTCTTTTACTATGTTGGCTCTTAACATAATTATGACCATATATTTCTTTTTGGAAGTCATTGACAGAAATGTAGAACAATACACAGTGGGGCAGATCCTTGGGGGCAGGGAACATCCACTAGAAACCTTCCACTGAACTTGAGATCAGGAGAGACTGGATACCAAAGCTGCCTCTGCCATTTGGAGGCTGTTGCTACAGGCTCTGTGAGGTTCAGTTTCTTTATTTGTAAAAAGAAGACCATGTCAGTTATACCTGACTGAGGTTATTGTGAATATTATAAGTGAAATAATGTGTTTTTGCTAACTTTGAAATGTTACATAAGTGGCATCTCAGAAAGTTGACACCTTCCCATTCATTACTGTTTAGGGCCAGTTACAGCCAATCCTGCATTTCTTCTTTTGGGTACTGTATTCTAGCCCCCATCTTTCCATATTGTCCACAGAGAGCATTGAGAGTCTTTTGTCAATTTTCTGAAATCTAGGCAAGTTTTTATTTTTATGACTTGCTAGTAATCTTATCAGGAAAGGAAATTAAGTATATGTGATGTGATCTGTTTTTCAACAGTCATGGGTATTTTTTCTTGTATTTACTTCTTACATTATGACGTTCAAGTTATTTAATTTGAACTGTTCCTGGGAGAGGACTGTGGTCCATAAGTTGTTTTGACCTACTGTCTCCATAGCCAGTTTTCTTGTGTAGAAAGGATGTCTTCCAGTATTTCCTTTTGCTTCTTTTCAAAATTTTCTTCCATTCAGGTTTTTCCCCCTTCTGAACTCAATTTCTCATAGCTTCTTTGGAAAGCTTTAGTTTTACTGTCTTCAAATTAACTTATTTTGTGTTTTTAAATTATTTATTGAAAGCTGTAATATCTGCTCTGGATTGATTGCTAATTTTTTTATGAATTTTGTTTTGAACTATTCTTTAAGGTTTTGTTTTTTTTTTTTTTCTTTTGCTGTTAAGTGTTCTCTGGGGAATTCATTGGATTCAGCTTTTCATTAGGCAATGAGGATCAAGTGAGATAATGTATATAAAACACTCTGTAAATCTCAAAGCACTCTGTGTTTGCTAATAACCAGGCAGTATTAGTTCATGTCTTTCCTTCACTTAATATATATTTAGAGTACTTAAATAACTAATCTTCCCATTTGTTTGTGAGATTATCTTTTCTGGTGGTTTATCTGCTTATGTGTTACTTTGGATTTTTGTAGCCATAAAACACAGGAATCAGTTTTATTTTGTAAGACACTTTATATTAATTTTTTTGTTATTTTCCTTATGTATGTTTTTGGGCTTCATTCTTTAAAAAAACTTTTGTGACTCCATGAAGACTCTATGGATTATCATTTTCCCTTTATTCCAGAACTTGTCTTTTCCTCTTTTGATCTCCTCTGTTTGTTCTTTTGTTACCTCCTTTTTTCCTAAGATATGACCTGTGAGCCCTGGCTACTGGCTTTTGGCTTTCTTAGATTGTGAACTTATCAAGCTTGTCTCTACCTTGAATAACCTCCAGGAGGAGGTTTGGAGGGGACAGAACTGGTCTGAACACTTTTCAAAAGCCCCCTTTTTATCAGGTTCTAAACACTTCTTTCTAGTTTTTGACTTGGAATGCTGCTCTAAACACCCCATATTTGTACCTTGTTCCTATTCTTCTTCCCCAATCCTTTAGACAGCCTAAGAGAATTAGTGCAAACTTTTGGGATGGGAGTATTGGTGTTCAGGCAGCATCATGCCTACAGGTGACTCCTAGTTTCAAGGCTGCCTCTGCGTGTTGGTATGGTGGTTGGGCTTGGTAGTCAAAGGTGGCAATAGTGAAAATTCAAATATTAGTTGATAATAAAATATGAGAAATAATGGGTAAGATGATTTCAGAAAAATCCAGAAAGATAGTGAAGTGATTATAGAATCAAGAAAACATCTATACTAATGACAATGTTGTTCTATGAACAACTATTCTCAGCAGTTTCATTATACAAGACAATCTTAAAGGACTCATGTTGAAAAATTCTATCTCCAGAGCAAGAACTGATGGAGTCTGATTGAAGACTGACTCATGCTGTTTTTCTTTTTTTAGTTTGAGTTTTCTTCCACAAAATTACTCTTATGGAAATATATTTTACATGATTTAACCTATAACCTCTATTGGATTGCTTACTGTCTCAGGGAGAGATAGAATTTGGAACTCAAAATAAAAAATAAATGTTGAAGCTTTTTATATGAAATTGGGAGAAGAAAATACCGTTAAAAAATTTCTTCATGGGGAAAATAACTCCTGGCTCAATTTATCTCATCCAATGAGATTGTGTAAAATGCTCAGCAAACAAGAATTGCTATTTCTTTCTGATATTCCTTATTGTTTTTATTTTGTTTTCAGTTAGCAAATTATTGGATACCATCACTGATCAACTTGCCATCATTTTTCTCATCTCTAAAATAAGGATATTTGATTTGATAGAACATTCATCTCAACATCCATGAGCCCCATAATCATTAGAAACAGATGCAAACATTTCAAATATAATACTTGAGGTATTTTTTTTTTTTTTTTCAGTGTACGATGTATTCTGCTGTATTTTAAGGAATCTGCATGGTACTTATGCCAAAAAGTATCTTGGTATATAACCAAATGGAAAACCAATTTGTTAGAATTTTCAAAAAAAAATCTTCTGGACCATTTGACAAGAAACTGCAGTATGTTTCTAGTGTTTGCCAAAAGTAGTGTTGTGGCAAATAAATTGGGAAAATACAAAAAATATGTATTTGCTTTTTGCTACCTTTATTTTCATTGCCAATGAGATTGGATTAGAGTATCAAATAGGCTTTTGATACAATTTTTCCCCTTCTAAGTGAGGCCCTCCTGTAAGAGACCTAAAGACTTCTGAAAATTATTTCATTCCTGGAATTATTTCCCACAGCTTCTAAGCTATTTAAGTTGGCTGGGGGTTGGAAGTGAATTAAACCGTGATCAATAAGCATTTATTAAACATCAACCACATACTGGGCACTATGCTGTGTACTGGATATGTGAAACCATCCCTGCTTTTGAGGAGCTTACATGCTAACATTTGCTAGCATGTATAATTGCATTTGGTATGATAGGATTTAACCTCAGTTGTTTATGGGGAATTGTGATTTGTAATTTTGTTGGTATGTGGAACTAGTAAACCTTATTTCATCAATGAAATAACAGGACAAGTTTCCCCTTCCTTGCCCAAACAAAAAGCTTGAGGGAAATTGTCAATATGCGTGGATATTTAGTTGATCTGCATTTATATTTTGAACTTCCCATTTCTAAGGATTAAGTTATTTCAGGAGGTCAAATGAAATTACCTCGAGGCAGGTAGGTGGTACTGTGGATAGAATGTTGGATGTGGATACAACTTTAGATTTACCAGCTCTGTGACTCTGGGCAAATTACTTAAGCACTGTCTGCCCAGCTTTCCTATGAAATGAAGGGCACCTGTTTCTCAGGATTGTGAGGGCAAAATGGGTTCATTGGTAGAGCTCTTTGTAAACTTAAAAAAAAACCAAAACTTGATTAATGCTTTTAACGCTATTAGTGATGCTGTTAATAATAATCATGGTGGTGACTCCTATCTACCTTCACAATATTCTCTCTACTCATACAGGCTCATCTTAGTTTTAAGCCATTTCAAATCTCCCAATTGGTTTTTGCACCCCCAATCTCTCCCGGCACTCTCCATTTCATTTTATACCCAGCAGCAGAATTGATATTTGCTACAACACAAAACTGAGTGTCGGATTCCTCAATAATCTTCAGTGGTTTCTGGTTCCTTACAGGATAAAGTACAAAATCCCGCGTTTGCCATTTAAAACCCTCTACAATTAATTCCCAGCTATCTTTCTGGTTTGTGTTTACTAATTTTTTTCTTCTCACCAAGTCCTGTTGATTCTATCCCTGAAACATCTACTCGTTTCCTCTGAACGTGGCCACCAGGCCGGGACTTGGTTACCTGGCACATAGAAGGTTCTTAATAAACGTTTGCTGCTGTTGACTAACATTCTCGTGCGTCAATTTTGGGGTGGTCTCCAAATTCTGAAGTGCATTCCAGTTTATTAGAATCCTTGGCTTCCATTAGGACAAAACTTTAACTTAAACTGTGGGTGGTGACTCCATTTGAGGTTGAATACCTGAATATGAAGATCTAAAAATTATGATTATCAATAAAAGTTTGATTTGTATGCCTATTTTATGTACCATTGCATACAAATTTCTTGTGAAGGGGAAAGGGTCAAGAGTGGACAAAGTGTAAGAAGGCTTGTGTTCCATCCTCTGACTAGTCTCTTCTTGACATTTAGTTTCTCGCTCTGTATTCTCCCCTGCCTTCGGAGGTTAGTTCTGCCTTTTTTTTTTGCTTCTGAGTCCACAGAGCTGGGGGATCACACGCCGAGCCGGGTAGAGTTTGATAATCGGGAGGCATTTAGGGTTAGAGTCGGGAGGCTAACCCTAAATGCCTCCCGACTCTAACCCTAACCCTAAATGCGCTGCCTCCCGACTCCCGACTCCCGACTCCCGACTCTAACCCTAACCCTAAATTAACCTGTTTGATCCTGGGCAAGTAAGTGCCTCGTTTCCTTGGGCCTCATTCCCACTCTTCCCACCCCCACCCCCGCCTGTAAAGTTTATGGGGTGGTTCTAATTGTTTTTTCAGTCCTTTCCGGCTCCACAGCTGCTACCATCTAGCCTAGGATTCCATGAATCAGAACTAAATTATTTCTGGCCAAATCAAGCCAATATACTTAAGATAGCAACAAGATGGATTAAAAAGAGGAATGACTCGTTGGCTGAGTCTTAAAGACTCAAGTGGCTCTTTTTAAGAAGGCTCACGGACGTGGATTCAGTGGTCTAAAGAACCTGGAGACGAGAAGGAGGGTGCCGAGGGGAGAAGAAACGGCTCACTCCCCGTGCCCTTGGCCCTGAGGCGGGACCAGGGGGAAGGAGCGACGAGCCAGGTTGGGATCCCGGGGCAGACGCGCTGGCTGCGGACTAACCAGGGCGCAGCCAGGGTGGGCAGCGGGACCCGCCGCCCAGGGTCTCGGGCAGGACCAGCAGCCTCGGGCAGCTGTCCCGCCTGGCCTGGGCGCCCCCTGGCCCGGCTCTGGGCTCCGGGCGCCGGAGGTTTCCGGTGAGCTCCCCAGGCCGGTTATGACGACTCCCTCCTCTTTCTCCACCTCCACCGTTCCCTCCTCCTCCTCCTCCTCCTCCTCCTCAAGAGCTAGCCCCAGGCGCCGCCTCCTCCTCCTTCGCCGCCGCGCCGCCGCCGCCGCCGGTTCTCGGGCTCCAGGTGGGACGCGCTCGCTCCCGGGCTCTGCGCAGCCCTGCGCCCCCGACGCTGTCTCTCCGGGGCGCTGGGCTGGGGCTCCTGCCGAACCTAGGGCGCTTGGCTCCCCGAACCCTCCTCCTTCAGCTTGCGGCCGCCGCGGCTTCTCCTTCCCGGCTCCTCAGCTTCCCTAAGTGGCCAGGCCGGCCCGGCTCTGCTCGGGCGCACGGGGTGCACTTGGCCGGCCCGGCCCGGCCCGCCGCGCTTGCCGTCTCGCCTCCTGCCCCCTCGGCTCTCCTCGCGGGTTCTGCGCCGGGCATCTCTCCGGCCCGTCCCACGCTGGCCCGTCCGGAAGCTGCGCGAAAGGGGGCCTGGGTCCCTTGGTGCCCTCCCGGGAACTTGGGCTCGGGGGAGGGTCTGCTTTCGCCCTTGCCAAAGCTGCCCGTCCGAGGGGAGCACGGGCACCGAGGGGGCTGGCCTCGGGTCTACTCTCCTCCCGTTCCCTAGCTAGCTCCCAGTTCTGGCTGGCAGGATGAAGAGAGGCTGCTTTGGCCGGGTGTCAAGGGCAGGACCTGAGCGTGAGAAAGGCTTCTCAGCATTGGGAGAGAGAGAGAGAGAGAGAGAGGGGCCGAGGCAAGAGGGAAAAGAGGGGAAAACTGAGGACAGGGGAGGGGGAAGGAGGCAGGAAGGGAACAGAGGGGGAAGCAGAGGGAGGCAAGCCGGACTGGCCGGGGCAGGGGGAAGGGATTGTGGGAAATTTGTGGACATCCTCTATTCATCAGCTGTAGGGTCTCTTGGAAACTTGCCTCTCACCAGCAATGGGACTCTCATCTTCACTGTGGGAGCAAGGCAGAGGGGGTTAGCCTGGGTGATGTTTGAGAGGGAATTAGCTGGTCTTGGATGCTGTGCCTTTGCATATGCTTTTTATTTTTCTGGACGTGGGAGCACCTTAGATTTAGGGGTAAAACGAACCTTAGAGGTAATCTAGCTTACTTTACTTATTTTTTCAGGGAGTGAAGGCCCAGAGATGTTTGGTAAATTTGCCTGTCACACAGGTAGAACCAGAATTTAAGCCCATGTCTTCTGAATGTAAATCCAGTCTTTTTTTTTTCCCCCAACTGTAACTGGCCTGCTCCCACAGTAGCCCAGTAAGGTAGGTACTGCCTCAGCTGTGCCCCTCTGTATTCTCTTCTCTCTCTTGTCCTTAATTTTCTCTCCTCTTTCCCCTTGCAACCTTTTTTCCTTCCTTCTGGCTCCCATGGAAATGGAATAGACAGCATGAGCACTTAGTGACAAGTTAGAGAAAAGTGGCCCTTCTCCAAACGGCTGCTGAACTGTTCCCCAACCTGCTGGGAAAAATCTCTCCCTAACCCTGTGGGCTCTTCCAAGGCAGGCAGCCAGGTGCCCCAGGGCCCACTTTTCCAGCAGCAGCCAGCTTTCTCTGCTTAGGACTCGTGGGTACATGTCCCAGGCAGGGAGCCAAGTTCTGATCATGCTTCTCTGCTTTTCTCCCATGACCTCAGAGCTGAACTTCCATAGGGAACTCCTTGAATTTGGGATTTTGTTAAGGTCAGAACAGTCAAGGGCCAGGCAAATTTGAAGACACTGACTTTAGAGAAGGCATTAGTCTGGGGGTTAGGAAACTAAGGGGTTCAATTTCTGCCTGTGAGCACATTCTAGTTTTGTGGCCCTGGATCAATCACTTAAACCAGGCAAATTGCTAAGACTTTGGCTGTATAGTTCTGTCTCCGTTGATTCAGGGAATTCCCCACACATATATACAATGCTGTACCGTTTGCAAAGTGCTTTACAAATGTTATCTCAATTGATCATTTGAAATGCTATTCACATTTTACAGAAGAGAAATATGAGATTGAATTACCCGACCATGAATCTGGATCAAAAGAAAAACCAAGCCGTTATGACTGATGAAGTTTGGGGTGACCTCTACATAGTGCTTTAAGTTTGGCAAAGTGCTTTATTTACATGTATGCCTGATTCTTATAAGAGCCTTGCGAAGCTATGGTTATTCCCATTTTACAGATGAGGAACTGTGGCTCAGAGAGGTTATTTGATTAGCCCTGGGTCATATAGGTGGTATTGGATTTGAAGCCAGGTCTTCTGTCTCAAAATTAAGCCTTCTGTATACCGTACTAATTTGTCTAGCCTTAGTCTTAGACTGTGGGGTCATCAGCTTAGGGAAATTGGAGAGCTTGGGGGAAAGGAGAAAGTTTAAAATGGAAATGCCATGGGACATCATTGAGAAACAAGTAACAGGTTTGCCACATGGTGGAGGTTACCAATTCAGGTAAAACACTATGATTCATTGAGTCATATTCTAATAATGAGCCATTAACAAAATTACTCATTGCTTAGGAGGCTCATTAGGGCTTGGTATGGTAACCTCTTAAGTGCAGCGGATACAGAGAACTTGGATTTTAATTCACCTCTGACATTTACAGGACACTTCACATAAAATCATTGAACCCTCAGCTTCTTCATTTGTAAAATCTGGATAGTCAAATCTGGTCCCTGTCTCACAGGGCTCTTGTCAGGAGGCTAGATTAAGTTCTTTGCAAGCCTGAAAAGTATCTGGCTATATGTATATGTATATGTGTATGTGTGTGTATATTATGTGGATATCTACATGTTAAACAGTTTTTAAACATTTTTTTTAATGTTTTGGATTCCAGATTCTAACCCTCCAGAAGCCTCCCTGGGATGGTAAACAATCCAAATGCACGTGTGTGTGTGTGTAGAAAGAGAGAGACAGAAACAGACACAGAGAGAGAGAGAGAGTCTCTTCTAGAAGTTTGATATTTATAGTATTTATATTTTAGTTGTTTTTTAGGGCATTTTAAGGGCATCAAGATGGTATAGTGGATAGAGTGTCAACCCCAGAATCAGGAAGATTCATCTGAATTCAAATCCAGCTGTAGACATTTACTAGTTGTGTGACCCTGGGTATGTCATTACACCATTTCCTCATCTGTAAAAGGAGCTGGAGAAGAAATGGCAAACCATTTTAGTATCTTTGCCAAGAAAACCCCATACAAGAGTCAGATATGACTGGAAACACCTGAAAAAAAAAAAGAGGCATTTTTCATGGGGAAGATCTTAGATTTGGAATTAGATGTAACCTCAGATGACATCTTGTCTTACTTCCTGATTTTATGGATGAGGAAATTGAGTCCCAGAGGGTTGATATGACCTGATCAAAATGTCACAGATACTTGTACATTGGTCTTTAACTCCAAAATCAGCATCCTTCCTTCTTTCTGACAGTTACCAAAATGAAAGATGTAACCTGTCTTATGTGCTTTTTATTTCTTTTTTTTTTTTATAGGTTTTATACTCTTAAAAACATTACAAGCAACTTCTGATCCTCTGAGATTAAAGTGGTAAAATAACTTTTTCTTATTTGTCATTATTAATATGGTCAATTTGCAAAATTGTAATTCTATCACTCTATGATGACACTTTCAATTAAAGATGTTAATTCCCCTTTGGCTTCACATGGTCCCTTGATCCCTCTGAGCCACATAGGAGAGGAAATGAGAAGGTCACCACTGCTGACCTCAGCACAGTATTGGCTTTCCTCCGTGTATAAGGTGACCTTCTTGGTTGACCCAAATCTATCAGCATCTTTCTAAAATCTGTTCACCCCAAACTTGTTAGTGAAGACTAATATTAAAATCAGTGTTGCTGGGGCAGCTAGGTATTGAAATGGATAGACATATGGCCTTGGATCCTGAGTTCAAATCTTGATTTAAACAACCCCAATTGCTTCATCCCCCCCCCCCCCCCAAAAAAAAAAAAACCCAAAACAATCATTGATGTTCTGAATTCCCTCCCTCTCCAACACAATATGGCAGAGAGACAGTCAAGATAAGAATATGGGCCTGCTGACTATTTGGGGTGCTTGGTCATTGATGCCCTTTAATAGAATTGAGGGAAATGAATGAATGATGATGATAATTTCCTTTTGTGTGACAGGCTTTCTTCCTTGGTTATAATGTTCTGGCTGCTTGTATTTGTGGTGCTGCTTCATGACATTCTGGGGAGCAACCAAGATCAAACTTCTCACTTGAAAGACCTTCCGGGGCCATTGTCCTCCACTTCTTGGAACTTTCACTTACCTGATGAGCACGTGCCTTACTTTCTCCACAACAACAGACATCTTGCTGCAGTCTGTGACAGGGATCCACAGTGTCCTTATAAAGTAGGTCTTTCCCCCTTCCTGTTTGTTTATGGAAATGTTGAGGTTCAAAAGAGACCCCATAAGGTTGGGATCACAGACTAGTATTGTCATGTGTCTTAAAAGAATTTGTAGCTTTGAGCCCATCTCGAAGTCAAGGAGCAGAGTTTATTATAATTGTAACACTAGTTGAAGAGGGCTATGTTCCAAAAGGATTTCCCAAAGAACCAGATGCAAAAAGATAAATTTATAGGGAAAAAACAAGAGATCTAGTTCTTCATGTTACTGATATGCTAATTTTATGGCTTAGAGATTGAACTGAGGAGTAGTCTGGTATGCACCTCACTATTGTCTCAGAAACTCCTGTTATTATGGAAAAACAGATTGTTATCTGGCAGTCAACAAAGTTTGTAGGACTGCACTGTAGTATTCCTAAAATCAGGAGACTTTAGGATCTTTGACAAACAGATTGTTAGAACAATAGCACTCCTAAGGTCTGGGGGCCTCAGTTTTTGATAGTGCTGCTAGAAGCTGCACCCTATCAGAAAGATGTTTGGGATTTTGGTTTCAAAACCTGCTGGTTTTTTGACCTTGGGAATGAAACACCATCACCCAAGTAAGTTATTGCTTAGACTTCAGTGGATGGTTTGAAATGACCAAGTAAGCTCTTACTCTATTTCTCTTTTATTGTGAGGGACACAAAAGTAATAACTGACACATGTAGTGCTTCAAAGTTTGCAAAGCACTTTGCATACATTATATCACTTGAGTTTCAGAGTAAAGGTAGTTGTTGTTATTGATAGCAAAATGTACTTTTGATGGGATTCGGAGTCCATAACTAATTTGATCGATGTGGGATTATTGTTGTTGTTGATGAATTATTTCAATTGTGATCGATTTTTTGTAACTCCATTTGGAGTTTTCTTGGCAGAGATTCTGAAGTGGTTTGCCATTTCCTTCTCCAGCTCATTTTACAGATTAGGAAACTGAGGCAAGCAGGAGTAGGTGACTTGGCCAGGGTCACCCAGCCAGTTTGTGAAACCAGTTTTGAATTTATGAAGATGAGGCTTCCTGACTCCAGGCCCAGCACTCTCTGGGTAATGGTGCCTGTAGACTTTTGATTAAAAAAAAAACACCTTTCCCCAATGTACAGCAACGAGACTCTTCTTAAATTTAGAATGCCAGGTGATTGCTAGGCAATGAGGTGTTGAAGTATATCCTCATGGCCATACAGTTTATTTGTCAGGACTTAAGGGGTGTAGGAGTTTGGTGGAAAGAAGTCAAATTTGGAGTCAAAAGGTCAGTGTTCAAATTCTGACTTTGATTCTACCCATGTGACTGTGGACAAGCCATTTAACTTCTCAAGACCTCCATTTCCTCATGGGTTGGACTTTGGCCTCTAAAATCTCTTCTGTCACTTTAATCTCTGATCCTAGGATGTGAATCTTTCTAGACTCTATTTTTTGATCCATTAAAGTCCACTGGCTTTCAAAGTATAGGTAGAACGTGCTTAATAAATACATGAATATATTTAACTTGTGTTAGATTACTTGCTGTCTAGGGGAGGGGTGGGAGAAAAATTTGGAACACAAAATTTTGCAATGGTAAATGTTGAGAATTATCTTTACATTTTGAAAATAAAAAGCTATTCATTATTAAAAAATACATACATATATATTCATGTACTTATGTATATATATACATATTACTCTCCTACATGGACTCCATGCTTAGTAAATTTATTTACAATATTTACAATAAATGTTGATTTAGGATTTTAAATCTATACCTTGAAGAAGCCATCTAGTGCAACTTATTTTACAGATGAGGAAAATGGAACCTAAAGGAGTGATCCGACTTGCTTTTTAAGTTCCATGGGGAGTAAATAGTTAAAATACGATTTAAACCCAAATTTCTTTCAACTCCAAGCCAGTATTCTATGGATCACCTCTCAACATTAAAAAAAAAAACCAAAAAACAGCCCTAAATTAACCAATATACAGGTTTTCACAAAGTCTACAATAGCAATAGGTATTAAAACATGATTTCTACACTTTGCAGAGGAAGGAAAAGACCCTTACCAAGGTGATGGAGGAATCTCTCTTCCTGAAAGTGCCTTGAGACCCTTGGCTTCATCATTAAAGTGTCCATGTAATTAAGATGACCCTATTGCTGCCTCCTTTCTATTTTAGCAGAGTTGAAAATGCTTCAGTTTGGAGCCCATTAAGGCATTGTTTCTTTGCCAGAAAGATCAAAGTTGAGCATTGTAAAGCTTCCTTTCCCAGGCTTGTTGGCACAGGATATGAGGTGGGAAAGAGCTGCCTGGGAATCCTGAAGGATCTTGTCTGTGACCCAGCTGTGGAGCTGCCAGCTAAGCTTACCCACAAGGGGCCGCCCGTGTGTTTGCCAACAGGAAACGTGGTTCTTTTTTGGGACCAGGATTGGTCCTGATGATGAGTGGAATTTCCGATCTCTTTGATTTGATTACTTGTCTCTCCTAGGTTTCCCTTTCACAAGGAAAACAAGGGAATCTTGCAAATACAACTTCAATCGAAAAGAATCGCTGAGGACTAAATCCAGGTCTAGTTTGCTTACCTCAGGGATCATTTATGTTAGTGTGAAGAAGTTCCTTTTAAATTGGCCTAAGGTGCTACAGGTGTGATGGTATTTATTGGCAAACCCAGCAATGAGCATTTTTTGGGAGTGGTGAGGAAAACAATCTGAGTGTATCTCATTTCAAAGAATAATTTCTTTTGTATTGATTTTTTTTTTTGGTTTTTAAATTGCCTTCATTTCCAAATATTTTCTTCCCCTTTCACTCAATCCCCACACTTATTGTTTGTAACAAAGCAAAGTTTGGCAAAACTAATCAATATGTTAATTAAATTTATTACTTGTTTAAAGAAATCTAGCAGTACTAAATACTGCAAAGCCATAGTCTTCCTTTCTACAAAGAAGGGAGGAATGATACACTTTCTCTTTTCCTTTTTGGATCAAACTTGATCATAAATTGCATAATATTTTTTTGTTGTTGTTCTATTTATATAGTTGTATTCATTGTATTATTCTGGATAGTGGTGGTATTCGTTACTTGTTTCACTTCCTATTCCTGAAATTTTTGCTTGTTTCACTTCCTATAAGTTTTCCCATAGGTCTCTAAGTTTTTCATATTCATCATTTTTTTTTTTTTAGGCTTTACTAATATTCTACTATGTTCACACGTCACAGTTTGTTTCCCCAATGCCCTAGTTCATGGGCATCTTTTTTGTTCCAGTTCTTTCCCCTTCAGAAAGTTCAGTTATAATTATTTTTATGTGTTTAGGGTCTTTCTCTCTTTGACTTCCTTGGGGTATATATCTAGCAGTGAGGGGCATGTTTGGATCACAGCATATTTCTTTCAAGTAACTTTTTAAACTTTTAAACATAGAGAACATGAAGTCTTTACTTCTAAGATCCTATTCTTGTTATTGATGGCATTTACTTTCTTAAAATGAGTCTAGTAGAATCAAACTCTTTTTTTGTTTCTGTACTTCTCTCACTTTGGACAGTTCTTGTCACAGGAAGGCTAGGGGCCCAGTAGTGATATTGCTGGGTCAATATAACAGTTTAGTGACTTTTTAGGTACAATTCCAAATTTCTTCCTAGACCAATTCATAATTTCACCAGGAATGCCTTACTGTACCTGCCTTCCCACAGCCTCTTCAACAATTATCATTTGCATTTTTGGTCACTTTTGTCAATCTTATAAGTGTTTTGTAGAACCTCAGAGTTATGCTCATTTGAATCTCTAATTGTTAGTGATTTGCAGAATCCTTTTTTCAATAGTATTTTATTTTCCCAAATACATGCAAAGATAAGTTTCAACATTCACCTTGGCAATACTTTGTGTTCCACATTTTTCTCCCTTCCTTCTCTTCACCCATCCCATCCAAAGTCAGAAAGCAATCATATGTTAAACATATGCAATTCTTCTAACATATTTCTATACTTGTCATGATGCACAAAAATAATCAGATCAAAAGGGAACAAAAACATGAGAAAGAAAAAAAAAACTAGCAAAAATCCAACAGCAACAAAAGAGAAGATACTATGCTTTGATCCACATTCAGTGTTTATAGTTCTCTCTCTGGATATAGATGGCATTTTCCATCCCAAGTCTATTGTAATTGCCTTAAATCACCTTATTGATGAAAAGAGCCAAGTCCATCACAGTTGATTATCAGATTTGCAGAATTTTTCATATATTTGTTGAACATATTTCTTCCTATGAAAATTGCTTTTTTCATATCCTTTGATATTGAGGAATGGCTTTATTTTCATATATTTGAATATATTCCTCCTATATCTTGAATGTGAGACCTTTATTGTAGAAACTTGCCATAAAATTTCCCCCTTTTATCTATTCATTCTAATTTTAACTTTACTGATTTTGTTTATGGAAAACTTTTTAAGTTTTCCTGTAATCAACATTGTTTAATTTATCCTTTCTGATCCTTTTAATTTCTTACTAAGTTATGAGAAATTGCATCAAGATGGGACTTTAATGTTAGACAATTATGAAAAGTGTGTGTGAAAAAGCTGGTTCTGTTTATATTTCAGAAACATTTAAAGCATCTTGAATCCTGTTGGGGCTATGAGAAAGCATGCAGACCAGAGTCTCGGTTTGGTTATCCCATGTGTAATTATGTGGATATGGGATGGTAAGTTTCTCAATCATTTTTTTCTTTTCTGTCTTTAAAATCTTGTATTTTCTTTCTCTTATTGAATCATTTCCTTAGATATCCAGGCAATCAATAATTGAGTATTGATTAAGTACCTATTATGTTTCAGAAACTTTGCTAGGTAGATATTCAAGGTGGATGCAAAAGCTGCTCCACATGTTAATAAATCTGTCTCCCTTTCTTCTCTTGCCTTTAGATAGAGATAGGCTTCAGAGAGACTTCTCTATAGAAGATAAAATACTATTTCTATACGAATTCTAGAGGGGAAATTTAAGTATAAAAAATCTTTGAAAAACATATTAAGTAAATGAAGTAGAACTGTACCTAATTAACAGCTTGTTATCTTAGGTTCTAGGATATAATTCTTTCGTTTCTACTTTGGATTTTATTTTGAAGCCATGAATATTTGCTTAGGCTTGATTTTTATTCTCATGATCACTATTGGATAGCTTTTAACTTTGGAGATTAGAAAAGTAAAAATTAATTAATTTTTTTAAAAAGGATAAATATTCTCAACTTTTAAAAAATATTAGGACTAATACCATTGAATCAGCTCAGGAGATATTCTGGAAACAAGCAGATTTTGGTTATGCAAAGGAGCGCCTGCATGAATTACGGACCCTCTGTCAACCTATGGAAACAGTAGGTATTTTGGTCTTAAAAAGCCTACATTTTTCTTCCTTTAAAAAATCATCTGAATTCCAGTTTTTTAAGAAAAATCATAGATAGTGCTGTGGTGTGTATCATGATGATACAAAGAAGAATTTGTTAATATGCATATTTCTTTAATTTATATCAAAATCTCACACTAAAACTTCCTCAATAGTTCTTTTCCATCCCACCTATTCAATAGCAATAGAGACAGCGTGTCATGGTTTACTCTTTGAGCCTATCTGATTGCGATCTGTGGAAATGGAAGGGAATTCCTACATCCAGAACATAGATCCTTGAGGTATTGATGACATTGGTAATGCTTTGGATTTAAGGTACTTTTTCCTTCTGGAGAATATGAAAACATTTAGATTTATCTTTATAAATTCCCTCTGAAATAATTTGAAAACAGTCATGTTTTCTTCATTTTGCCAATGGCTATTGAATGGGTTAGCCAGAGTCATTGATTCAACAACTTATGGAGGTTGGGTCCAGGTTTCTGTATTTGTGAGGTAATATTTTAATCTTCTGATCCCAGTTTGGGGTTTGTACTCCCATCATCTCTCGAGAGCCAAGCCCTAGAGTTATAAAAAGAACCTCAGTGGCCATCTAGTCCAACGTCCTCATTTCTACATATTAAAAAATGGAGCCTCAGAGAAATTAAATAATTAGCCCATGATGTCGCCCATTATCTCTTGGGGGGGACTGTGAAATTTAAAAAAAAATTGCCTAAACTAAATTAATTCAAATTATATGAAATTGTAAAACTCTACTTTCTCTCTCCCTCCAGCAGTTTGGATAGTTCAGTAGTAGTTCTCCTAAATGAATAATTATAGCACAAAACTGAGCTGGCTTCAGCTGGGCCTGAGTTAGCTTTGTGTTGGTAATAGTGATGTTACCATGCTTTGGCCAGAGAGAGACTACCAACAGATCTGTGGATGACCCTGGGAGACTTTTCAGCTTATTTTGAATGACATCTTCCAAAGTGATGAGTTAGATTTTATCTATACCACCAAAATGGCACCAGTAAAGAGTCTTTCTTCTATGGAAATTGGGGAGATGAATCTCGTGAAAAACTTCAGTTATGAATTTTTCTAATGTGATTAGTAGGATTTTAAAAATATATTTGTTGATAGCTTGGATTTATTCCTGTGAAACTGCTTTTGCTTGTCCTTTGATACTGAGAAATGGCTCTTATTCTTGTGTATTGTTTATTCCTTTAGGGTGATTCCTGGCTACTTTGTTCACGCTACCTTCAGTACTGCAGAGCATCAAACCTATACATTGATCTAAGACAAGTGAAGAGAAATCATGACAGGTACTTTTATAGCTCATCTAAGTCCTGATGGACTCAATAAGCCAATCCATAATTAAGTACCTACTACATTCTAGTCCCTGTGCTAAATTCTGGGTATGCAAAATTGGTGCAAAGCTGTCCTTTCGCTTAAGGAACTTACAGCCTAACTGGAGAGAGAAGCAGCAAACAAATATGTGCAAAGCAAGTTATATATACAGGATAAATTGAAACAATACAGTTGTCCTTTCCATATTTTGGGGCTTAGAGGTATGATGCCTCCGTTATCTGGAAAAACCATGTAAAATATTTTGGTTCTCTCTTCATACCAGAGAAGAAATCTGAATTTTTTTTTTTTTAAATTTTATGGAGTGTTTACAGAACCTTACTTACTGTAAACTTTGGATTGATATTATATGATAGTATACAAAGATTTCATGTATTTCTAAATATCTAAACTTTTTTATGTATTGTCAATTAACCCCTAAGTGCCTTGAGTAGCTGTCTAATATTGCAAGTTGTAGAGCAATTGTTCATCTCCATTATTAGAGGGAACTTTCTCACCAGGAATTCCCTATATCAAAGAAATCACAACTTGGATAGAAAGAAATCAATTTAAATGTCATATTCCTCTAGCAGATTGTAAGCTTTGAGTGGTTGTTTTAATATGTGTTTGTGTTCCCAGAACTTAGTGTAGATGTTATATCTGCTAAGTGGTTAATAGTGCTTGTTGAATGGAACTGAGTGTGTATATTTTGATAGTCTATGTGTTAAGCCATATTAAAAGCTACTGGGAATTAACTTGATGCTTGTTTGTTGTGAAACAGATTTAAGGAAAACTTCCTACAGAAAGGTGACATAGGAGGTCATTGTAAACTTGATGTTCGTACATTGATATCTGAAGGTCAACGGAAAAGCCCTCTACAGTCTTGGTAGGATTAAAGAAATGTTTTTCTCCCTATGGATATATATCTTTGACAAGTATGTGTGGATTATCTATCTAATCCATCTATCTAGTTTGTCTATCTATCTATCTGTCTATCTGCCTGTCTATTTCTCCATCTGTCTATTCATCTATCCATCCATCCATGTATCTGTCTTTCTGTTTAATCTATTTATCTCTCCATCCATCAGCTATTTAACCATCTATCTCTCCATCTATCTTTTTATCTATCTAATCTATCTGGCTGTTTATCTATCTCTCCATCTGAATGTCTGTCTATCATCTGTCTATTCATCCAACCATCCATCCCTTCATTTATATATGTGTCTGTCTATCTATCTAATCTTTCTGTCTTCATCTATCTATCTATCCGTCTAAATGTTCATTTATCTATCTATCCTCTATCCATCCATCCCTTCATTTGTATATATGTCTGTCTGTCTGTCTATTTAACTATCTATTTACCTAGCTCCCTTCTCCCCCTACCCCACACATATCAATGAGTTCACAGGTCCTTTTGAGTGTTTGAGGATAGAAAAGGATTGGAATTTGGCCTGTGATTATGCGACTGTAGGGATACATCCCTATGTGTATTTTCAGATGAGGAAATTTCTCCTTCTTTGCAACTCATAGCCTGAGAGAGTTGCCTAGAACATGGAGATGTTATGGTCTCTCCCTAAGGTCACACGGGTGACACATGTCAGGGTCAGGACTTGAAATGAGCTCTTCCTAGAGCTGAGACCAGCCTTTTCTCCAAATTGTTTTCTATCCATGCTGACATAGCCTAAGATTTTGGTGTGGTACTTTAAATGAGGAAAATATCAATATATTTCTAGAGAAGACAGAGCTGGGCTTATATATAATACCCCAAAACATATATTGCTAGAAATCTAAGTTGTGTGAATATCTGCAACAACATTTAATTGGTCATAAATACCAAGGGGGAATGGATGAATATTTACCAATTAGATTTCATCAGAGAATATCTGTGACCTCATACTTTGACAGTGATGGGAGGGACATACAGAATGATAGAATCTCAGAGCTAAAAGGACCTTAGGGACCATGGAAACCAACATGTAGTTGGATGGGAATCCTCCCTACAAGATCCCAAATGAGTGGTCATTTAATTTTTACTTCATGATTTCTAATGAGGGGGAAACTCAAGGTAGTTCATTTGGCTTTTCGAAAGCTTGAAAGATTAGGAAAATTATTCTGTCATCAAGCCATAAAATCTGATGCTGAAGAAATTCTGTAACTGAGTGATGAGTTTCACAGTCTCTAGGGATAATGTGAATGCAGTAGTGGTGCCTGTTTATAATATTGATCTTGGAATAAAAATAATAACATCTGTATGTGGCAAACCATGATATAAGTGTTTTCTACTATTCATAATCACTGTATTTGGGAACACAGTTTGATTCATAGTGTATATGAAACAGTGGAAAGCAAGCTGGATGCAAAGGAAAAGATGCCTTTGCTATTTATAGTACTTTTGTGACTCCACTCACTATTGCTATTCTTGTTATAATAATAACATAACAATAATATAACATAATAATTAACATAATAAATATAATATAATATAACATAATATAATGTAATATAAGCTTGTTGAGGTCAATATCTGCTTTTGCTTTGTGTTTTTGCCTAAGGCACATAATAAGTGCTTAACAACATTTTTTTATTCATTCATTTTAGTCATTCATTGCTTAAAGTCACCTAGCTAGGTATCTGAGGCAGGTTTTGAGTATGTCTTTCTCACTTCAAATCCAGTACTGTATTCACCAAGGCACATTCATTTTTCCTTTATCTCTGACTCTGGGAAACTTCCCCGATTCTTTATGCTACAGAGTATTTAGTCTTGAGTAGCTTAAATCTTTAGTTTTACAAATAATGTTACAACAGAATATAACTCAATGGTTTAAATTTAAGTTTAGTTTAATCAGTAGAGTACATTTTATAACCTCTTAATATAGTTTGTATCTTAAAGTTGACAATTTACTTAGATTCAAGTAGTAATGATTGTAAGTCATCCATCTCTCCACCAAGTTGTTGATGTAGCAGTACAGAGAATACTTCTAATTTGTCCAGTTTTTCATCTGGAGAGGAAAGAGTTGTTTATTTCTTAGGTTAAGTGTAAATTGGCCTCATGTAACCTCAAAGCTACTGCCTCAGTTTCCTTGGAGTAATTAAGTTGGCTCCCCTAGACAAGTAATCTGCCTCCTGTAGACTCATAAGTTACCAGCTTGCAGTAGGACATCTCAGTAGTTGTTTGAAGGATCTCATCGTTGCTCATTGCAGGTTTGCTGAACTACAAACGTACACAGAGCTAAGCTTCAGACCTATCGAAGATGGCAAGTGTGACATCATAATAGAAAAGCCAACTTACTTCATGAAGTTAGATGCAGGTAATGGAGAGCTTGTCCGTCTGCTCCTTTTGCAGCCGCTTCTGATTGCTGAGCTGCTCTGTGGGGTGTTGCTCATTGGTAACAGTGGAGATGCTGCATATTCACTAGTGGTCATGGATGACAATTTCCTTTGACCATCAGAGTGGAAATGCGCTATCAATTGGGAGTGGAAATTGAACTTGGGTGGTGATAGGAGCAGTGAGTTTCTTTTCTGTTTTTCCTAGCTAAATGAAAGTAGGTTATGCCTTTGGGGAAGGAATATAACTGGTGAGAACTTCTCTTTTCTCTGTCATATCTTATGAGGAAGATTCTTCAAAATGACATAGCTGCCCCACGATCTTCTTTTGATTATGCTTTGTGAAAACTAATTTCATTAAAAGTCATTTTCATACTCAGGGTAGAAAAATACTTTTAAAAACCTTTTCAAGGTGAGCTTTCTAATGTGTGTGTGTGTGTGTGTGTGTGTGTGTGTGACTAAGGATTCACTTTTGTGAATTTTAAAAAATAAAATGATTTTTTTCCCCTTAAAGAGCTGTGTCTCTTTACTACAAACCTATTATTTTAATTTTTAAAATCATGGCCTACTTCTCAGGTTGAGAGGCTATAATACATTATCTTCCTCATTATGAGAGGCAGATTACTCTGCTACACCTGATCAAAATTCATGAGAGGCTGGGCTTAAAGTGAAATATAGAGAACTTTCTGTCATGAATCTTTCAGAATTATCACAATTTATTGATAGTATTTTTAATGTGCCCCGCCTTTTGAAGACATAATTCTTAGGTAAGAAAGTTTTGGGTTCAGAACTCAGACAAGTTCAGGTGTTTGCTTTTTTAAAAGCAGGCACAGAAAATGAAAATGAATTGATCAGGATTCAGTAAAAAATGCAAATTAAAAATAGGCAAGAAAAACAGTCTGTGAAAGAACTGATGCCACAGTGAACATTTGAAATTTATGTACACACTGATAAAAATAAGCCAAGTAAAAGCAAGATGCTAGCGTGGAGACGGACTTCACCAGATTCCTAACAATGAAGGTCAAAACTAGCATAGAACAGTCAGGGCTTTGCTCCAGGCTGCCAAGTTTAGAGGGTGTTGATAGCCTTTGCACTTCTTCCTCACAGAAACAATTGCATTTAGCACCCAATTAGAGAGGACAATTAATTAAAAGAGGAAGTTACTAAATGACTCATTCCCTCCTCTCCCTCCCCCCATCCTGTTAGTTTCTTTGTGACCTGTTTACTTCCAAGTATGAGAGGGGGAGGAGGTGCTCCCCCTCCTTTCCCTCCTTGGTTCCATTCTCCTTCCCTCTCCCACAACGATCTGGTTATGGCTTTAATGCTATATATGAATCATGAGTGCCACTTGTCCTTTTTTTATTTGGGATTATGAGTTTGAACATCTTTAAGTATAAGATTTATTAGATTACAAAATCCTCAAAAGAAGCAGGGCCTGTGTTTTCTTTTTTCTTCCTTTTTGTCCACTTTCTAGAACATCTAATAAAGTTTGGGACCACTAAAGGGCTTTGAGAAATGTTGTTGACATACTAAATGATGAATGAATGGATGAGAAAGCACCAATTAAGCACTTACTATTTACCAGGTACTAAGTTTTTGGAATACAAAAGCACAAGTTCTACTCCCTGGGCTCAAGGAACTTATATTTTAATAGATAATATTTACATGACTATATGTTTATAGTCTACTTATAGTTATATATATATATATATAATATATATATATTTATATAACTATATTTACAATATATTTATATTATATGTGAAGACCCTTTGGGCAGTCTAGTAAAGCCTATTAAACTTTTCTAAGAACAGTGTTTTTAAGTGTATGAAATATACATAGGATTAAAAATTACTATGAAATGTAATTCAAAAATATACACATATATTTAAAGTTCATTGAAATCTAGCTTCAGATACTTAGGAGCTGTATGGTCTTGCAAAATTTATGTAAATTCCACAAATCTTGTTTTTCTTATCTATAGAATGGGGATAGTTTAGCACAGGATTCTTGTGGTGATCAATGAGTCAACATATGCAAAGTACTATATAAATGCAGGCTCTTCTTATTGGGATAAGAAGCCGCATTGAATTAATTTCAAGAAAAGAGTTACTTCCTAATTGGTAAGGGGTTAATCTGGCATCTGGAAAGTGTTTGGTTTTGTCTTTGGACATGTAATTTCATTGTTCTAGAGAACTCCTTCTGCCAAGTCCAGTTTGCACTTGAAAGGATTACATAGTCAAGATATATATATATATATATATATATATATATATATATATATATATATGTATATATATATATATATATATATATATATATATATATATATATATATATATATATATATTAAAGGTAGGATTTATGCCCAAGGCTTCCTGACTTTGTGGCTGGGTCTCTAATCATTACCCAACACTGTCTCTCATTTGGACAATATGAACATATAGCCTTTGTGAAAATTCAATAAATCTGTATCTGAGAGGGTATAATTAGAAGAACTGATTATTTTTGTGATTGCCATTTGTTTCACTATAGGAATAAAGCAATAATGCTTTATGTTTTTAGGTGTTAAAAGGCATAGAATTTCATTTTATATTCAACATTTGTCTCCCTTAAAATATATATATTTTTAAAGTGCTAATCTTTGGGGTTCAATTTCATCTTACACAATTCTACAACAGCTAAATAGGTGCCTACTAATAGAAAGAAGAGAACATGGATATGAACTTTAAAAGTGCAGGCAGTAACCAAGTAACCTTTTATCAAATTCTCAGTGTGCCAACCTAACCCCTTACTCCCCTACCCCAATACCTAGTGTATCTTCCTGTAACACCTGCCTTTCAAGGATGGAAATACCTCCCTCCGAAGAGGCAGGAGGGGAGAGTTTCTCCTATTTGAATTGCAACTTGGTAGGAATTTCTCCAATGAAGCAGTGTTCTATCTAAATCAGCATTTCTTAAATTTTTTCACTCAAGAAATTTTTACATGACTCCAGGAATATAGGCATATAAAATAGGTATAAAATCAAATATTTACTGATAATAAATCATGAAGAAATTTATTTCAAAGCCATTTTTTTGGTATGCATATAATTTCACCATTATTAAAAATGAAACAAATTTATATACTAATAAGATGGATGTGTTTGTTTATTTTTATATAAAAAATTAAATCTTGGCGCAGCTAGGTGGCTCAGTGGATAGAGCAGCAGCCCTGAAGTCAGGAGGACCTGAATTCAAATGAGGTCTCGGTCACCTCCTAGCTGTGTGACTCTGGGCAAGTCACTTAACCCCAATTACCTCAGGCCAAAAAAAAAAAAAATTAAATCTTGGTGGAATATTTCATACCTTTTATTGTTGCCAATTTTTTTTTTTTTTTTTGTCACCTAGCATTTCATTACCTACAATTTAAGAAGCAGTTGTGTTCTATAGTACCATTTATGTTACAATTCAGCTCCATTATGGATTAAATCAGTTTTAAATCAGTTTAACTTCATTCACTGATTTTGAGCTGGAAGAGGTTTTAAAAGTCCTTTAATCCCATCCTACCTGATCCTATTTTAGGTATGAAATAATTGAGATGAGAGAAGTTAGCCGACTTTGCAGAAATGGGATTTGAACCTGGGTCTTTTGCCTCCAAATTCACAATTCCTCTTGTGAATTGGATAGAAGCTCTAATTCCCATTTGCCTATAGCACTGTGCATTTTTTTTTAAACCAGTCAGTCAACAAATGCCAGATGCTGTCCTATGTGCTAGAAATAGAGAAATAAAAAAAAAAAAAAAAAATGGCAGGTGCTGTCCTAGGTGCTGAGAAGAGACAGAAAGGTAAAACCCAATTTTAAGGAACTCACAGTTGAATGACAACATGTAAGCAACCAAATACAAATAAGGTATAGAGGAAATAAATTGGGGGTATTCTTAGAGGAAAGGCCCTGAGATATGAAGAAGGACTTTTTTTTTTTTTTTTTTTTTTTTGCAGAAAATGGGACCTAAGCTGAGGTCTGGAGGAAGCCAGGGGGTGAAGATGAGAAGGGACAGTGATTCAGGCATGGGGGACAATGAGGAAGGGGAAGTGCTTGAAGTCCAAAGATGGAGTGTTGTACCTGAACAACATCCAGGAGCCTGTATCACTGGGCTGTAGACTACTTGGAAAGGAGATTGGAAAGACATGAAGGGACCAGTTTGTGCAGGGCTTTAAAAGCCAAACAGATTTTTGGTTTGATTCTGGAGACCATAGGAAACCATTGGGGTTCAGTGAGTAGGATGGGGATACAGGCCTACGTACTTTTTGGGAAGAACAATTCTACAGCTGAATTCAGAGTTCAGAGAGGGGAGAGGCTTGAGAAAGGGAGGCCAATGAACAGATCATTACATTTTCCAAGTGCCAGGTAAGGAGGGACAGCAAGGGTTCTGTCAGAGGGGAGAAAAGGCTTGTATAGGAGAAGGAAGCTTGTTATGAAGTTAGAAATAACAGAATAGCAGAGCTGATCAGATGTGGGGGTGAGAGAAATTGGAGCTTACCTCATTATCTTTGAGAGAGGCAGTGTGGTACAGCGGTGACTTGTATTCATGTTACTCTGATCTTCATTGCCTATGTGATCTAGGCAGAGAAGAAGGCAGGAATTTCAAATTTTAAAAAAAGGCAGAGAGTGGAAGTGATATTACAAGGAGGGGAGAGTGGCCAATGAATACACGCTCTAATAATTTTTGCACAAAGTCACTTTTCTGTTTTGGACCTCCATTCCCTCTTTTCTAAATGAGGGCACTGGACTAGATGCTCTCTGTGATCTCTTCCAGTTGGAAATTTGTGAGGAGCCTCTGAACTTCTCAGGGTTCCAGATCCTCAACTATAAAACTAATGTCACTGGAGGTCCTTTAGAGCTTGAAACCTATGATCGTTGATTCTTTTTGGTTAATGATAGGTTTCTTTTCTTCAATACCAGGTGTTAACATGTATCACCACTTCTGTGATTTTATCAATCTCTACATTACTCAGCACGTTAACAATTCCTTCAGTACAGATGTCAACATCATCATGTGGGATACTGTGAGTAAGAATATGCTGTGTCCAAAGGCATTGCTTCCTTTAGTTCTCTCCTCCTTTCCCTCCCTCCCTGTCTTCCTCTTTCTCTCTCACTCATTCCACCCCTCCTTCCTTTCTTCTCTCTCTTATTCTCTTCCTTCTTCTCTCTCCCCCCTCTCTTCCTCCAACTTTTCTATCTCTCTTTTGCTGTTTTTCTTTCTTTTTCTTTATCCTCCTCTTTTTCTTCCTTCCCTATTCTTTTCTCTCCCTCCCCCCACCCTAGTCTTTGTCTCTCCTTTTCTCCCTTTCTATCTTTTTCTCAGTGTGAATATAATGGATGCAAGTGGCTTCCACGAGACACACAGAAATCTAAACGTTTGTCCTCATGATTTACAGTGATACTGTTGAAGGTAGAGAGAGTACATTAAATTTAGACTCAAGACAAGGTTCTATTTTGGCTTTACCACTTATGTTAAAGACCTTAGGGGTGTGAATCACTTAATTTCTTCTCATTTGTAAGATATAAAAGGGTGTGTGTGGGGGGGTAGATTCAAGAACCTCTAAGGTGTACTACAATTTGAAGTGTTATGGTGTTACTATTTTTTGGTGCAGATTGTGTTGAAAATATTATAGTCTTTCCATATGGCATAAAGTTGAGAATGACCTTTTGTTTGGGTAAATTTTATTGATCCCAGTCTTTTCTAGACACCTCAATAATTGAACCTCAACTAATTGAACCTTTCCTTGTAGCAAAGAAAAACAGGTAAACAAAAACTTGATGATAGTGACTGTTCCTGACATTGGTTTCAGTGCTCTCTTCCCATTCTCTTCCACCTTTCTACTGAGAGGAAGCCTCAGTATTTTGTTCTCTAGAGCCAAGGTGGATCATTGAAATTACTAAGATCCCTTCCCTTTGGGTATTGTTTTTGTCTATTATTATGGTCTTTTAGCACTGTGCTTGGAACATAATAGGTGCTTAATAAATATTGGTTATTGATTGATTATTTTTCCTCTAGCTCTGCTTTTTTTTGCTCTATATCCATTAAAATAGGTTGAAAGGTTCTTTCTGCCTTGCTTCTGTTGACTTTGTGTGTGGGCTGATCTCTTCTGGTCCTAGACCATTCTGGTTGGATTAAGACAATTTGAACAGCTTTTTCCAACTCTCTTTCTGATCCTTGATCATTCAGGGTCACTCATGCATGGCCTCAGAATGACTTAAGTCTAATGGTTTTATTTTTTCCAGACTTCAATATTTTTAATCTCTTTGCAACATGTGACCCAACTGATCCTTTCCTTCTTGGTGCTTTTCCCCCAATGGCTTCCATGTCTGTTCTTTCATTATTCTCTTCCTACTCCTTTATCTCTTCCGCTGGCTTTTCCTCTTACATCTTCTCCTTAAATGTAGATAGTAGAACCTTTTAAAAAATGCTTCAGAGATCTTTATTCCCCCATCCCTCCAGTATTTTACCCTTTTTTCCCACTCCCTAAAATTGGAAAAACAAGCCCTTGTAGCAAATAATACATAGTCAAAGAAAACATATGCTCATGTTAACTCTGTCCAAAACCTATTCAGCACTGTATTCAACTATTTGGATGAAGATACAGAAAGAATGCTTAGGACATTTTCAGGTGACTCAAAACTGGGAGGGCTAATACACTCCCACACGGTTGGAGTGTGAGTTATTTTTACCAAGATATGAGATGTTTCACTTGGGTTCCAAAAATTGAAAGCACAACTATTCAGTGTGAGGAGAACTGTCTTATGAATAAGATCTAAGGATCTTAGCAGATGAACCAAGATAACTCTTCTTTCTTCTATGAAGGTCCTTAGTGCAATACTTTTTGGTTGGCCCAAATTTCACAGGGTAGGACTTCTCATGTCACCTTTAAAAAATAGTAATGAATAATTTTCTACATTATTTTCATGGAATATCAGTTTTCTCACATGAAAATGGAGTGGATATTAATAGCTATTAGCAAACTTGACATAGTGTTGTTAGGTTCACAAAAATGCTTTTACATATATTATCTTATTTGATCCTCAAAACAACCCTGCTACATTATTCCCATTTTACATATGAAAAAATTGAGGCTGAAAGAGATTAATTGAGACAGCTAGTAATTGTCTGAGACAGCATTCAAACTTGGGACTCCCTCACTCACTCTTAATATTCAATCAATTAATCAATCAATCAGTAAACATTAATTAAATTTTCTTTTCCTGCATTTATAGAGTGCATGAAAGGTTGCAGAGTGTGTAACATGTTATTTTTTTTTTATATTACCAACAATTAGGGGCTATTTCCCCCCCTAAGATCGCACATCTAAATCTAAATACTGTGAGGCAAGATTTGAACTCTGATTGTCTTATTTCCAATTTCTGCACCCTAGCCATTTGACACTTAGAGAAGAAGGCTCCAAGGGGACCAGAAGAAGCCTTTTGCAGAAAGAAGCTTTGCAACTGAGTTTTAAAGAAAGCCACAGATTATTAAAGGCTGAGATGAGATGGGAAATGATTTCAGATATGGGAGACAGCAAATTCAAGTCCGCAGAGATGGGAGATTTGATGGGTCATGTGGGAGGAGAAGTAGAGACGGTGTCATTCATGTTGGAGAAGAAAGGGAGGAAGAGACCAAGTTTTGAAGAACTTTAAATATTAAGCAGAGGAATTTCTGTCTGATCCTTAGGGTAATAGAGGCAACAAAATGGGCAAAGTACCAGACTTGGAGTCAGGTTGACTCATCTTCCTGAGTTCAAATCTAGTCTCAGACACTTACTAGCTATGTTACCCTGAGCAAGTCAATTAACCCTGTTTGCCTCAGTTTCCTCATGTGTAAAATGAACTGGAGAAAGAAATTGCAAACCACACCGCTAGTTTTGCCAAGAAAACCCCAAATGGGTCACAAACAATCAGTTATGACTGGAATGACTGAACAATAACAACAGCAAAAGTGGTAATAAAGGGAGTAATAAAGGGGTAATAAAAGGAAGCAGTGAAGTTTATTGAGTAGGGAGATGGCATGATCAGATCTGTACTTTAGGAAAGTCCTTTTGGCATCTGAGTGGAGGCTGCATTAGTGACAGGAGAGACAAAGCAAAAAAACAATGTCACGAGTCTATAAACAGAAAAAAAATTTCCATAGTATCGCTTGTTTATTTCTCCATAGCAGAAGACTTAAATTTGGTGGAGAAGGGGCAAAAAAGTATCCAGAGGGAGATCTTACTGAATTATACATCAAGTCTTTGAAAAAGAGATGAATCAGAACTACTCTTTCATTATTAAATTTCCCTTCCAAAAGTACCTGATTTTGTTTAAAGGAAGGGTCTTTTCTAATTGTACCTCATTCATTATTGAGCCTTGGCAGTGAGATGCTTCCCTTTAGGTGATAATGAAGATCCTTTCTTCAGAACTCATGATAGAGACTTGGAAAGAAAGAATTTTTTCTTTTTAATCATTTCATCGAACAAAACTCAGTGGCTTTGACAGGACTGAGACATCTGCCCAGATGTACACCAAGATATAGAATTACTATCATCATTGATTGAAGCTTACAATTCAATATATAAATGAAACAAGTTCTTTTCTCTCGGTGGATATTTTTATATGGTATTGCTTACAATGATTTTATAAGGAATTAGACAGGTTACCCATCAATCATTGATGAGGTTAATATCACAGACTTCATATAAGTTGTATCTATAACATTACAGTATTTCAATGACCCATTATGGGATTTTCTTACTATGAGATTCCTTTTCTAAAAGTGAGGGAATTAGCTAAGTTACCCATCAATCATTGATGAGGTTAATATCACAGACTTCATATAGGTTATTTTTATGACATTACAGTGTTTTATTGATGTGTGGGATTCTTTTAGTATGGGATTCCTTTTCTAAAAGTAAGGAAATTAAGCAAGTTTCCCATCAATCTTTGATGAGGTTAATATCACAGACTTTGTATAGGTTGCATTTATGATATTACAGTGTTTTGGTGACTTGTAGAAATCTGTTACTGGTAAATTCTTTATGGTGTCTAGAACCCACACAAAAAATTGTACACAAATAATCAATAACAATTTCATTTTTAGAATAAAAGCCAGTGTTGTATAATGACCAAAGGTCTGGCCTCAGAGTTAGAAAGCTGTCCCTTATACATGTTGGCTGTTTGATTGACCCTGGGCACGTCACTTAATCTCTCTGTTTCGGCCAGCTCTCTTAAGACTGTGATTTGTGGTTCAGGGACTGCTCTTCATTGATAGAGGTGGTCTTGTTAAAGAGAGTTACCTATGCTAATGAATTATTAAGTCCAGCTTAGGAAAAAAGGCATTTAGCAATTCAAAGCCCTTTACAAAACACCCCTTTTATCATTTCATTTGAATCTCCCAAGGGCCTATGAAGTGGTTATCCAGATACATTATCCCTAGTTTACTGATGAGAAAACTGAGATTCAGAGAAATTAAATAGTTTTGCCCACAGTCACACTGTTAATAAATGTCAGAAACAGGATTTGAGCTCTCATTTCCTGATTCCAAAGCTGACTTCAAATCCAGCAATCTACAAACCATTTTGCTTTCTTTCAATATAAGTACCACCTTCTTTATGAAGCTGTTCCCAGCCCCATTAGCCGTTGTAACCATCAGAGCTCCCAGTTCTACTTTGTATTTTGTATCTCTTCTCTGCAGATAGCCACAAGATATATACAAGTATATATGTTGTCTCTTCTGTTAGAATATAAACTCTTCCCTTGTCATTGTAGCCCCAGTGCCAAGCAAAAAGCCTGATATGTAATAGATGCTTATTGGATGCTTAATTATGAATCACAGGGAAAACAAACAAAGGGCAAGACAGAATATCATGGAAAATTGCCCAAATGGGCTTGGCGGGAAAAAATATGTAGCAGATTGAGGAGGCTACTTTTGTTGCCGATATATTACTTCTGATATGATTCATTATGGCAAAGATCTCAGGTCTTTTATTATTATCTTGAGTATTGGTACTCACAGTGAAAAAATGACCAGTCATTTGGTTAAGTGTTTTAACCAGCTATTCCTTTAGATATTCTTGACTACTTTAAATCACCAAATGGAAAAAGTTGAATGCTTGGACAACCACTTATACACCTTCTTTGAAAAATCCAAATTTCCCTCCAAATTCTAAATTCCTCCATTACAGTTATGTGTGCATGTTTGTTTTTATTTGTACATTTTCAGAGCTCCTATGGATATGGGGATCTATTCAGTGAGACTTGGAAGGCATTCACCGACTATGATGTCATCCATCTGAAAGTATATGATTCAAAAACGGTACTGAAAACTTTATACAGATATGTATCATGGGCACCTAGTTTACCTGTGAAATAAGGGCACATCTTTGGTATAGAATTCTAGGTTATCATTATAATTTAAAAAATAGAATGTCGCTACTTATTGACAATTGAAAAGTGTGTCTTTTAGAAAGTGTCAGTTTTTTATAATGTTATAACATTCGCTTTCACAGAAATTTGAAAAAGTGCCTCCCCCCCCCCCCCCCCCCCCCCCCCCCCCCCCCCCCCCCCCCCCCCCCCGGTATTCCTATTCTTTTGCAGAACTGGGCAACATTGTTTTTTTTTTTTTTAATTTTGATTAGTTTGATTGAATTAAATTGATTGATTAGAATTGAATTAGAATTGATTAGTTAGTTTCATTGAATTTTTTTCTCTTCCCATTTGAACAAAAATTCTTTGGTAGAAAGGATAACTCTCTAGGTATAGTAAGGGAAGAGATAAGTAGGTGATGAAAGAACAAATTTTATTAATAAAAAATCCAAAATATATCAATAAAATCTATTAAAATATCATCTGGTGGGATGATAACAAACTCGGGAGACAGAAATGCAAAGGAAAGAAAGTTAAATTTGGAGTAAGGTCATGGATTCAGATTCTGGTATTGCTATTTACTACAAGCTCATGTATAACTTTGCACAAATCATTAATCTCTTGACTCAAATTCTCAGGGAAAGAGTAGAACTAGATAATCTCTAAAATTTATTTAAGCTCTAAGTCTATGATCTTCTGGTCCTTTAGGATATGATCCTAATTTCTCTTATATAAACATTTACATATATCTATGTCATATGGAGACATATCTGCACATGTATATATGTGTATATTGTGCATGGGTGTATTGTTATATGTATATTATATATGTATATGTATATTATATATGTGTGTATGTATGCACACATATATAGAATATATAAATGCACCTACATATACATTATGTTTAATAAAATAGATGATAATACAGTCTAACACAGGTAATACTGATTTGTAGTTTTTCTAAATTACTATGTGACCTGTAAGGCTTGCATCACTTTTAAACTTTTTCCTTTAGGTATGTTTCAAGGAAGCTGTCTTTTCCTTACTTCCCCGAATGAGATATGGATTGTTCTACAACACGCCATTGGTAATAACTACTGAAAAACTGGGTATAAAAATCTATATTATAGGGACTTGGTTATTCGAGACATAGATTATGGGCCAACAAAAACAGCTTTTGGGAGGACTGTGCTTGAGTGTGACAGCTATGACTTTGATTTTAGATCTCTGGCTGCCAAAATACGGGATTATTTCGAGCATTTTCCCAGCATGTGTTGTACAGATTGAACATCACACGGGATGGACCACAGGTAATCTTTATGTTGTCTATCTTAAGCTTGACCTTTCCCCTCAGTGTAAGTTAAAACAAATAAACAGGAGAAGGAAAAGGAGAAGAAGAAGGAGAAAGAGAAGGAGAGAGAGTGAGGGCGAGGGAGAAAAGAAAAGTGAAAAGGATCTATTTATCCTTTTTTTCCTTGCTTATCTGAGAGGGTTGGATTTCCTTAAGTCAAACTCTTATGATTTTGTAGAATGATGAGTGTTCAAACATGTATCTTGGAAACAAGAAAGCAAATTCTCCCCTAATTGGCCCCCCTCACTTCTTTGCCCATCGACTAAGCTAAATAAATCAGATAGGAGCAATGAAAAAGAAGAAAGATTATAAACTTCTGTTAGAATGTAAGGTTCTTGAGGTCAGGGCAGTTTTGATTTTACCTTTGCACTTGTACTGTCTGCACATACAATAGTTAGTCCTAAGTGCTTGTGGAATGAACATGCTTTATCCCTTGGCTATGATGGTTGTGCTTTGTGGTCATCACAAGACCTGGTTGGCTAATGATCCAGATGAAAAGAATGCTTAGAGAATCCTAATCAAAAGAATTTTCCGAATTGTATCCAATTTAGGAGTTTCTTTACTGAATGCAGTCGGCAAGTTATTACTTGGTATGTTCCCAAAGTTTAGATTAGAAATAAAAATTAAAACCATACTAGGCTTTTGGGACAGTCTTTTTATTTAGTCAGTATTACAGCATAATTTGCCTTTTTTGTTTGAATGCAGGATGGAAAAATCCGTGTCACTATCCTTGCCCGCAGTACAGAATATCGGAAGATATTAAACCAGAACGAGGTTGGTTTTTGCTGAATATTTTGATTACTGTCACATTGAATTTGCTTTGTAGTTCTTTTTCATATTAAAGAAAAGTTTTCATCTGAATTAGTAGCTTCTTATAAGCATACTGAAGTGAGCGTTGGGCTTGGAGTCAAAAGTATCTGAATTTGAATCTGGCCTCAGACCCTTACTAATTTTGTAATCCTGGACAAATCACTTTACCCCTTTATCTCAATTTTCTCATCTACAAAATGGAAATCATAACAATAGCTACTGTATTCATGATAATCAACTTCCTACCCAAGACCTGATGAACTGGACCCTTTTAGGGATCAGTTTTCATGCAAATAATCTCAGAGAAGCCATTTGGATGAGAACTAGCAGATCTGTGGTCAAATCCTGAATCTCCTAAATATTGGTCAAGTGACCCTCACCTCAGACAGCTCTTTAGGACCGTACGTGAAAGAGAAATAGTGTCATAGTTCTAGAATTAGAGATCATTTCAGAGGTCACCCAGTCTAGTCCTCTCCCCATTGCCTGCCCAGACACATTAAGGATTTACTGCAGGCCACACAGCTAGTGAACATCAGAGGCAGAATTTGAACCCTGCTTCTCTGATTGCAAAGCCTCTAGGCTGCCTCTAAGATTGTTGGAAGTTGATCATAAAAGGGCATGAAAAGCAACCACAAATAGCAACGGACTAGCCTGAAGCTGAGAGCTGTTATTCGGTCTTAGATTTGTACATGATAGATAATACAGGAGGAGGAGGAGGTCTGGTGCATTTGGGAGGACACTAATTTTTTAGATTGATTTTTTTTTTCCAAATGATAAAAATCTGTTGTCTCTATCTCATCTTCATCTCCATTGGAAGATGGAAGAAAAACAAAAATAAAGCCCTTTTAAATAGTCAGCATAGTTAAGTCAAATTAATTCTTGAATTGGCTATGTCTAAGAACTATGACTCAGTCTGCACTCTGAACCCATCACCTGTTTGTCAAGAGGCCTTTAATTGTGGGTCCCCTGGAATTGTAGTGGGTCATTTCACTGATCCATTTCAAAATTTCTTGTCCTAGTGCAATGTTTTTTTTTTTTTTAAATCATAGTTAAAGTTATTTTTTTGGTTCTGCCGATGTCGTTTTGAATCACTTTCTACAAATCTGTTTTGGGAAACTCACTGTGTGGAGGTTGGGTCTAAGTCCCAGAATGAGAAGAGTGGGGTACAACTCTAAACAATGGACCATTCCTTGGTATAATAAACTAGAGAGAAGATAAGATTGTTGGCTTTGAGTTAAAGGTTTGAGTTTGGATTCTAACTCTGGCCATTGCTACTTCTATGATCTTGGGCAAATAGTCTCTTTGGGCCTTGAAATCCTAATCTATAAAATGAAAGCTTCTAAAACTAGAATCTTCGAGTTTGTTTTACTGATAGCTTTGTTTTTGTTTATGTCTCACGCTTTGCGACCCCATTTGGGGTTTTCTTGGTAAAGCTACTGGTATGTTTGTCATTTCCTTGTCTGGTTTATTTTACATATAAGGAAACTGAGGCAAACAGGGTTAAGTGACTTGCCCAGAATCACACAGCTAGTAAGTGTCTGAGGCTGGATTTGAAATCAAATCATCCTGACTTTAGACTTGGTGCTTCATCCACTGCATTACCTAGTTGCCCATTATGATAACTCTTTTTACATAATTGTTTTCCTTCATTATCCTATAGATCTTATTTTTACAAACTTAAACTATTAATTTGAGAAAAGGTTCATAACACACAAAAAGAGTAAGATTGGACTAGTTTCCTTCCATCTCTAATTCTTGATCTTATCATCTCCTGATCTCTCATTTTATAAACACAGTTCAGTGAGACTAACCAACATATCAAGGCCAATCTGACAATATGGACAATGTTCCATCCACAGACTTTGGGTACCGAGGTTTTCGGGTGCATTCTTCCCTAGCTTTAGTTCATGGATGGAATTTGCTGTTTCTGTTACTGATTTTATTCCAGATATGAAGTCACCATATTCCTTTCAAAGTATAGACTTTATGAAGAGCTAGCTGATAGGCACCAAAGAAATGATTTTCTTTCATAATTGGATTTGTGAATTAATGATAAAGCCCACATGCATTAATCAAGTTATTTTTAATGAAATCACATCGTTCCTCAAGGGTGAGGAAAGGATACACGTTTGATGACAGCCTTTGTGGAATGATTGGAAATTAGGATTGCAGGGCCATAGTTGGAAGGGACCCCAGAAGTTATGTAGTCCAATCTCCTTATTTTACAGATAGGAAAACTGAGACTCACAGAGACTAAGGGTTTCTCAAGGTTGCAGAAGTAAATGGCAGTATGAGAATATGAATTGAATCCATATCTCCAAGTTCATCATGATTTTCAGGGAAAATATTCTATTTTCCGAAAAAGTACATTTCTAGTTGGACGCTCTATGACTGGGAAGTTTTTTCTAAGTTGACATCTTTGATTTAAAGTGTAAATCTGATTAATTCTCCTATGAGAAACTCAAATTCCCCTACTCATCTACAGTTTCCGAGTTTAGGGGCATGGTGATACTTCAATGTGGAAAACCCGTGTAAAAGTTTTTGGCACTTTACACCCAGAAAAGAAGTTTGATTTTTTTACCCCCCCATTTTTATGGGGTGCTTATGGTATCACCTTGTACAATTTGGGTCATAGAATATATTATAAAATTCTATATACTTTTTAAATATATTTCTGAGTTTCTAAATTTTTTTTCTGTCATCTACCAACTATTACATGTTATCTGTGGCTTCCATAAGTGCCCCCCCCCCCCCAATTCTCATATAATCTCTTATGCTGACCTGGGATATATCAAAACTGTGATAAAGAAAATCGAAATGTGGAAGGAATAACTGTAAGTTTTCCTTTAGCTCTGATGGAAATGGAGCTGAGTAGGAAGGAAAACTGTCTTATGAGCATTTGATGAGGGAGGAGAAATGATTTCTATCCCACTTTGTCATTGGTGCAATACTGTAAATATATTACAGAAAACTTGCTAGTTCGGTGCTTTTGTCTTTCACTATTACCAAATGGAAAGTAATTGATAAGTCAAGGCAACACAATTGTGGTTTTAGCAGGATAAAACCCAGTGACCTCTTTTTGTTAATGGAGTAAATGTTTCAGGTCTAGAGGGTTTCCCCAGCAAAAAATGATCTTGGCTTGCATATTCAGATGACAGGTTAACATTTCCAGTGCTGGGGAAAGGTTCACTTGTAACTGTTAAGGCCGTAGAGCCCATAGCATCCTGAATCTCAATCCCCTTTTTTGTGTTCTGGTTGCGAGTTAAGGAGAGAAAGCTTTTGTTCACATAAGATACACCATGTGATTTTAGCTTTGATAACTTTTGGAGATGATGAGAAAGGAGATGAGAGAAGGAATAAATATTTCTCTTTCTTCCTAGCTTGTAAATGCATTGAAAACTGTGTCTTCGTTTGAGGTCCGAATAGTAGATTACAAATACAAGTGAGTATGAAGCTACCCCTTCTGCCTGTGCTGGCTTTTACTTGAACCTCATTAATGGGGAACCAGAACCAGAGAATCATTCATTTTTTAAGTGTTTATGGAAAGTAGGTTTGCTTTGGGATTTTAAATCCATTCTGCCTATAGTCTACAGGGCCTTAGTCTTTGTCACATGGTGATATTCACACCTATCACACATGTGTATCAATGAATATCACTGGGCTGGCGTTCTGCCATAGAAGCTAGAAATATAGGGGAGGTGTTTGAACAATTACAAAAAAAGAAAGCATATATTTATCATGTACCTATTATGTGTCAGACACTGGAGACTGAGAGAAATGATTATTATTTCTCTCTTGTGTTAATAAGCAATTATTGAATTAGGCCCAAGGGTTTTTCCTCTGTTCTGCTTCCTTATTCAGAAATCAGCCCCTGTAGATGTTTCAGGCAGCCTTTGAAGTTCAGTGCTAAAAATGAGAGGGGAAATTCAGATTTGTTCAAAAGGTAAAAAAATATTAATTTAGGTGAATTGATGGATTTCAGCCCATTGTATTTTACTGAGACAGGTCTGGGAGAAAAAGTGGAGAATGAATCTGATTACTCAGTCTTGGTGAAAGAGACTTAGAATAAACCTCTCATTATAATATTCTCATTATTTGTTAACCAATCAGAGTTTATTGCTACCCTCAGGACCACCCATTTTCAAGAGCCTGTAAGTATTGAGTGGCTTCCATGAGGGGTCTTTGGCATTTAAGAGTGTCACTGACACTTTTTATTAATTATATATTAGCATGATTAATAAAATGATTAATTACTGAGAAACTATGTTTGCAAACGTTTTATCTGTCACAAGACAGAAAGATAAAAATGAAAAATAGGTCCCCTGCTCTCAAAGAGCTTTCCCATACCAGTGAAGCCTTGGGTTGGGTCTAAAACAAAACCTGAATGCGTCCCACCCCACTCCAGAAGGTCTGTTGGTTAGAGTAGGGAGACTATGTAGAGGGTGGTTATTTTAGGTCCCATCTTGGATGGTAGCAGTGGAAATGGAAGCAATGGGACAGATTCAGGAGGGATTGTGTTGGTAGAAGTGGCCGCTCATTGCATGTTGGAGGGGAGGAAGAGGATGAACTCAAAAGAAGATGATTATGTCTTAATTCTGCGATACAGGGTTTTTTCGAAGTGGAGGTTTCTAGGCTTGGGGACCTGAAAATACAGCTATACTGCTTACGCAATTCAGAGTTGTCAGACGTTTATTAAGCACCTGCTGGGTGCAGCTGGAAGAGAGAATAAAGTAAGTGTCCTAGCAGCAGACTTTAAATGGCCTGATGATTAGTTTCAAGTGGGGAGATCTGGGTTCAAATCTTCCCTCTTATTCACACTGGCTGGGAGACCTCTCAGGGCAGCTGTTAGTTAGTCCTCCATGCCAATGAATGCCACATCTGGTCCTGATTTCTGTAGGAGTCCAATCAGGACTCTGTAACCTGGTAAGATGGTGAAACATTTCTCGTTTTCCAGCCCTGAAGGAAGGCTTCCTTCTGGCCTCCCACAATTTTCTCTCCTCTCTGCAGGGAGATTGGGTTTCTGGAGCAGCTGAGGATCACGCACAACACGGACATCTTCATCGGCATGCACGGCGCGGGCCTGACGCACTTGCTCTTTCTCCCAGACTGGGCTGTGGTTTTTGAACTGTGAGTGGGCCTGGGAGGACCGAGGGGCTGGCCCTCAGGGGCCACTGTTATTTCTACTGCATCACGTGTAGTAATTGGAGTTTTCAACCAGTTTCAGAGTTTTGACATGTGGGTGAAATATCTAGATAATTCAAGTAGATTATCTGGTTCACAATTATCCAGTTCATTGCCTCTGCTCTTTAATTCTCTGACTTGACTTGACAGTAACTGGTATTTGTAGAGTACTTTCAGATTTACAAAGTACTTTTATAAACATGACCTCCTTTGAACTTCACAACAGCCCTCTCAGGCAAGATGGGAAAGAATTAGCCTCAGTTTACAGATGAGGAAACAGGCTCGGAGAGACTGACAGACTTGTCCAGGCCCACCAAACTAGTTAGTTGTCAGAGGCAGGTCCAGTGTTCTCCCAGCTACCCACAGCCTCGTCTCTATGGCTCTACTATTTATTTTTTAGCACCCTTACCCTAAAGACAGACCAAATAATCCATTTCTAATGATCTTTCAAAAATGTTTTTCTCTTTTCCTTATTGTTTAGAGATGAAAATGTATTTGTCTTTTTCAGGAAGGCTTTTTCTTTTCTTAGGAATTATTTTCAGGTTGCTGAATGATAAAGAAAGACTTTATGGGGCCATTAATGATGAAAATTTTTGTGTCTGTAGGTACAACTGTGAGGATGAACACTGTTATTTAGACTTAGCCAGGCTGAGAGGGATTCACTATGTCACTTGGAAGAAGAAAAACAAAGTCTTCCCCCAAGATAAGGTAAATTCTGCCCATCTCATATTCTTGTTTTTAATTTGACTCTCCTTGATAATAAAAGAAAAGGGAAGGGAATAAGTACTTATTATTAAATCCCTACTATGTGCCAGGCTCTGTGCTAAACAGTTACAAACATCGTCTCATTTGGTCTTTATAATTCTGGTAGATATAAATAAATATAATTATTCCCATTTTACAGTTGAAGAAACTGAGGCAGACGGAAGTCAAATGATTTTGCCAGAGTCATACAATTGGTGTCTGAGGTCAGATTTGAACTCAGTGTTTTTCTGACTCCTTTCAATGCTTTATTCACTGAACTACCTGTCTGCTTCAATAATAACAATATTTCAATAGCTTCTCTTTATTTCCTTGCTCAAGGTTTTTCAAAGTGCCCTCTTCAACACAACCCTGTGAGGTGGATAGTAGAAGTGTATTTATACATGAAAGACTTTATATACTTTATTACTATATATTTTAATTAAGTATATTTAATGGATAAAATATTCATGTATTTTAGCCCAAATGAGTTTTTTTCCTCTTAAATGGTAAGTTATTTTAGCTTAAAGGAACAAGAGCTAAAATAAGGAAGTCTTGCTAGTTTCCTAGATCAGTACAAAGATAACTCTGAGGGCAGAGCAAACTAGCACTTTGCATTTACTTATCTTTACTGGTATCCCCGTTGTATTCCCATGGAGGAGAATGTAAACTTCTTGTGGGTGGAAACTATTTAGGCAATATTTGCTATTTATTTACGTTACTATACACAGGCTATTTTTCCAGTCCCTTGTTCAATACTCCCCATCCCAAATCAAGTTCCTTAAGGTTTGGGAAAGTTTTGTTTTTGCGTATCTAGATGGAGTATGGTACTAACTCCCCAACTCTCTTTCTCAGTGCTTTTTCTCTTCTTGGGCTAGCTCATTCACTCCAATCTGTACCTGATCAGGTAGGTTGGAATGGTTCCCCATGTAAGAAACAAAATATCTTGCCAAGAACTCCACTGACTCATTGATGAAGGCAGGAAAGATTGGTTAGTAGACACATCTTTGAAACTCCAAAGGCAGCCTTTTATTTCCTATCCTGAAGCACAAGTCCCTCCCCTGATTCCTCATTAATTGGATGTTACTGAAGTTACAGGACCTGAATCTCCATCCCTCATTACATAACCAGTCCTTGCCCCCAAGGAGCTTACATTCTAGGAGGAAGATAATTGTGGAGGGCTAGAGATAAAGAACAAAAAATTATTTTGAAATCTCAGACCTGATTACAAAAAAAAAAAAAAAATAAAACTCCCAAAGAGTTTAAATTCGTTTGGGGGAGATAACTAACCCTTACTCTTGATTATTCTTTGATACTCTTGTGGGTTTCAATTTTCTAATTTAAGTTTCATTTCTCCAATTTAATTTTCATAACTGTGGAAACCAAATGAATGCCTGTATATTTCTCACACCCAGAATGGGATAGCCACATTTGCTTTCAGAATCTGAGGGATTACCTATTGTGGGAGAAAGACACATTTTAATCCTTAAAATTGTAATTCCTGAGCCCTCACTGATATGCTTCCCATTTATAAAATTACTAGCAATGATACCTTTAATATTAAAAAAAAAATTTACTTTAATATTAAAAAAAAATTTTACTTGATATAGATTTTTCTTTTTATGTGCCCTAAATTTCCTTCTGCAGCCTATCTCCTTCTTCCTCCCAGAGAGCCATTTTATATGAAAAAAAATTATACCAATAGAACTTAAACATGAAACATTACTAAATCTGAAAGTAAAAATAATCTTAAGTAACATTTACTCAATAGAAGGCAAAAATAGGAATAATCAAAATATAACAGTCCACTTGTGAACCTGATCACCACTCTTTCACAATGTCCAAGAGTAAGAGTAAGCACCAACTTTTAGGAACTGAGACACATGAATAGGAAATCCTATATTTTTCTAGGAAAATTCAAGATTTTAGGCTGTAAATCTTGATATCTGTGATCCCTTTAAGGGACAGATTGTACCGCATCACACTTACTGGATGACACTGTTCCTTTTCTGAACCTCTCTACTCTCTTCTTGGATGAAACATTTTCATGGATCTTATTATGCTTCTAAAGCTTCTTTTAGCCAGTTAGTAACTTTAAAAGTTTGGGGTAACTTGACACTCTTTAAGCAAAAGGTTATTCCCTTTAATTCTGAAACTTGTAAAATATTCAGGATTTGTCTCCTTAAGGTGTTTTTCCCCTGATGCAGTAGAGGAACTTAAAAAGCAACATAGGCAAGTCTTTCAGGGGTTTTCTGTCCATTAGGCTGGAGATGGAAGATGTAAAGGGTCAGCTCTTGACTCACAATGAAGGACTTGACTTGTATATCCAGTCAGCTCTTTCAACCAGCAGCATTATCCCCCAATCACATCAAGTCCCTGCATCCCCCACAAAGCCCCTCTGGACTCAGCTGCTGTCAGACTCTTGGCTCATGGGTTTCTCACCATGGTCTTCTGTGTCTGTAGCCTGATGTCTTGACTTCTTTCATCATCTCTGATTTTCCCAGCTTTTCTGGTTTCTGACATCTGATTTAGCTTCTGATTTCTAGTCTCATTCAGCCTCTAATGACTCAAATCAGGGATCTTTTTGTGCAGGAATGTCCCATCTCTAATGTAGCTTGAGAAATTACGATTCTACATTTCTGTCAGAGACAACATATAGTTATTATATAATAATCCCATAGTCCTAGAATAGATCTTTGATCCAGAATTTTTCAGCAATAAATATAATAGTTCTGAAAAGTCATATTCAGAATAGTTGCTGGGAAATGGATGCCCTGGAGCCTTTTTTTTTTTTTTTTTTTTTTTTTTTTTTTTAACAAGCAGAAAGGTCCTGCTTTCACCCAGCTTTCTAAGAACTCTGTGCCTTTCCTCAGCAACCCCTCTCCCCTTTTCTACTTTATTTTCTCCCTGAGGGATTGCTTTCTTCTTTGATTATTTCAGCACAATCTACGTTTCTCCCCTGCTGTGTTTCTTTGTGTTTCACAAAAAAAAAAATTTCCCCTATCCCTACCCCTATCAGCCAATAAAATGTCTACCTCAGAAAGGGGCAATACCTCACATGGGCTTTGTATCTCAGGTATCTTCTTCATTCCTTCACACTAACAGGGGCTTGATAAATATTTGTTAAGTTATGTAATTGTAATGATCAAGTCTGGTCTAAGCGATATAAGATTTCACCTCCCTCTCTTGTTGCAGAGATAGAGGACTATGGGTACATTAGCCTTAGTTGGTATTTTAGTCAAATTTCCTGAATTGCTTCTTCCCCCTCTTTCTTTCTTTTTAACTTTAACCCTAATATATAATGGAAATTATGTGTTATATGGCAAATAATAAATCTTTAGCCAATAGTAGTAACAGATTGGTTAGATTTTTTCCTTTAGGAGGAAACCAAACAATTTGTAAAGTAGTTCTTTTTAAAAAAGGATTTGGTCTTCTTGATATGCTCCTTTCTGGGTAAGAGAGAGGGAAGATTTTTTGGGAAATAAAGATAATGTTAAAAGAGATATCCGTATTTTAAAAAAAGATATGCTGAGTATTGGGACTGGAACTCCTTGGCAAGGAAACTCATTAGACAAATGTAGGTGAACATGTTCTCTATAAATAGGCTTATGGGGTTACCTAAAGCACTGAGATTTGCCCTGTTACATAGGTGGATATGAACACAGTTCTTGGCTTTGAGGGAAACTCTCTAACCATTGTACCATCTTGGAGGAATTGAAGTTCCTAAATCCTTTTCAATTTTGTTCCAATTTTCCTGGCTCTTCTAAGCAACTGCTAAGCACCAGGACTCGGTTAGACCTGGGAAGATAAAGACAATTAAGCAGTTTCCACTCTCAAGAAACTTACTTTTGGGAAGTGCTATTTAGCCTGACCATGGGATGGGAAGATAAAGATTGAGCCTATGATTTCATTGGTGCAGGGAATTCCCAAAAGAGGCAAGTTTCTCTGCTGGTGAAGGTCAGCACAGAACAGTAATATGGCCACTAGTCCATACAGAAAGATCCCTGGGGGTCCCCAGGGACCACAAGGTGTCTGAATTTACAATGTCATATAATCAATATTTTATTGTATTTTTATTTATCTTGCTAAATGTTTCCCAATTACATTTTAATCTGGTTCAGGCTGTATTCCCAGTGGGATCTGGCAGAATGTTACCTAGAAAAAAAGTGCTGAAACCAGATTAAAATGTAATTGGGAAATGTTTGACAAAATAAGCAAAGTATAATACAACATAGATAATGTTAGCTTTTGGTTTTATAAGTCAGCATGTTCATTTCTATCTGAAAAAATTAAGTGATTTGCTCAGGGTCACTGAGTTTGAGATTCTCTCTCTATTCATGACGCTAAGCTTCCTCTTGAATACTCTCCCCCCAATACATACTTTTTATATATATTATATATATGTGTGTGTGTGTGTAAACACACATAAATGAAATCAACAAATAAGCAAGCAAATATTCATTGGATTGAATTTAAATTCCATGCCAATATGCTACCTGTTTAAAAAGAGCCATAAATTATGGTCATCAGCAAATTAATATATCCAGTAACACAACTGCAGTTTTCTTCCTACATGGGAAGCAAAGACCTAAGGAACATTGATTGTTTACAAATGTTTTCTGTTTCTGCAGGGTCACCATCCAACTCTAGGAGAGCACCCCAAATTTACAAACTATTCTTTTGATGTAGAAGAATTTATGTCTATTGTCCTTCTGGCTGCAGATCATGTGTCTCAACACCCAAAGTGGCCATTTAAGAAGAAACATGATGAACTATGAAAAAGAAATGTCAATGATTTTTTTTCCATCAATTTCATTGGTGTGAAATGGAAACCAAAAGGATCTAAATACTTGAGCATCCAAGCTCACAATTTTTTTATACCAAAAAAGTGCCATGTTTATACCAAAATGCACATCTCGAATGTGGAAATATTTGGACTATGGTCTTTCTTGACTGTTTTTTCTATATTATTACTATTTATCAAGATCATTTAAAGACTTTTGCACTGATCATTTGAATCCTTCCATTTTGTAAATGTATTCAGGCTCATAAGACTGCTCAGTTCTTTTGGTTAATAGGAATGAAAATTTCATGGGTGAGTTATTGAGCATTTCAACCTCAGAATCTGCAAAGATTTTTGTTGTTATTTTCAGATTTATGTATGACAGTAATTGTAATTTCAATCATCACTTCATCTTATTTCTGACATATTAGGATTTAGAAGACCAAAGGAATCTTAAGAATTCATAGGATTAGAGAAGCATAAATTCTGGGCTTTGAGTCTATCTAATTCATAAGACCTTGGACACTTGGAGAGAAAGAAAATCATGAGAGAGGAAAACTTGGAGTCTGACTTTCATCTAACAAAGAGAGTTAATTCATGAGAGTCTGACTCATTTTACAAAAAAAGGAAATCAAGACCAAGCAAGGTTAAATGAAATGATCGGGGTCAACAGCTAATAAGGGTTTGAGTCAGAACTTGAAAATAAGCCTTAATGAATCTAAATCCAGAACTCTATTCCCTCCACCCCCATCTTTGACAAAGAACTTGCTCTTCTCTATAAACTAACAAGTATACTGAGATGAAATTATATCCTATGCAAATGCAATAGGTTGTATGTAACTAACAGGAGTCAAATTTTAATGTGAACTATGTATTGTATGAAAAAGTATTTAATTTTTCTTTCTTAAGTAGCAGTATTTTGGTTAACTTTTCCCTTTAGGGAGGGAAAACAAAACCTACTAGTTTGTAAAGTATCTCTTTTTAAAGATGGCTTAGATTCTGTCATTGGGGTAGATAAAGCCCTACTTCCCTAGGTTACCATCCCCTTGGAAAGATCCAAGTTTTAGATTTTTAATATGTTTCTGTATTCAATCTCAATGTCAACATGTAAAGAGTATTTTTTTCCAAATTAAAAAAAAAGAAAGAATCCATTAGATTAGGATACTATTATGAAAACAGGTTAGATCTTATTTAACTATCTATATATGGAAAAGGTATTAAGATCAACTGATATTTATGCTCTTCTAGGATGCTTCATTTCTGTTGTTAAGAGTTCATTCTGCTGCAAAAAGAGACGTTTACAACTATATAAACACTTGTAGAGTTTGATTTTCCAGGTTCTTGACTTCCTTTTGTTAAATGATTGTAAAAGTGACTTCCTAGAGCTTAGGCCTATTTATTATATTGCCTGTGAAAATCCCGATGAATGGCTGTGGTGCTGACTGTGTATCAACATAGTTTGGTTTGGATCCTAGAAGAATCCTATTGTCAGAAACTCAGCTGATTGTAATGGATTTTCTAATCATGGTTGTTGCTGCTTTTAAAGTATGTACAGAATAGGAAACAATTATTCAGGAAAACATACTTCACTCAAAATGGAAACAGAAAAGCAAAATCGCACTTTGGGGAAGGATCAAAAATTTTAAATGCAGTATTTCTGTATTTGTGTTATTACCTCATTTTGCAGAAGTGTCTGGGACAAAGTTGTTTTGTAAAATAGCACGAATTTCAGAACATTTGGCTTTTTTTTAGAGGAAAGCTATATTTATTATACTTTGCACATATTTTAGAGAGAGGTAAATTTTATAGAACAGAATATGCATTTGATAATTATGTAGTTAACTTATCAGGTTTTAAAAAGATAGCAACAGAAGGAGCTGTTCCAGCGTTCGCAAACTTTAAAAAGTTTAAAGTGCAAAGTTTAATATTTTAAAATTTTGATCAAAATTCGGAAGATTAACCTTTAAAAAGCCTGTGATATCCTTTGCCATTTTGGGGGAGGTTGGGGATCATGCTTTTGAAATAAATCTTTTTGTATTTTATTTTGAATGTCAGTTTTATTTTATTTTTAAAAAGGTTTCTCTCTTTGAATATTATTATCTTCTTTCCTTGGAAATCTTATTTAACTGCTATATGGAACATAAACTTTGCCCTACTTAAGAGATCTTGGTTTAAACAGAGATCAAAGAAAAATACAGCTTTTTCAATGTTATGAAATTACACGAAGACCTAAAACCTGGGCCCATTTTCTTTTCAATTAGTATTGGGAGAGATATGAGAAAGATGGGATAACTCCCAACTTTTGTATTATTTTTTTCTCAGCTGGGTTTTTTTTTTTTTTTTTTGAGATTAAAATAAACTCCTGACAGTCCTGACTCGAGGTGGCAATATGAATGAGCAAATCTCTTAACATTTCAGGATCTGATAATAAATAAAAATAAATAATAATAGTAAAAGCAGATAGCCTTCTAAGGCTAATACTGCTGGGTCAATTTAACTGTATGTGAAACACTGATTTACATCAAGGAAATCCCAAGTCTGGTTTCATTTCTCTTGCCCTTAATGATATTGTTTCCAGACTTATATAAGAGACAGCCTGGTTGGGGTGGGGAGGAAGCCCCTTTAGGGTGGGGAAGACCAGGGTTGCAATCCCACCTCAGGCACATAATGGTTCTTGTCCTTTAACTCCCCAGTGCCTCAGGGAGCTTTCTAAGTGTTTAAGTGGCCCATGAGCTATTGATGTGTCTTGGTGGAATGAGTTTTCCTTTCGAAACTGGGAGTCAGATGCCTCTCAAAACAAAATAAAATATATATTATGTAAAAATTATACCATATCATAATTATAATTATATATTATGTCATATGACAGATTATATTTCCCTGCATTTTACTAGATAAAGATGATTTAGTGAAAAATTTTGTGAAAATCAGAGTTCTACTTAGATTGTATTTTCACAATGATGCTTCAGAAATTCTGGAGTAGTTTTCATAGTCTACTTCCTCCGCAAGTTGGAGTAGTAGTAGTAACAGTAACAGCAGCAACAACAGTATTGTAGTAATGGTAGTGATAGTAGCAATAGCAGTAGTAGTAGTAATAGTAGTAGTAGTAGCAGTAGTAGTAGTAATAGAAGTAGTAATAGCAGTAATAGTAGCAGTAGTAGTACTAGTAATAGTAGCTGCTGCAAGCAGCAGTAGCAGTAGTAGTAATAGTGGTAATAGCAATAGTAATAGTAGCAGTAGTAGTAATAGTAATAGTAGTAGTAACAGTAGTAGAAATAGTAGCAGCAGCACTTGTAGTAATAGTAGTCGCAGTAGTTGTAGTAATAGTAATTGTAGTAGTAGTAGTAATAGTAGTTGTAGTAGTAGTAGTAGTAGTAATAGTAGTTGTAGCAATAGTAGTAGTAATAGTAGCAACAGTAGTAGTAGTAATAGTAGTTGTAGTAGTAGCAGCAGCAGTAGTGGTAGTAGTAGTAATAGTAATTGTAGTAGTAGCAGTAGCAGTAGTAGTAATAGTAGTAATGGTAGTTGTAGTAGTAGTAGTAGTAGTAGTAGTAATATTGTAGCAATAGTAGTAAAAGTAGCAGCAGTAGTAGTAATAATAGTAATTGTAGTAGTAGCAGTAGTAGTAATAGTAGTTGTAGTAGTAGTAGCAGCAGTAGTGATAGTAGTAATAGTAATTGTAGTAGTAGTAGTTGTGGTAGTTGTAGTAATAGTAATTGTAGTAGTAGTAGTAGTAATAGTAATAGTAGTTATAGCAGTAGTAGTAGCAGTAATAGTGGTAGTAGTAGTAGTAATAGTAGTAGAGGTAGACTGCTATTCGTAGTTGATTCTCTTCTCCCATTAGCATAGATATCCCTTCAATTAGTATCAATCACCATCCTTCATTGCCTTCTTATTATATGCGATTTTTAGCCATATTCTGTCATATGTCTTCCAGAGAAGGTTGGTCCAATGTTCTGGGAGTCTTTGTCTAGCTCTTTCGATGTTCCACGGGTATCAAAGAACCTTGAGGGGAGGACTGGGGATCTGTCTGTTATGTCCTGTTCTGCCTACATTTCATCCCTTTTTCTGATCACATATTTCTTGAGGATCCAAGGATTCCCCCCTCCCATGAAAGTTTTATTAATTTCTCTTTTTTTTTATTATTTTGAACTTGACAAACACCAACCAATATGAACCCCTCCATATTCAAAGAAGAGAAGAAAAAGAGGACCAGATATAAAACTAAAAGTATTATATAGCATATTACAGATTATATAGCTTTTTTGAAAAAAAGTTGATATTAGGTGTATTAATATAAAATATTCATGAAAATATTAAATTTAGCATGGTGATACATTCTGAACTTCCTTTGCCTCTCTTTCGTGCCTTTTAAAATTGACTCATTAATTCTTCTTCTTTTTCTTTTTTTTCTTTTTCTTTTTTTTTTTTTACATTACCATCATTATGTTCTTTTCCCCATAAAGGTTCCTGCTCTCCAAAAAAGAAAACAGTTTTACAAAACAAACACGCAGATGTAAGCAAAACAGAGTGTCTTAAAATGAAGAGTTTAGGAGAAGTTTCGTTGGGTCAAAGATTCAGTGACTTTTTGGGTTCTAAATTGCTTTCTAGACTAGTAGTACATTAATGTGCTTCCCCCAGAAGCCTTTCAACAATTGTCAATTCTCTCTCTCTCTCTCTCTCTCTCTCTCTCTCTCTCTCTCTCTCTCTCTCTCTGTTATCTTTACTAAAATGATGTGTGTGAGGTACAGCCTCAAGAATTGTTTTAGTTTGAATTTGTCTCTTTATTACCGGGTTGTTGATAGCTCACATTTCTTCTTTCACATCCTTTAATTTTCTATTGGACAACAGTTCTTACACATTTAAAAAAATCAATTCCCTATGCAGGGTATCCCTAAAGTGATAAGTTATTAAAGCTTAAAACTGCACTAAGACTTTTTGGACACCCTGTGTATTTTAGATATAAGATTTTTATGAGAAAAACTAGCTGAAACAATGTCTCCCATCTCCATTCCAGTTAACTGTTTTCCTTTTATTTCCTGAAGTGATTATACATGGCTTCATCTTGAAATAATACTATCTCAGAAAGGCTATCTAAAAAGCAATGAGAGAAGCATGGTAGATGTAAGTAGAGTTCAACATATTTCTGATAATGACCTACATGCAGGAAGTAGAATAAGGTCATATCATAAATTAGAGGAAACAGGAAAAAAGATATCTCTTACAACTATCCCCAGAGAAATGAATTCTTTTGTTTAAACTTTTTTATTTTCAAAATATATACATAGATAGTTTTCAGCATTCATCCTTGTAAAATCTTGTGTTCCATTTTTTTTTCTCCCTTCCTCCCTCACACCTTCTCCTAGATGGCAAATAATCCAATATTTTAAACATGTGCAATTCTTCTATACATATTTCCACATTTATCGTGTTGCACAAGAAAAATAAGATCAAAGGGAAAAAATGAGAAAATAAACAAAAAGCAAGCAAACCACAACAACAAAAAGTGAAATTACTATGTTGTGATCCACACTTAGTTCCCACTGTACCCTCTCTGGATGTAGATGGTTTTCTCCATCACAAGACCATTGGAACTGGCCTGAATCTTCTCATTGCTGAAGAGAGCCATGTCCATCAGAATTGATCATCATATAGTCTTGTTTTTGCCATGTATGATGATCTCCCATTTCACTCAGCATCAGTTCATGTAAGTCTCTCCAGGCCTTCCTGAAATCATCCTGCTGATCGTTTTTTATAGAACAATAATATTCCATCATATTCATGTACCATACTTATTCAGCCATTCTCCAATTGATGGGCATCCACTTTTGCTGCTACAAAAAAGGCTGCCATAAACATTTTTGCACATGTGGATCCTTTTCCATTTTTTATGATCTTTTTGGAATTCAGACCAGGAGAGACACTGCTGGGTCAAAAGGTATGTACAGTTTAATAGCTTTTGGATATAGTTCCATACTGTTCTCCAGAATGGTTGGATCAGTTCACAACTCCACCAATAATGTATTAGTGTCCCAGTTTTCTCACATCCCCTTTAACATTCTTCATTATCTTTTCCTGTCATCTTAGCCAATCTGAGAGGTGTGTAGTGGTATCTCAGAGTTGTCTTAATTTGCATTTGCTGGAAGAATTCTTAATCAAATAAGGAATAGAGAAGATCATAGGAAATAAAATCAGCAATTTTGATTACATGAAACTGAAAGGTTTTTGAACAAATAAAGCCAATGTAGTTAGAATGGAAATGATTAACTGGGAAGGGGGCATATTTACTGACAAATTCCTAAATAAAAATCTTGTATCTAAAATATATAAAGCATTGATATACATATTTATAAAAACGAGAACTTTTCCCAAATAGAAAAAGTTGTGAGTTCTCAGATACTAGTTGTGTGAATTTAGGTAAGTTAATCTTTCCCCTCAGTTTCCCCATGCATAAAATGGGGATAATAACGTAGGCTTATGATAAAGAATGATATTTGTGAAGTGGGAAGAAGAGTGGGGAGACCGATTTGGCTTAGTCTGATTGCAGGAGGAGAATTAATGTCCATTGTGTGTGGAAAGAGCTTTAAAAGCTCATTGGCTTGTTATTCTTCAGTAAATTATTGGGAAACGTTAAAGAGTAATAGGAGAGCTCGTGTGACAAACAAAAACCAAATGGGTTGGAGTTGGTGGTTGAAAGTGAAGAGCTCATCTGTTGATTTTATGTCCAGTTTGACCAAGTGAAGGGACAGCTCCTGCGTAATTCAAGATTGCACCACTAGATGTCAATAGAAGTCTTTCAAATATCTCCATGATTCTTTGGCCCTCTCCAACCTTTCATTGTGAATTCAGAGTGTTTCATAGGCAAACAACAGAGCAAGCATTGAGTAGATGAATGATGAGTTGTTGGATTTTTTTGTTTGCGTGTTTGTTTTCCTTTCCCCAGTTCTGGCTTAAGAGGAAGTAGAAAAAAATTATTATAGACAGTTTTTAGATTTAATGTGGAATTTCGTAGCTGCGTCAAACAGCCAAATCCTATATAATTTCTCCTGATCATCTTATGAAAAGTTAACCTGAGCATATGAAAATGATTTTCAGTGATCAGAGCTACATAGACAAATACTTTCTTATTTGATTTGGAGGAACTTTGGAGGGCTATGTCAGTAAAAAATAGTTCACTTGCTTTTCTATTTATATACCATGGCAGCATACTTTCTAGTGGAAAGTCAGATATGGAATCAAAGGACTCAGAATTCAAATCTGACCTTGTCCAAGTCTTAGTTGTGTGATGTTAGATTAATTTCTCCACTTGTAAAATGATGGAGTCGGGCTAGATGGTTTATAAAGTATTTCCTAGCTCGCATTCTGTGATTCACAAACTTATCCCATGCTTAGGATACTCCTTCCCTATCTCTATGTTTTTGGAAACCCTAGATTATGTGAAATTTCTCTTAGAGTCTATGAGATCTTTCCTGATTCTCCTAGTTCATTGAATCACATAGGATCAAGGTACTTCAGAGGCTATTTAATAATTTTATTGGCCAAGAACCTGAGGTCCTGTCAGATTAAGGCCACACAGATAGTCAACAATAAGCAGAAGGATTTGCACCAAGATTCTTTATCTGGGGGATCAATGCTCTTTCCATTGTGCCATGTTATTTCCATCTTTTTTTTTTTGCTTTTTTTCTATTTAGCTGGGATTTTATAATATCTAGTTTGTACATATTTCATATTTACTTATCTATATTTCCTCTCTCTTCCAACTCCAGTAGAAAAGAAGCTCCTTGGAGCCAGGTACTTTTTTTTTTTTGGTTTGTTTTTCTGTCACTATATTCCCAATCTGTAATATAGTACCTTGCATGAGATTCAAAGATTTAGAGTTGTTGGGATTTTAGAGGTAATCTAGTTCTCATTTTTCCGATGAGGAAACTGATATTCAGGGAAATTAAATTATTTGCCCAAGATCCTCCCAGTTAATAAACGGGCAGGGTCTGGATTTGAACCCAGGTTCTCCAATTCCAGCTAAGTGGCACAGTGGATGGAGCACCAGACCTGAACTGGGGAGACTCAGCTTCCTGATTTAAAATCCAAACTCAGTCACTTACTAGCTATGTGACCCTGGGCAAGTCATCTAACCCCATCTGCCTCAGTTTCCTCATTTGTAAAATGAGCTGGAGAAAGAAATGCAAACAACTCCAATATCTCTGCTAAGAAAACACTGAATGGGGAAACATTGAGTAACATACGACTGAACAATAATAAACAACATTCTCTGGCTCCAAATCCGTTACTTTTTTCCTATTGTGGAATGAAAAAGAGAAGATCGGAACCTAAAGACTATCATTACAATCCCCCAAAGAAAATACGCAGAGTGGAATGAATATATGGATAGAATAGTTGGTGAATAAAATAAGAAAAAGAATTGAAGACATATTACACTCTGAAACAATCAGAAAGCTCAGGGAGAAAGCCAATACCAACATTTGAAAGTCAATTAGAAAGATGGGGAAGGGAGAAGCCTTAGAAAGATAATAACAGAGAGGTAACAGAGAGAAAGTGGTGTGAACACTGGATGGCAGCAGCCGTTCAGTTCTGCAGACCCAGAAGAAATGAGCAAAGAGAAAAACATCAGTTCCCAGTGTGGTCGGCATCAGTAGGGTCTAGAGTAAAGAAAACTTGAGTTCCAGTGAACAAAAGGGGCTTTGGAGCCACATGAATTTTTCTCAAGTACAGCCCTCCTAGAACTTTCTTGTGCACCATTAAAATTTTGTAAAAAGGACACATTTACAGAATATTTGATAGGAAATAGAGTCAGATGCAGCATCCTCCTCATGGAGACAGCAGCAAGCAAACAAGCAAAGAGGAATCCTTTGTTATTGTTTCTTTTGGGGGTGACTAGGGAGCTTAAAACATCTGTTTAGAGGTAAGGAACTTATGGATGAAGATCACTGCAGATAATGTCAAACTGTTAATTAAATCGATTTTGTGAAAAAATCTTTTGTTATTTTTTATTTTAAAGTTCTTTTTAAAATTTTAAAGTTAAAGTCTTTGTTATGAGGTAGAAGAGATGGGAGAGATATTTTCAGAAAGGAAAATGATATAAAAACAAAATATCAATAATTTAAAAAAATCTGCAACATCTCACTATGAGACTTAAAAAACATTGTAGCTGACATTGACTTTTGGGACAGTATATTAGGAATCTCAATGTAAATAAAATGACTTTCAAAAATCAACTCAATATGATCATATTTATTTTTTACTGGATTATACATTCTTAAATATTCTGGATTTTGCAATTCAAATAACAGTATATTGGAAGAAAAGTTTTATGGCTGCTACTGCCTCTTGTGCAAGTAGTAAATCTTTGGGACAGGAAATAAAGAAATAAACCCAGAGAAAGGGCCCCATTCGTTTCTTTATGGCTGTGATCTCAGATTATTGAGGGAGCTGGTACCTGGGAAAACGGTTTCATTTGGCCTTTATTGTTCTTTTACTTGCTTTTCATTTACTTTAATATTACTATGGAAGGAACCATGGTCATAAAATCTGGAGATGTCCCCTTTCTTCCACAGAGCTGAGTGTCATGGTTTGTTCAAGGTAGCCTTAGCAGCAGCTCCCTCTGT